>NC_059215.1:33352242-33662658 GCF_020615455.1 Coregonus clupeaformis | reverse complement strand
CACCCATGACTGCATGGCCAGGCACGACTCCAGCTCCTTTATTAAGTTTGCTGACGACACAACAGTGGTAGGCCTGATCACCGACAATGATGAGGCAGCATATAGGGAGGAGGTCAGAGACCTGGCCGTGTGGTGCCAGGATAACAACCTCTCCCTCAACGTGATAAAGACAAAGGAGATGATTGTGGACTACAGGAAAAAAAAAAGAGGACTGAGTACACCCCCATTCTCATCGACGGGGCTGTAGTGGAACAGGTTGAAAGCTTCAAGTTCCTTGGTGTCCACATCACCAACAAACTACCATGGCCCAAACACACCAAGACAGTCGTGAAGAGGGCACGACAAAGCTTATTCCTCCTCAGGAGACTGAAAAGATTTGGCATGGGTCCTCAGATCCTCAAAAAGTTATACAGCTGCACCATCGATAGCATCCTGACTGGTTGCATCACCGCCTGGTATGTCAACTGCTCGGCCTCCGACCGCAAGGCACTACAGAGGGTAGTGCGTATGGCCCAGTACATCACTGGGGCCAAGCTTCCTGCCATCCAGGACCTCTATACCAGGCGGTGTCAGAGGAAGGCCCTAAAAATTATCAAAGACTCCAGCCACCCTAGTCATAGACTGTTCTCTCTGCTACCGCAGGGCAAGCGGTACCTGAGCACCAAGTCTAGGTCCAAAAGGCTTCTTAACAGCTTCTACCCCCAAGCCATAAGACTCCTGAACAGCTAATCATGGCTACCCGGACTATTTGCATTGCCCCCCACACACACATATTAACTCAATTACCTCAACTAACCGGTGCCCCCGCAAATACAATTTGATTTGATTTATAGCCAAGTTATTGTTACTCATTGTGCATTTATTCTTTGTGTTATAATTGTTAGATTTTTCTCTCTGCATTGTTGGGAAGGGCCTGTAAGTAAGCATTTCTGTGTTAGTCTACACCTGTTGTTTAAAAGGCATGTGACAAATAACATTTGATTTGATTTGATTTGTCAGTGTCCGGCGGCCACGAGGCAGTTGAAATTGGACTTGGCTGGAATGGGAACGGAGGTCTAAAACTGATAGGGAATGACAGCAACTGTCTGATTGTTTTTCCCCTCTTCAGACTGAGTGAGAGAGCGAGATCGGGAGGGGGATTCAATTGGGGAGACAAAATCAATGAATGTGCTCCATGTCTCCGTAGAGTTCTCGTTCTACTGACAAACTGAGTGGGGAACGGGATGCTAAGGTGTAGCAGAGTGGAAAGTACATGCCGCTCTGTCATTGCTTGTCCATGTATATATTCTTAAATTCCATTCCTTACTTAGATTTGTGTGTATTTGGTATATGTTGTGAAATTGTTAGCTATTACTTGTTAGATATTACTGCACTGTCGGAGCTAGAAGCACAAGCATTTCACTACACCCACAATAACATCTGCTAAACACGTGTATGTGACAAATAAAATTTGATTTGATTTGATTTCAGTGGGTTGAGTCACTGACGTGATCTTCCTGTCCGGTCATGAGCCCCATCGGGCTGGTGCGGTGGAGGAGATCTTTGTGGGCTATACTCAGCCTTGTCTCAGGGTATTAAGTTGGTGGTCTGTTGATATCCCTAAAGTGGTGTGGGGGCTGTGCTTTGGCAAAGTGGGTGGGGTTATATCCTGCCTGGTTGGCCTTGTCCGGGGGTATCGTCGGACAGGGCCACAGTGTCCCCCGACTCCCCCTGCAGCATCTATGCTGCAATAGTCTACGTGGGCTAGATTCAGTCTGTCCTACCTGGTGAAATGATCCTGTCTTAACTGGTGTCCTGTGTGAACTTAAGTATGCTCCCTCTTATTCTACCATATCTCTCTCCCTCCCCTTTTCAACTGTTCTGCCTGGGGCTATGGAACCCTGACCGGTTCACCGGACCTGCTGTTTTCCTCCCTCCCTCCCTCTGAATGCTCGGCTATGAAAAGCCAACTGACATTTACTCCTGAGGTGCTGACCTGTTGCACCCTCTACAACCACTGTGATTATTATTTGACCCTGCTGGTCATCTATGAATGTTTGAATATCTTGAAGAACGATCTGGCCTTAATGGCCATGTACTCTAATAATCTTCACCCGGCACAGCCAGAAGAGGACTGGCCACCCCTCAGAGCCTGGTTCCTGTACAGTTTTCGTCCTAGGTTCCTGCCTTTGTAGAGAGTTTTTCCTAGCCACCGTGCTTCTGTTTGGGGTTTTAGGCTGGGTTTCTGTATAAACACTTTGTGACATCTGCTGATGTAAAAAGGGCTTTATAAATACATTTGATTTGATTTGATTTGCAGCCCTGACAGTGACTGGAAGTGTGTTCCACAGCTGAGGAGCCGCACAACTGAAAGCCTTGTCACCCATAATTTTTGGTCTGCGGTGAGGCTGCTGAAGAGAGATGGACCTGGAGGAGCGAAGGTTGCGTGTGGGGCAGGAGGGTAGGATGAGGTCAGACAGACAAATACTTGGGTCCTGAGTTGTGGATAGCTTGGTAGGTGTGAACCAGGATTTTAAAGTCAATGCGTGAAAATATGGTGAGCCAGTGAAGGTTGAACAGCACTGGAGTGATGTGCTCACGGGGTGAGGTGTGGGTGAGGACACGTGCACCACAGTTCTGGGCATATTGTAGCCTTTTAGGCACTTGGCAGATGCACCAACAAACAGGGCATTACAATAGTCCAGATGGGATGAGATAAAGGAGTGGATGAGTTGCTCAGCTGCAGGCTGTGACAGCATTAGCCATAACCTGGCAATGTTCCATAGATGGAAATGTTTTACTTTGGTCACACTTTGATGCGGGCCTCAAACGAGAGTGACTGTCAAATATCACACCCAGGATGCGAACCCCACTGGAGGGGAGGACCTTGACACCATCAATATTGAGGCTGTAGCAGCTGATGTTGTTAATGATGGTGCAATTGCCAATCAGGAAGACCTCTGTCTTTATGCAGTTTATCTGCAGGAAACTCAGCTGCATCCACGCTTTGATGTCCTGCAGGCAACTGACCAGGAGTGCAGTGGAATTGGCAGTGTCAAAGTTTGTGGAGACAAACAGCTGAGTGTCGTCAGCATAAAAGTAAAAGACCAGTCTGTGTTCCCTCAAGATGTTTCCCAGTGGCAGCATGTAGATACAAAACAGTAGTGGTCCTAGGCCTGAGCCTTGAGGGACACCCTGGCGGACCACCACTGTGTCTGACCTACTAGGGCCGAGAGCTACAAACTGGGAGCGATCAGTGAGATAAGTCCAGGAAACTATCTGACAGGCTCAGAAGCCTCTCCATGAGGTGGCTGTGTCAAATGCTGCACTGAGGTCCAGCAGTATGAGGATGCTGGCAGCCCCAGATTCAGCATTCATGAGGAGGTCATTGGTGACCCTTACCTAGGCATTCTCTATGCTGTGTCTATTCAGGCTTTTTAAGTACTGGTGTGACTGCGGTCAGTTTGAGCTGAGGGACACATCCAGTGGTGAGGGACTTGTTGATGATTTCCGTGAAGAAAGACTCCAGAGCAGGTAAGCAGGTCTTGACAAGTGAGGTGGGGATAGGGTTAACTGAGCAAGTGGTGGGCCTCATTGTCCTAACCAGCTTGGTTACATCAGCTGCAGTGACTGTGGTGAAGGTGCAGAACCTTGACTCAGGGACCGTAGTACTGGGTAGATCACCTACAATGGCTGGAGAGGACAGGATGATTTGAAAGAAGCAAAGGTATTCATTGCACCATTCTGGGGAGGCTGAGGTAGCAGAGTTGTTCACGAGTTGAAGGAGCTTGCTCACAGTAGAGAACAGCACCCGGGAGTTACCACTGCCATTGCTGATCAGTTAGGAGTAGTAGGATATCCGAGCTGCATTTAAGGCCTGTTTGTAGTCTTTCTTATGTTTCTCATACATCTACACATGTACAGTTAGCCCAGTTTTCTTATACTGTCGTTCTAGACAATGGCCAGTTGCTTTGAGAGAGCATAGCTCCTCAGTGTATCAGGGAGAAGATTTGGCGAAAGGAGCAACTTCATGGAGCAACTTCATGCAGTATGGAGGCCAAGGTAGTGTTGTATTGAGCCACAGAGTCAGTAACAGGCAGGTTGGAGATAGATTCAGTAAACTGGGTTGTGTTTATAGTTTTGAGACTCCAAAACTGAATTGAGTGTTTCTTGGGCCGAGTGGGTAGAGGAATAACTAGGATGAAGGTGATGAATTTGTGGTCGGACAGCCCTGACACATTTCCATCCAGTTGGTCCAGATCCACGCCTGTGGTACAGACCAGGTCTTGTTGTGGGTGGAAAAGTCCACATGCTGTTGGAGTCCACAGTTGTCCAGGACATCAGCCAGGCCAGTAGAGAGACTGCAGTCAAGAGAGTCGACATGCATGTTGAAATCACCAAGCACTAGCATAGCAGGGCACAAGGGCCTCAGGAGTATTAGTAGCTCAGATAGTTCTGAAAGAAAGTCAGAGTAGAACTTAGGAGGCCAATAAATCAGCACAGCTAGTAATGATGCATTTGGTTCTAACAGCCAGTAGTTCAGCTTAGTCACAAATACTTCCCTTCTCTTATCATGGCGTCCCCTTTGACCAAAAAAAGCAAGTCGATATAAATGGACAGGGCCGGATTAAGAAATCATAGGCCTCAGGTCTTTTTTTTTTTTTTTTACTACACAAATGACCGAAATGAGTGGCTACTCTAACACTGACAAACTCAGATCAATCACTTCTTGGATTCAAACAAACAATAGCCCAGGCCAATGAAGCAACACACAGATTGTACAATATTGGGAGGCAAAAAAAGAAACGTCCTCTCACTGTCAACTGCGTTTATTTTCAGCAAACTTAACATGTGTAAATATTTGTATGAACATAACAAGATTCAACAACTGAGACATAAACTGAACAAGTTCCACAGACTGTTACAAAAGTAACAGTCAGTATCTGGTGTGGCCACCAACTGCATTAAGTACTGCAGTGCATCTCCTCCTCATGGACTGCACCAGATTTGCCAGTTCTTGCTGTGAGATGTTACCCCACTCTTCCACCAACGCACAGCGTTGAGATTGCCTGCAATGACAACAAGCTCAGTCCGATGACGCTGTGACACACCGCCCAGACCATTACTGACCCTCCACCTCCAAATCGATCCCGCTCCAGAGTAACGCTCATTCCTTCAACGATAAACGCGAATCCGACCATCACCCCTGGTGAGACAAAACCACGACTTGTCAGTGAAGAGCACTTTTTGCCAGTCCTGTCTGGTCCAGCGACAGTGGGTTTGTGCCCATAAGCAACATTGTTGCCGGTGATGTCTGCCTTACAACAGGCCTACAAGCCCTCAAGCCAGCCTCTCTCAGCCTATTGTGGACAGTCTGATTGGAGTCCACCTGTGGTAAATTCAGTTGATTGGACATGATTTGGAAAGGCACACACCTGTCTATATAAGGTCCCACAGTTGACAGTGCATGTTAAAGCAAAGTCATGAGGTCGAAGGAATTGTCCGTAGAGCTCCGAGACAGGATTTTGTCGAGGCACAGATCTGGGGAAGGGTACCAAAACATTTCGGCAGCATTGAAGGTCCCCAAGACCACAGTGGCCTCCATCATTCTTAAATGGAAGAAGTTTGGAACCACCAAGAATCTTCCTTGAGCTGGCCGCCTGCTAAACTGAGCAATCGGGGGAGAAGGGCCTTGGTCAGGGAGGTGACCAAAAACCTGATGGTCACTCTGACAGAGCTCCAGAGTTCCTCTGTGGAGATGGGATAACCTTCCAGAAGAACAACCATCTCTGCAGCACTCTACCAATCAAGCCTTTATGGTAGAATGGCCAGACTGAAGCCACTCCTCAGTAAAAGGCACATGACAGCCCGCTTGGAGTTTGCCAAAAGGCACCTAAAGGAATCTCAGATGGGACCCATCTCGTCCTAAAAGTTGACTCAAGTTTTCCAAAAAGCACCTGGATGATCATCAAGACTCTAGGAAAAACGTTCTATGGACAGATGACTCAAAAGTATAACTTTTTGGACGACATGGTTCCAGTAATTCCTGGCGAAAACCAAACTCTGCATTCCACAGTAAGAACATCATACCAAAGGTCAAGCATGGTGGTGGTGGTGTGATGGTTTGGGGATGCTTTGCAGCCTCAGGACCTGGACGACTTGCCTTAATAGAAGGAACCATGAATTCTGCTCTGTATCAGAGAATTCTACAGGAGAATGTCAGACCATCCGTCTGTGAGCTGAACCTGATGCGCAGCTGGGTCATGCAGCAAGACAATGATCCAAAACACACAATCAAGTCTACATGACAATTGCTAAAAAGCAACAAATTGGAAGTTTTGGAATGGCCTAGTCAAAGTCCAGACCTAATCCCAAATGAGATGTTGTGGCAGGACTTGAAACGAGCAGTTCATGCTTGCAAACCCACACATCACTGAGTTAAAACAGTTCTGCATGGAAGAGTGGGCCAAAATTCCTCCACAGCAACGTGAGAGACTGATCAACAACTACAGGAAGCATTTAGTTGGAGTCATTGCAGCTAAAGGTGTAAGTGTACCAGTTATTGAGTGTAAGGGGGCAATTACTTTTTCACACAGGGGAATTGGGTGTTGCATAACTTTGTTTATGAAATAAATATGTAATTGTTGTGTTATTTGTTCACTTATGTTCCCTTTATCTAATATTAGGTTTTGGTTGAAGATCTGATAACATTCAGTATCACAAATATGCAAAAGTAGAGAAAATTAGAAAGGGGGCAAATACATTTTCATAGCACTGTATATATATATATATATATATATATATATATATATATATATATATATATATATATATATATATATATATATAACATACACACACACACACACACACACACACACACACACGTATACACAAATATATATACTCACACACGTGTATGTATATACAGTGAGGGAAAAAAGTATTTGATCCCCTGCTGATTTTGTACATTTGCCCACTGACAAAGAAATTATCAGTCTATAATTTTAATGGTAGGTTCATTTGAACAGTGAGAGACAGAATAACAACAAAAAAATCCAGAAAAATGCATGTCAAAAATGTAATAAATTGATTTGCATTTTAATGAGGGAAATAAGTATTTGACCCCCTCTCAATCAGAAAGATTTCTGGCTCCCAGGTGTCTTTTATACAGGTAACGAGCTGAGATTAGGAGCACACACTTAAAGGGAGTGCTCCTAATCTCAGTTTGTTACCTGTATAAAAGACACCTGTCCACAGAAGCAATCAATCAATCAGATTCCAAACTCTCCACCATGGCCAAGACCAAAGAGCTCTCCAAGGATGTCAGGGACAAGATTGTAGACCTACACAAGGCTGAAATGGGCTACAAGACCATCGCCAAGCAGCTTGGTGAGAAGGTGACAACAGTTGGTGCGATTATTCGCAAATGGAAGAAACACAAAAGAACTGTCAATCTTCCTCGGCCTGGGGCTCCATGCAAGATCTCACCTCGTGGAGTTGCAATGATCATGAGAACGGTGAGGAATCAGCCCAGAACTACACGGGAGGATCTTGTCAATGATCTCAAGGCAGCTGGGACCATAGTCACCAAGAAAACAATTGGTAACACACTACGCCGTGAAGGACTGAAATCCTGCAGCGCCCGCAAGGTCCCCCTGCTCAAGAAAGCACATATACAGGCCCGTCTGAAGTTTGCCAATGAACATCTGAATGATTCAGAGGAGAACTGCGTGAAATGGTTGTGGTCAGATGAGACCAAAATCGAGCTCTTTGGCATCAACTCAACTCGCCGTGTTTGGAGGAGGAGGAATGCTGCCTATGACCCCAAGAACACTATCCCCACCGTCCAACATGGAGGTGGAAACATTATGCTTTGGGGGTGTTTTTCTCTTAAGGGGACAGGACAACTTCACCGCATCAAAGGGACGATGGACGGGGCCATGTACCGTCAAATCTTGGGTGAGAACCTCCTTCCCTCAGCCAGGGCATTGAAAATGGGTCGTGGATGGGTATTCCAGCATGACAATGACCCAAAATGCACGGCCAAGGCAACAAAGGAGTGGCTCAAGAAGAAGCACATTAAGGTCCTGGAGTGGCCTAGCCAGTCTCCAGACATTAATCCCATAGAAAATCTGTGGAGGGAGCTGAAGGTTGGAGTTGCCAAACGTCAGCCTCGAAACCTTAATGACTTGGAGAAGAGTGGGACAAAACCCCTCCTGAGATGTGTGCAAACCTGGTGGCCAACTGCAAGAAACGTCTGACCTCTGATTGCCAACAAGGGTTTTGCCACCAAGTACTAAGTCATGTTTTGCAGAGGGGTCAAATACATATTTCCCTCATTAAAATGCAAATCAATTTATAACATTTTTGACATGCGTTTTTGTGGATTTTTGTTGTTGTTATTTTGTCTCTCACTGTTCAAATAAACCTACCATTAAAATTATAGACTGATCATGTCTTTGTCAGTGGGCAAACATACAAAATCAGCAGGGGATCAAATACTTTTTTTCCCTCACTGTATATATATATATATATATATATATATACACACACATACACACAAAGCTGTCATCAAGGCAAAGGGTGGCTATTTGAAGAATCTGAAATATAAAATATATTTTGATTTGTTTACTACGTGTTATTTCATAGTTTTGATATCTTCACTATTATCCTACAATGTAGAAAATAGTAAAAATAAAGAAAAACCCTTGAATGAGGTGTTCTAAAACTTTTGAACGGTAGTGTATAAATCTCATAGGCTACTAAATCAAATTTACAGTGGCACACTGACTCACCTAATAATGAAGATGAAGCCATAGGCTACTCACGGTGATGGCCGATGGGCTCGTTGTGGCAATAGCCTATGTCAAGATGAGCTACTTTGAAAAACTGTGCTGCTGTTAGCTACAAATTGGGAGATGTTTAAAAAAAAAAATCCTATTGGTTCTACAGACAGATTAGTATTCTCTTTTCAGCAGTAGGCATTTTCTTTCCAAACTGTGCGTTTTTCCCGCAATTGTATTTTCAAATCTGCAAAAGGCAAACCGACAGCCATTGCTAGTGTACCCATGAGTTTACCAGTCAAATTGCCAGGGTAAGAGGTTACAAAACCCTTCTATGGATTATATGTCTATGGCCACAATGCAACAATCTGTAGCCTATATTTGGCATGCATGCTGCCCAAACTGCTGCCTTCCCGACTGTAGGCATACCATTAACTGCCAAAGTAAAGGAAACACTTGAGTAAACAAGGGATACAAAGTATATGTTATGGTGTGTGGTGCATTTTCCTTGCATGGTTTAGGTCCACTTGTAGAATCTATGCCAAGGTGCATTGAAGCTGTTCTGGCAGCTCGTGGTGGCGCAACACCCATTTAAGACACTTTATGTTGGTGTTTCCAACATACCTGTATGTGCTTGTGATAAAACTTTATAAACTATTGATCCTCTGTGGCAAAATTATGCTGTCTGGTGTATTTTGAATATTGAGAGTGGGCTCCTGTTGATGAATACAAAAATAAAAATATATAAAAAATACAATTATACATTTGTTTGCCTCTTGGGCCCACTGCAGGCTTGAGCCCAGCTCCTGACTCACACAATTGACCAGTCACATTTATTTATTATTAGCAAAGCGGCAGCAGGCAGTCTACACTCGGCAGCAGGCAGTTGCAGTGAAAAACTATAAAATATATACAGTATATATTTCCTTCACAATTTCCTTATTGTTAAAATATTTGTTTTATAATATTTTTGGGCTGACTCTTGGGGCCCCTCACAAGCCTGGGCCCAGAGGCTTCTTCAGCCCCGGGTAAGCCCTTGCATTAATCCGGCCCTGTAAACGGACAAGCCACCATTACAGTTACAGTGCCAAGAGATCATTCCTTCAAAACAAATGAGAGTCTCCTAAAGAATGTGAGAATGAATAACAGGAAAAGATGCAGTGTTTATGGAAGGGTTCGCTAGCAGGGCTCCTCAACATTCCTCCGCTGAGATTGAGAAGGCTATCTAAGCCTTATCCAAGGCGCTCAATACAAGAAGCATTGTATGAGAGCCAGGAAGGACAATATAACTACCCAAAAGTGGAATGTATTGAATCAAAAGGGAATGAAAGAATAGTCTGGGTCAGGAATGCGGCGAGCGGCAAGTACATTCTTGACAGGAGGTAACATCCTACTTCCTCCTATTTGTTTTGGACTTGGCAGCAGTCGAGCTGTGGCACTGCAGTGCTTGAATATCAAATTCAAACAGATGGGTTTGCTAAAATCATTAAGAGATAATCTCGCTGAGTAAAGCTTAACCTGTCACAACCAACACTTTAATGAAGACATTTTTATATTCCAAATATAGTCTTGAGTCCTATCATGAAATCATTTACTTATTCATTTCCGTATTATACAAAAAGAAAAAGTTAATTCATACTGTGAAGCATGGGGGTGGAAACATCATGCTTTGGGGCTGTTTTTCTGCAAAGGGACCAGGACGACTGATCCGTGTAAAGGAAAGAATGAATGGGGCCATGTATCGTGAGATTTTGAGTGAAAACCTCCTTCCATCAGCAAGGGCATTGAAGATGAAACGTGGCTGTGTCTTTCAGCATGACAATGATCCCAAACACACCGCCCGGGCAACGAAGGAGTGGCTTCGTAAGAAGCATTTCAAGGTCCTGGAGTGGCCTAGCCAGTCTCCAGATCTCAACCCCATAGAAAATCTTTGGAGGGAGTTGAAAGTCCGTGTTGCCCAGCGACAGCCCCAAAACATCACTGCTCTAGAGGAGATCTGCATGGAGGAATGGGCCAAAATACCAGCAACAGTGTGTGAAACCCTTGTGAAGACTTACAGAAAACGTTTGACCTGTGTCATTGCCAACAAAGGGTATATAACAAAGTATTGAGAAACTTTTGTTATTGACCAAATACTTATTTTCCACCATAATTTGCAAATAAATTCATTAAAAATCCTACAATGTGATTTTCTGGATATTTTTTTCTCATTTTGTCTGTCATAGTTGACGTGTACCTATGAACCCATACACAAAAAATGTATGCACGAATGACTAAGTTGCTTTGGATAAAAGCGTCTGCTAAATGGCATATTATTATTATTATTATGAAAATTACAGGCCTCTCTCATCTTTTTAAGTGGGAGAACTTGCACAATTGGTGGCTGACTAAATACTTTTTTCCCCCACTGTATACTTCATGGATTTTATAATTGATTCCACAGAACATTAAAAACTCAGTGTTCAAACCCACGGTCAGTGAGAGGGAGATTGAAACAACTTCCTTGTTCAAGCATGGTGGTTTTTACAAATGCAGAAGGCAATGGCTCCTTTTCAAGGTGGTAAATTCTACCTTGGTAATAAACCAAACAGAAATGTCTGCAATTTCCAAGGTGGGACTTCATAGGGATAACACACACACCAAGCCTGGTTAGCTTTGGCAGTTATGGGAACGTTAAACATGCCCTTGCTCCAGGGAATGTGACTCTCGGAAGAGGCTAATCTTAGAGGTTAAGATGTGAAACAAATGGAAGTGTCACTAGCATTTTGAACTGTAAGTTAAATCCCTGCTCCACCTTGCTCATATAGCCGTAGAACTATGGTCATCTCTATAAGAAAAAAGTAAATAGACCAATTTCAAGGTGGAATTGTTGTGAATGCCATATTTAACCAACTGGGGTGGGAAAGGGAAAGTTGTTGAGGGGTGTGTGGTCGTGGGAAGTATTGCTTGACCATGTCCCCACATGACTCACACACACACAAGTTGGATGGGGTATTGATCAGTGTTGCCAGCTGTAAGCATTATCCCATGGCTGACCTTTCAGTCTAGGAGGGATACATGAGGCTAGTCTGTCTACTTCAGTTTAGGTTAATGGAAGAGTCACATAGTGCCGCATATACACAATATTTGATATTTGCTTTAAGCTGCTTTATAAGGGATTACCTGAATGACAACATAACATCATGCTGTATGGGTTGCATATAGATAGCGTTCTGTATAATAAAAAAAAACATGACCTTACTGACCACACGTACACACACTAACACCCCAACCCCCTGCACACACACACAAACATGTCTTTACGGGCCATTGATAGTGAATCCATCAGTGGCTGTGGATCATAGCACTGGCTGGCTGAGCTCTGACTACTGATGAAGGCAGTGTTGCTGTGTCTGGAGAGTCCTCTCTGCAGATTAGCTAGTCAATTCACATAAGCAGAACAATCAGCTGGAGATGCCTGAGGACATTACAGGGTTGGGCAGCATGATGAAAATGAAAAGCACAGGGGACGCAGCTCTGGAGGAACTCCATTACAGAAATCGCCCGCTAACATTCTTTATTGATGGAGACAGTGATGAGGGGGAGTCGGGACTCATTTATAAGAGAGATAGGGTTGCTCACATTAACACTCATTGATGAGCTGGAGTGTGATCTTTGCAGAGGCGACACCATGACCCCCACTCTTACATACAACCTTAACAGTATGATGACAGTCAAAACATAGAGATGTGATTAAGATGCTGATAACATTCAAAACCTGAGTATAGAGTTAAATCTGTAAAGCCAATTTATTGTGAGAAATGCCTCTGAAATTGACCAGGCATGATGATCATGTAAATTATGTCAGGGTTAGAACTACAATACACTCACATTAGGCAACTACACACAGTTTAGACACACAGCAGGACAGACTAGTGGCCAATGCCCCATCTAGCCTGAGAAATCTACAGTCTAACATAAAGGAATGTGACATGACCCACACTGGCAAGCGTATTTCATGCTCCAGGTCCCCAGAGCAATGAGGGTTGCACTTCTGGGAGTGTGTGTTTGGAGAAGAGCGTGACAGACAGTGACTGAAAAACAGTCCAGTAGGAAAGATGAGATATTTTCCCAATCGCATACCTACCCATCCACTCCAATCACCCTAAAAGCCAAATCTTGATTGTCGATTGTATCAGCCAGCCTGGCCATGGCCAGCACACATCTCACAGTGGTATACGCATGTCAATTATTTCTCAGGGACTGGTTAAAGAAAGAGAAATTGAATGCAGAAAGGATATGTACACGCTGAGTCATTTATACCCCCAAATAGTGAAGGTTTATTTTGATAAACTGAGCATGGCTGACTGCATTGTGAACCATTGCTAATGAACTATTATGATGATTAATCAGCGCTGGTGTACCAACCCCACAGTACTATATCCACAGGGATACCTTCAGAGCCTCATGTACCACACTCGATGAGTACACAGACACTGTGACGTCATACATCCGGAACTGCAACTCAGCCAAATATAAACTGTGCTCTGCAATAAGGAAGGGCAAAACAAACCACACAAAAAAACTAGAAGCACAATTCACTGCCAATGACTCCAGATCAGTCTGGAAAAGCTTACAGGAGATGACAAATTGCAATTAACGACCCTCCCCCTTCAAATGAGGACCCATCCCAGTCAAGCTCAATGAGTTTTATGTGTGGTTTGAGGAAACAAGCACACAGACACTCAACCCCCCACTTCAGGTACCTCCCCTCCCGCCACCATTCACCATAAAGGAGGATGAGGTCAGAACTGTTTTCAAAAAGCAAAACATAAGGAAAGCAGAAGGGCCGGATCAATTTTCCCAGCTGTGCTCCACCACTGTGCGGAACAACTGGCTCCAGTGTTCACTGACATTTTTAACACTTCCTTATGCCAGTGTACAGTACCACAGTGCTTCAAAGTATCCTTCCTCCTTTATGTACCCAAATCAACCTGCCTCAATGACTTCAGACACGTCTCCCTGACATCTGTGGCCATGAAAGCATTTGAAAGTCCTGGCCTACTTAAAATCATGCACATCCCCATTGATGGACCCACTGCAGTTTGCCTACAGAGCTAATAGGTCTGTTGAAGATGCTGTCAACCTGGCACTCCATCACACATTGCAACCCCTGGAGACACCTAACACCTTCTCACGCATCCTGTTCATAGACTTTAGCTCTGCCTTCAATACCATCAATCCCCACAAACTATTCAATAAGCTGTAGGACATGAACATCAACCCAGCTATATGCCACTGGAAACTGGACTGGATACTGAAGCCAGACTGTCAAGGTAAACAATCTGACAGCTTGACCTCTGACCCTCAGTACTGGTGCACCACAGGGCTGCGTGCCGTCCCCCCTGCACTTCTCCCTCTTCACGAACCAGTTTACATCTCAAGAGACTTCAGATAAGGTCTTTAAATATGCTGACGATACCGCCATAGTCGGCCTAATCAAAGACAACAATGAAACACAGTACCGCTGTGAAGTGGCTTGGGCGGTGACTTGGTGTAAGCACAACAACCTCATCCTCAACGCCTCAAAAACCACAGAGAGCCATAGACTACATGATAAGAAAGAACCCCAAGGCCCCCGTCATAATCACTGACCAACCAATAACCCTAACAGATTCTTTCAAATTCCTTGGCACTTAAATCAGCGACTCATTGACATCAACTCCAACCACATCATCAAGAAGGCCCAGCAGAGACTGTTCTTTCTAAGGCAACTGAAAAAGTACAGGGTCAAACAATAGCTGCTGGTTCAGATTTTCAAAGCCATCATACAGAGCATTCTCACATCATCCATTACAGTTTGGTATGGGACACGGACAGTCACTTTATGGACTTATGGACTTTATGGATTGTTTGTGTTTGTATTTATCTATTGTGGTGATGTTATTGTAGCTGCTTGGCACTAATTCGTGAATTTGTGAATGTACACACTGCATACATTTAAATGAATGTGGGTGAATGTTTGTTGCATGTGGTGAGGCTGGGGTATATGTATATTTGTCACTTCAGAGCTACCATGCTGTACCTCAAACAAATACCACCTACCTTGGTTGATTGGCAATAAAGTATCTTGTCTGAAGTATTGACATTACATCATTATTGACGACGCCTTTGGAGACACTTCAAGCTGTAAAATACTTTGTTGTGTTGCTAAGTATGTTTCTAGTGACTGACAAGCATTTATTAGACTAGGTCCTTCAGAAAGTATTCATACACATTAACTTATTCAACATTTTGTTGTGTTACAGCCTGAATTCAAAATTGATCTTTTTTTTTATTATCATCACCTAGCTACACACAATACCCCAGAATGACAAAGTGAAACATGTTTTTTTGTGTGTGCAAATGTATTGAAAATGAAATACAGAAATATCTAATTTACATAAGTATTCACACCCCTGAGTCAATAGTTTGTAGAAGCACCTTTGGGGGTGATTATAGCGTTGAGTCATCTTGGTTGTCTGTATCAGCTTTGCACATTTGTATTTGGTGATTTTCTCCCATTCTTCCTTGCAGATTTTCTCAAGCTCTGTTAAGTTAGATGGGGAGCAGCGGTTAATAGCAATCTTTAAGTCTTTCCACTGATTTTCAATGGGATTCAAGTCTGGGCTTTGGCTGGGTCACTCAAGGACTTTCAAATTCATGTTCTGAAGCCATTCCAGCATTGCTTTGGCTGTATGCTTGGGGTCATTGTCCTGTTGGAACGTAAATATTCACCCCAGTCTAAGGTCGTCTGCACTCTGAAGCAGTTTCTTATCAAGGATTCGCCTGCATCTGGCTCCATTCATTGTTCCCTCTATCCTTACCAGTCTCCCAGTCCCTGCTGTTGAAAAGCATCCCCAAATCATTATGCTGCCACCACCATGCTTCACGGTAGGGACGGGTGATAAACTGTACCTGGTTTTCTCCAGACATAGCGCTTTGCATTCAGGCCAAATAATTAACATTTTGTCTCATCAGACCACAGAAACTTTTGCCTTATGCTCTCAGAATATTTCATGTACCTTTTTGCACACTCCAGGTGTGCTGTCATGTGCCTTTTTCTCAGGAGTGGCTTCCATCTGGCCACTCTCCCATAACGCCCAGATTGGTGAAGGGCTGTAGAGACTGTAGTCCTTCTGGCAGGTTCTCCCATCTCAGCCAAGGAACTCTGTAGTTCTGTCAGAGCGGTCATTGGGTTCTTGGTCACCTCCCTGACCAAGGTCCTTCTCGACCGGTTGCTCAGTTTGGTCGGACGGCCAGCTCTAGGCAGAGTCTGGGTAGTTCCATATTTTTTCAATTTCTCAATTATAGAGACCACTGTGCTCTTGGAAACTTTCAACACTCTAGAAATTGTTTCATACCCTTCCCCAGATATATGCCTCATCACAATTCTATCTCTGACATCTACGGACAGTTCCTTGGACTTCATGGTATAATTTCTGCTCTGACATGCACTGTCAACTGTGGGACCTTACAGTGCCTTGCAAAAGTATTCATCCCCCTTGGTGTTTTTCCTATTTTGTTGCATTACAACCTGTAATTATACAGGCCCCGTGTAGCTCAGTTGGTAGAGCATTGTGCTTGCAACGCCAGGGTTGTGGGTTCGATTCTCACGGGGGGCCAGTATGAAAAAAATGTATGCACTCACTAACGGTAAGTCGCTCTGGATCAGAGCATCTGCTAAATGACAAAACATTTATTTAAATAGATTTTTATTTGGATTTCATGTAATGGACATACAAAAAATAGTCCAAATTGGTGAAGTGAAATGAAAAAAATAACGTGTTTAAAAAAATTCTCAAAAATAAATAATGGAAAAGTGGTGAGTGCATACAGTGGGGAAAAAAAGTATTTAGTCAGCCACCAATTGTGCAAGTTCTCCCACTTAAAAAGATGAGAGAGGCCTGTAATTTTCATCATAGGTACACGTCAACTATGACAGACAAAATGAGAAAAAAAATTCCAAAAAATCACATTGTAGGATTTTTAATGAATTTATTTGCAAATTATGGTGGAAAATAAGTATTTGGTCAATAACAAAAGTTTTTCAATACTTTGTTATATACCTGTTGTTGGCAATGACACAGGTCAAACGTTTTCTGTAAGTCTTCACAAGGTTTTCACACACTGTTGCTGGTATTTTGGCCCATTCCTCCATGCAGATCTCCTCTAGAGCAGTGATGTTTTGGGGCTGTCACTGGGCAACACGGACTTTCAACTCCCTCCAAAGATTTTCTATGGGGTTGAGATCTGGAGACTGGCTAGGCCACTCCAGGACCTTGAAATGCTTCTTACGAAGCCACTCCTTCGTTGCCCAGGCGGTGTGTTTGGGATCATTGTCATGCTGAAAGACCCAGCCACGTTTCATCTTCAATGCCCTTGCTGATGGAAGGAGGTTTTCACTCAAAATCTCACGATACATGGCCCCATTCATTCTTTCCTTTACACGGATCAGTCGTCCTGGTCCCTTTACAGAAAAACAGCTCCAAAGCATGATGTTTCCACCCCCATGCTTCACAGTAGGTATGGTGTTCTTTGGATGCAACTCAGCATTCTTTGTCCTCCAAACACGACGAGTTGAGTTTTTACCAAAAAGTTATATTTTGGTTTCATCTGACCATATGACATTCTCCCAATCCTCTTCTGGATCATCCAAATGCACTCTATCAAACTTCAGACAGGCCTGGACATGTACTGCCTTAAGCAGGGGGACACGTCTTGCACTGCAGGATTTGAGTCCCTGGCGGCGTAGTGTGTTACTGATGGTAGGCTTTGTTACTTTGGTCCCAGCTCTCTGCAGGTCATTCACTAGGTCCCCCCGTGTGGTTCTGGGATTTTTGCTCACCGTTCTTGTGATCATTTTGACCCCACGGGGTGAGATCTTGCGTGGAGCCCCAGATCGAGGGAGATTATCAGTGGTCTTGTATGTCTTCCATTTCCTAATAATTGCTCCCACAGTTGATTTCTTCAAACCAAGCTGCTTACCTATTGCAGATTCAGTCTTCCCAGCCTGGTGCAGGTCTACAATTTTGTTTCTGGTGTCCTTTGACAGCTCTTTGGTCTTGGCCATAGTGGAGTTTGGAGTGTGACTGTTTGAGGTTGTGGACAGGTGTCTTTTATACTGATAACAAGTTCAAACAGGTGCCATTAATACAGGTAACAAGTGGAGGACAGAGGAGCCTCTTAAAGAAGAAGTTACAGGTCTGTGAGAGCCAGAAATCTTGCTTGTTTGTAGGTGACCAAATACTTATTTTCCACCATCATTTGCAAATAAATTCATAAAAAATCCTACAATGTGATTTTCTGGATTTTTTTTGCTCAATTTGTCTGTCATAGTTGACGTGTACCTATGATGAAAAATACAGGCCTCTCTCATCTTTTTAAGTGGGAGAACTTGCACAATTGGTGGCTGACTAAATACTTTTTTTCCCCACTGTATGTATTCACCCCCTTTGCTATGAAGCCCCTAAATAAGATCTGGTGCAACCAATTACTTTCAGAAGTCAAATAATTAGTTAAATAAAGTGCACCTGTGTGCAATCTAAGTGTCACATGATCTCAGTATATATACACCTGTTCTGAAAGGCCCCAAAGCCTGCAACACCACTAAGCAGGGGGCACCACCAAGCAAGCGGCACCATGAAGACCAAGGGGACCAAGGGGTCAGGGACAAAGTTGTGGAGAAGTACAGATCAGCGTTGGGTTATAAAAAAATATCAGAAACTTTGAACATCCCACGGAGCACCATTAAATGGAAAGAATATGGCACCACAACAAACCTGCCAAGAGAGGGCCGCCCACCAAAACTCACAACCAGGCAAGGAGGGCATTAATCAGAGACACAACAAAGAGACCAAAGATAACCCTGAAGGAGCTGCAAAGCACCACAGCGGAGATTGGAGTATCTGTCCATAGGACCACTTTAAGCCGTACACTCCACAGAGCTGGGCTTTACGGAAGAGTGGCAAGAAAAAAGCAATTGCTTAAAGAAAAAAATGTGAAAACATGTCAGGGTTGTGGGTTCGATTCCCACGGGGGGCCAGTATGAAAATGTATGCACTCAGTAACTGTAAGTCGCTAAATGACTAAAATGTAAAATGTAAATGGTGTTCGCCAAAAGGCATGTGGGAGACTCCCCAAACATATGGAAGAAGGTACTCTGGTCATATGAGACTAAAATTGAGCTTTTTGGCCATCAAGAAAAACACTATGTCTGGCGCAAACCCAACACCTCTCATCACCCCGAGAACACCATGTTTTTCATCGGCAGGGACTGGGAAACTGGTCAGAATTGAAGGAATGATGGATGGCACTAAATACAGGGAAATTCTTGAGGGAAACCTGTTTCAGTCTTCCAGAGATTTGAGACTGGGATGGAGGTTCACATTCCAGCAGGACAATGACCCTAAGCATACTGCTAAAGCAACACTTGAGTGGTTTAAGGGGACACATTTAAATGTCTTGGAATGGCCTAGTCAAAACCCAGACCTCAATCCAATTGAGAATATGTGGTACGACTTAAAGAATGCTGTACACCAGCGGAACCCATCCAACTTGAAGGAGCTGGAGCAGTTTTGCCTTGAAGAATTAGCAAAAAATCCCAGTGGCTAGATGTGCCAAGCTTATAGAGACATACCCCAAGAGACTTGCAGCTGTAATTGCTGCAAAAGGTGGCTCTACAAAGTATTGACTTTGTGGGGGTGAATAGTTATGCACGCTCAAGTTCTGTTTTTTTGTCTTATTTCTTGTTTGTTTCACAAATTTTTTTTGCATCTTCAAAGTGGTAGGCATGTTGTGTAAATCAAATGATACAAACCCCCCAAAAATCTATTTTAATTCCAGATTGTAAGGCAACAAAATAGGAAAAATACCAAGGGGGGTGAATACATTCGCAAGCCACTGTATATAGACAGGTGTGTTTCTTTCTACATCATGTCCATACAATTGAATTAGCCACAAGTGGACTCCAATCAAGTTGTAGTGACATCTCAAGGATGATCAAAGGAAATTGGATGCACCTCAATTTGGAGTGTCATAGCAAAGGGGTGTGAATACTTACGTAAATTAGATATTTCTGTATTTCATTCTCAAATTTGCAAACATTTCTAAAAACATGTTTTCACTTTTTCATTATGAGGTATTGTGTGTAGATGGGTGAGAATAATCAATTTAATCCATTTTGAATACAGGCTGTAACAGAACAAAATGTGGAATAAGTCAAGGGGTGTGAATACTTTCAAAAGGCACTGTATGTAACTGCTGAGGATTGGGTGTGATAGAGAGAAGTAACAGCAAATACCAGAAAACTACCAGTAAACAATATTTGCCAACACTAGGATGAAAGAGAAGAGTCAGGACACATTTTCTTCTCATGAATGACCGAAGACCATTTCCCTTCATGCGATTTGGCATAGCATTTGCTAGGTCACACAAATGATCTCTCACTGTATAAAATGTAAATGTGTGTGTGTGTGTGTGCGTGCATATGTTTGTGGGTTGTTCAAACACAACCTTTTTCCTGGTGCCAAAGGCTAATAGAGCTAGTTGTTTATAGGTTGGGCCAAACATGAGGGCAGCAAATATTTGCACACATACACACAAGCATGCATGCACGCGTACACACACACACACATACACACACACACACACACACAAAGGAAATCCTGCCAACAATTCGCCATTCCGTCAAACATTAATGATAAAGCAGCGTTCACATGTCCAGCCTTGAAAAAAAAAATACTATCATATACATCATTTCTGAGCCTTGGCAAAATAATCTCAGTAGCATCTTGAAGTGGAGAAAAATCCCTGGAAAAGTCTTATTTTAATGAGAATAGTGCCATTTCTGTTTCCAGCTAAGATGAAAACATTGGTAGTTCAGACGCACTAAACACCTGCGAATGAATTGAGTACATAAGCCGCACAGTAGGGAAGTGTGTCACTGCTCAGTTGTTTTGTCACCTTTTCAGAGAGGTGTATTGTGGGAGGGAAACCCTATGTCTCTGTGTTTCGTCAACTGAGGTAGAGTTAATGGAAAATAGCAGGAGGCATACTGAAAGTCAGTGGGATGAATGTTAAAAGCCACAAAGGCCAAATACTTCTAATTGGGGTAATATAATTTGTGTTGAACCAATGTTTAGCAAAGCCTTTTGCCTTAAAACTACATTCATGGGCATGGAAGAATTGGAAGGTGGTTGGAGACTGGCCTATCTACTAAAATAGTGTCCTTTGTCTTATAGTAAATAATAGAAGAAAAGGTTCAACCAAGTATGCCACGTGAAATGGTTCAACACATTCTAAATGAAAATAAGACCAGATTTTGCCCATCATTACTTAAATTCACTAAAACATGTCCAAGTATCTAATAATAATAATAAAATGGCTGTACATTATACACTGAGTATACCAAACATTAGGAACACCTTCCTAATATTGACTCAGAACAGCCTCAATTCGTCGGGGCATGGACTCTACAAGGTGTCGAAAGCGTTCCACAGGGATAATGGCCCATGTTGACTCCAATGCTTCCCACAGTTGTGTCAAGTTGGCTGGATGTCCTTTGGGTAGTGGACCATTCTTGATACACATGGGAAACTGTTGAGTGTGAAAAACCCAGCAGCGTTGCAGTTCCTGGCACCTACTACAATTCCCTGTTCAAAGGTTCTTACATTTTTTGTCTTGCCCATTCACCCTCTGAATGGCACACATACACAATCCATGTCTCAATTGTCTGAAGGCTTAAAAATCCATCTTTAACCTGTTTCCTCCCCTTCAGCTATACTGACTGAAGTGGATTTAACAAGTTACATCAATAAGGGATCATAGCTTTCACCTGGTCAGTCTATGTAATGGAAAGAGCAGGTGTTCTTAAATCTGGTTTCTTTTTCTATAAGCCCTGGTATTGTATTGAGAAAACCCATGGCCCGGTTGCCTGAACTTGACAGAAAAACACACATGAACTACTAAAACACACGTGAGAAAGGCAGGCCATTCTCTTAGCCCCTCATCACAGTATCACACAGAGGGTCTGCTGCATCTACCCACTCCACTGACAGTCTTGTAATTACAGAGGCAGGACCAGGCCACTCTCATAATTACACATTGTTAAATTTTAGTCATTTAGCAGACACTCTTATCCAGAGCAACTTACAGTTAGTGCGTGCACACATTTTCATACTGGCCCCCCGTGGGAAATGAACCCACAACCCTGGCGTTGCAAGCGCCATGCTCTACCAACTGAGCTACAGGGGACACAGTCACACTGGACGCCATTGATGCCAACTTAGCAATTTTGTTGCTAGATTTAGCAACTTTTCAGACTACCCTGGCAACTTTTTTTTCAAACAGCACCTAGCAACAAATGTATCTACTTTTAAAAATGTATTTGGAACTTTTAGCAACTTTTGAAAAGTACCCAAAATGCTAAAATGCATGCATGTTCCCTCTAAATGACACAAAATTATTTTATCTGTCACACACTCAGTCACAACACACGTGCCTGGCTGCAAAAGTGCATTGTGAGTGATGTCAGCAGCAGGCGCTCAGCTCGTGCACAGGCAGCAGCAGGCCAGCCAAGCAGCACATCAACCTGGAGAGAAATGGAGAGAGATGCCTAGCGCACACATCATTATTTGAGTTAAGTTGCTTGTTCAATAAGATAGCATATATACCTTGTTATTAGCTTGTACCTATAATTGTTGATCAGTTAGGTAGCATGTTAACTAACTACCAATACACTGCTGAAAACTATAATTGTTCAGAACGTGTAGGTTTACTAGTTAATAAGAAAATAAATCAAATGTAATTGTTCAATAATGTGTAATGTGTAATTGTTCAATAATTCAATGTGTTCATGTGATCATATAAAATGTGTTGTGTTTATATTACTTTTACAAATAAAAATATACAGTGGGGAGAACAAGTATTTGATACACTGCCGATTTTGCAGGTTTTCCTACTTACAAAGCATGTAGAGGTCTGTAATTTTTATCATAGGTACATTTCAACTGTGAGAGACGGAATCTAAAACTAAAATCCAGAAAATCACATTGTATGTTTTTTAAGTAATTCATTTGCATTTTATTGCATGACATAAGTATTTGATCACCTACCAACCAGTAAGAATTCCGGCTCTCACAGACCTGTTAGTTTTTCTTTAAGAAACCCTACTGTTCTCCACTCATTACCTGTATTAACTGCACCTGTTTGAACTCGTTACCTGTATAAAAGACACCTGTCCACACACTCAATCAAACAGACTCCAACCTCTCCACAATGGCCAAGACCAGAGAGCTGTGTAAGGACATCAGGGATACAATTGTAGACCTGCACAAGGCTGGGATGGGCTACAGGACAATAGGCAAGCAGCTTGGTGAGAAGGCAACAACTGTTGGCATAATTATTAGAAAATGGGCTCCATGCAAGATCTCACCTTGTGGGGCATCAATGATCATGAGGAAGGTGAGGGATCAACCCAGAACTACACGGCAGGACCTGGTCAATGACCTGAAGAGAGCTGGGACCACAGTCTCAAAGAAAACCATTAGTAACACACTACGCCATCATGGATTAAAATCCTGCAGCGCACGCAAGGTCCCCTTGCTCAAGCCAGCGCATGTCCAGGCCCGTCTGAAGTTTGCCAATGACCATCTGGATGATCCAGAGGAGAATTGGGAGAAGGTAATGTGGTCTGATGAGACAAAAATAGAGCTTTTTGGTCTAAACTCCACTTGCCGTGTTTGGAGAAAGAAGAAGGATGAGTACAACCCCAAGAACACCATCCCAACCGTGTAGCATGGAGGTGGAAACATCATTCTTTGGGGATGCTTTTCTGCAAAGGGGACAGGACGACTGCACCGTATTGAGGGGAGGATGGATGGGGCCATGTATCGCGAGATCTTGGCCAACAACCTCCTTCCCTCATTAAGAGCATTGAAGATGGGTCGTGGGTGGGTCTTCCAGCATGACAATGACCCGAAACACACAGCCAGGGCAACTAAGGAGTGGCTCCGTAAGAAGCATCTCAAGGTCCTGGAGTGGCCTAGCCAGTCTCCAGACCTGAACCTAATAGAAAATCTTTGGAGGGAGCTGAAAGTCCGTATCGCCCAGCGACAGCCCCGAAATCTGAAGGATCTGGAGAAGGTCTGTATGGAGGAGTGGGCCAAAATCCCTCCTGCAGTGTGTGCAAACCTGGTCAAGACCTACAGGAAACGTATGATCTCTGTAATTGCAAACAAAGGTTTCTGTACCAAATATTAAGTTCTGCTTTTCTGATGTATCAAATACTTATGTCATGCAATAAAATGCAAATGAATTACTTAAAAATCATACAATGTGATTTTATGGATTTTTGTTTTAGATTCCGTCTCTCACAGTTGAAGTGTACCTATGATAAAAATGACAGACCTCTACATGTTTTGTAAGTAGGAAAACCTGCAAAATCGGCAGTGTATCAAATACTTGTTCTCCCCACTGTATGTGATAATAAACAAACAAATCTAAACTAACAGATGTCAAATCATATTTGTCACCGAGATGGCCAGTCAATTTGAGTAACGTTATTGTGTATTCTACGTAATGA
Source organism: Coregonus clupeaformis (assembly GCF_020615455.1). NCBI lineage: Eukaryota > Metazoa > Chordata > Actinopteri > Salmoniformes > Salmonidae > Coregonus > Coregonus clupeaformis. Next base: position 33,638,292 of record NC_059215.1, on the reverse strand, counting down.
CGCAGTTTTACGTTATTACGTAAAGACGTCATCACGCAATGACATCACAACGTCATTTAGCAACTTTTAGCAACAAATCGACCTGCCTCTAGCAACTTCCCCTGAAAATTTGTTGGCAACACTGCTGGACGCTGCCAGCCTGCTGTGACACACACACCCACTCACAAACATGCTCATGCACACACACACACACCTATGCACACACACACACACACACACACACACACACACACCTATGCACACACACACACCTACACACACACACACACCAGACACACTAGACACACGCCCTGTCACTTAATCCTGTGTGATGGACAGGCCAGTGGGTGCAGCCAGGATAGGGCGGGAGAGGGGGGGTGGGCAATGAAAACAGACACAAGGGTCCCCCACCCAGGTCCCGACTCATAGCAGAGGTTAAAGTTCAGGATGGGGGTAGAGATAATGACACAGGCACCATGGAGCTAAGCCCCCTTTCCACCACACCTTTTCAGATTGAGTAGGGGATGATCTCTTGGGGTAAATCCATTTGAATTCAATCACTTTTTCACAGCACCCCTTTTGATTTGAACATATTTGCCCATTGTAGAAATGCTCAGAAAGTGACTTTTTGGACCTAAATACCAAAGCATTCAAGCGATAAAGGTGTTCAAAGTTTACCGATTTTGCATACCCCACCATACCATGAGATATCCATGTCTTAATCACTGTAAAAGTTAGATTTGATATAAATTAAAAGCTTACTTTTATTTATATTATTTTTTATAAAAATGTTTTTAATTTTTTTTTACCTTTAAGGTCACTGGTTCTAATACCTGAGCCAAGAAGGTGAAAAATCTTAACCCTAATTTGCTCCAGGGGCGCCGTATTACTATGGCTGACCTATAAAACAACACATTTCACTGCACCAATCCTGTGTATGTGACAATAAAACATATATTTTTTTACTAGACATTAAATACTGTAAAACTTCAATTAAAAGCCGAGTCTCAAATAGCCCCGTCCCTTTTAATAGCCGGCAACAGCACACATTTCAGCAAATAAACGCCTGTTTCAAATAAACGCTGGTCTAACTGAATTGTTTACAAGGTTACCATGAATTACCAAGAATTGTTTACAAGGTTTAATGTTTTATTTGTTACATTACATAATTCAGTAATGACGGCAAAACATTCATGGCAATCCGTTTTTATTGCCAGTAAGACACTGATAACCTTTAGATGCTAACAGCAGAACACTGCTAGCTAACTGGCAAGCACAAAAACAGTCAACAACTTCGGGAGTACAGACCCCATGAAATCTGCCGATCGCTCTCTAGTGGCGAAAGTAAGAACTGACGAATATGCACAGTCAAAGAGGAGAATAATTATTCTGTCAAGGATTTTTTTTAAATATATATATATAGAGGCATACTAACACAAAAGAAACGTGACACAGTGTGTAAATAATAACACAGTGCAGGAAATTAAGAAATTGATTAAAATGCTGGAAGTGAATGCTGGAATTAAACTATTAACTATGCAAATGAGCAAAAGTTGTGTGCATTAAGGAAATACAGTGCCTTGCAAAAGTATTCATCCCCCTTGGCGTTTTTCCTATTTTGTTGCATTACAACCTGTAATTGAAATTGATTTTTATTTGGATTTCATTTCATGGACATACACAAAATAGTCCAAATTGGTGAAGTGAAATGAAAAAAATAACTTGTTTCAAAACATTCTAAAAAATTAATAACGGAAAAGTGGTGCGTGCATATGTATTCACCCCCTTTGCTATGAAGCCCCTAAATAAAATCTGGTGCCACCAATTATCTTCAGAAGTCACATAATTAGTTAAATAAAGTCCACCTGTGTGCAATCTAAGTGTCACATGAAAGAAAAAGCCATATCTCAGACTGGCAAATAAAAATTAAAGATGGGCATTCTGAGATATTGCTTTTTCTTGGCAACTCTGCCTAGAAGGTCAGCATCCCGGAGTCGCCTCTTCACTGTTGATGTTGAGACTGGTGTTTTGCGGGCACTATTTAATGAAGCTGCCAGTTGAGGACATGTGAGGCGCCTGTTTCTCAAACTAGACACTAATGTATTTGTCCTCTTGCTCAGTTGTACACCGGGGCCTCCGACTCCTCTTTCTATTCTGGTTAAAGCCAGTTTGCGCTGTTCTGTGAAGGGAGTAGTACACAACTTGTACGAGATCTTCAGTTTCTTGGCAATTTCTCGCATGGAATAGCCTTCATTTCTCAGAACAGGAATAGACTGACGAGTTTCAGAAGAAAGTTATTTGTTTCTGGCCATTTTGAGCCTGTAATCGAACCCACAATTGCTGATGCTCCAGATACTCAACTAGTCTCAAGAAGGCCAGTTTTATTGCTTCTTTAATCAGCACAACAGTTTTCAGCTGTGCTAACATAATTGCAAAAGGGTTTTCTAATGATCAATTAGCCTTTTAAAATGATAAACTTGGATTAGCAAACACAACGTGCCGTTGGAACACAGGACTGATGGTTGCTGATAATGGGCCTGTAGATATTCCAATAGCCATCTCCAACATTAACAATGTCTACACTGTATTTCTGATCAATTTGATGTTATTTTAAATGGACAAGAAAATAGATTTTCTTTCGAAAACAAGGACATTTTTAAGTGACCCCAAACTTTTGAACGGTAGTGTATACACGTGTTCTGAAAGGCCCCAGAGTCTGCAACACCACTAAGCAAGGGGCACCACCAAGCAAGCGGCACCATGAAGACCAAGGAGTCTCCAAACAGGTCAGGGACAATGTTGTTGAGAAGTACAGATCAGGGTTGGGTTATAAAAAAAATATCAGAAACTTTGAACATCCCAAGGGGCACCATTAAATTCATTATTAAAAATTGGAAAGAATATGGCACCACAACAAACCTGCCAAGAGAGGGCCGCCCACCAAAACTCACGGACCAGGCAAGGATGGCATTAATGGGGCGGCAGGTAGCTTAGTGGTTAAGAGCGTTGTGCCAGTAACCGAAAGGTCGCTGGTTCTAATCCCCGAGCTGACTAGGTGAAAAATCTGTCGATGTACCCTTGAGCAAGGCACTTAACCCTAATTGCTCCTGTAAGTCGCTCTGGATAAGAGCGTCTGCTAAATGACGTAAATGTAAAATGTATTTAATCAGAGAGGCAACAAAGAGACCAAATATAACCCTGAAGGAGCTGCAAAGCTCCACAGCGGAGATTGGAGTATCTGTCCATAGGACCAATTTAAGCCGTACACTCCACAGAGCTGGGTTTATGGAAGAGTGACCAGAAAAAAGACATTGCTTGAAGAAAATAATAAGCAAACACATTTGGTATTCGCCAAAAGGCATGTGGGAGACTCCCCAAACATATGGAAGAAGGTACTCTGGTCAGGTGAGACTAAAATTGAGCTTTTTGTCCATCAAGGAAAACGCTATGTCTGGTGCAAACCCAACACCTCTCATCACCCCGAGAACACCATCCCCACAAAATAACGTGGTGATCCTAACTGACCTAAGACAGGGAATTTTTAAGAGTGTGCAAAGCTGTCATCAAGGCAAAGGGTGACTATTTGAAGAATCTCAAATATAAAATATATTTTGATTTGTTTAACACGTTTTTGGTTACTACATGATTCCATATGTGTTATTTCATAGTTTTGATGTCTTCACTATTATTCTACAATGTAAAAAAATTGTAAAATAAAGAAAAACCCTTCAATGAGTAGGTGTGTCCAAACTTTTGACTGGTAGTGTAGGTTAAAAGGAGTTCTTTCGATATGATGCTTTTGTAGTGCACAACTATATTTATAGTTACCCACTTCCCCATACCGGAACTCATGTCCCCAGGCAATCAGAGATCAATAATATCTGGCTTTAGTCCTAGATATGGTTGCTTCCAGGTCTACTTTTGAAAGTGACACCACCACTAAAGGTAGACACAGAATAGCTTATCAGTGAGTCGTCTTTCACAAAGAGGATATTTTACCGACACAAAGAAGAGGTGTGACCTGCCCTTGGGCCTGACACTTTGACCTGTCATTTCCCCATAATGCCTGTAAGATCTGACAGCTCTTCACACAGATGCTGTCAACTCATAGTTCAAAAACAGTTGCGGCTAACATTTAATTTCAATTCAGGAATTAAACTGGAATTTCAGTTTACTTTCTAAATTGAAATGCAATTGAGCCCAACACTGGTCACAACTAGTCTGGACTTTCAACCTTTACATATTCTGTACTGAGACTAGACTTGACTCAGCTAGAGTAGATTGGACTAGATTTGAGATAGAGGAGTTGAAAAGGGAAAACTGATCTACATTGCCTATCTGAGAAATTTGCGATGAGTATTCCTGTTGTGTAAGACGCAATCGGGGCAATGTTAGCATGAAAGCCGAGTAATTAAACACAACTGCTAATATGTAGCCACACCTTGGATAGAAGTTAGGCTCTCGGAAGCAATGAATACCATTGAATGTGTTTGTTTGTTTTGCTTAGGCGGCAAGAATGGTGTCAGCTACCACACCCTGTGGCTAAGCCAGCAGGAATTACTCGATGTGTTGTCACTGTACAGCTGAGTATGTCACTTAACCTACTAGCAACGCTACTGGGACACTCCAATAGCCATTATAACTGCCACCATAAACAGTATCAGCCACACGTGGAAGCAGAGGGGATTCAAGTACTGTAGCTAATGAATACTATGCTATGACAGTTAGCCACTATGTGGATGGTACAGAGCTGATTTTGGCCTGCATGGCTTGGAATGGATCAAAGAGGGCTGTGAGCTTGTCAGACCAGGTCAGTCCTGAAACAGAGGTGCTCATCTACTGAGGACTACAGTACCCATGAACCACCAAAGTATAAAATGTGTGTGACCTATAGACAATGCTGTCACACACTGAAATACACAGAGTGTAAAATACCCATTTACTCTCAGAGAAATGTGCACTCAATAACCCTAGATGCAGCCCTGTTAAAAATGAAAATATGAAGAAAATAAACAACACTGCCTTCATGATTACAAACGTACCGTTGTTCTGAGAAATTCAGAAACATTACTGTACAAATAACCAAGGACAACACAGAGTCACCTATTCACTAACCCATGACAAAAGGTCTTTAGAAAACCAAAAACAACACTGCCTGAAAGAAATGCATCCACGAAACAACCCACAATGAATTCTGCCAGTGAATTGCAATTAGTCAAAACTCATTCATTCAACCATTTCCAAACTATGTTAATTTGAATAACCACTTTTTTTTTAAACTTTTTATAATGTAAAATGTGAAGATATTCTACCGAGTTGGTATAGGTACATTGTTGTCAGTCAGCCTGACACAACTACAGTTTGCTTTAATGTTGACGTTGTCTCTAGGGTGGCATAGTTCACTCCCATGTTCAAACAACAACAAGCCGTGAGGTCATAGCTGGGTAAAGTAACTGAACGGTTCCACAACGGGTGGCAGCCGGCAGGTGACTGAACATCCCACATGACACTCTGACCCACACGTGAACTCGCTGTTTTCTGAGTTTTAATAATACACAAACACAAAAGCACAAACAGTACTTAAAAAAACAGTCCCACAGGACTCCGCTGCAACCCCCCATTAAAAACATTAAAAACACCAGGCCTCACCAAAAGCCTCAGTCACAAAGCCTGTTAGTGTCACTTGAAACTTTTGGTCAGCACACAACTGCTACAGGCTACTAAAAAAATAAATATATATACTAGTCAGGGAGAGCTATGACAGGCAGCCACACTCTTCCACTACTCCACTCACCAGGTTTCCCCTCCTCCCTGTCTGGCTTCATCCCCTCCTCACAGGAGAGCTTTCCCAAGGATTCCACTGTCAGGTCTGGGCTGGGAACTCTCACGACAGACAACAGGGGAATCTGAACAACACTCCTCAGGCAAAAACACTCCTCTTCCACTGCACTGTATCCAGGAAATCAGGGAATACTTCCAGAGATTGTCCCTCTCTCTCTTTCTTGCTTTCTATGAGCTGCTCTCTCTCTGTACCTGTTCTAAGAGACTCCCACAGGTTTAGAATTACATATTCCATTCCTCCCCTCCCCCTCCATTCCAACGCTTCACTGGAGGGAGGAGTTAACTAGAGCTGTCACTATTTTCCCACACTAGTCCAACACACACACACACAGGTTAGGGGAGGAGTTATGGCAAGGTGTGGACTTGTAGTAGGCAGGTGAGAGCGTCAACGTGTGTCCTCTCACGCAGGTTGGCCAGGCAATGTAGCTCAATTAACACAGCGCAGGTCTACCAGTTACTCTCTAGAACCCAAGGCATTAATAAGGCATTCTGCCTCATCCCAAGGGTTCTCAGCTATAAGCACTGATTACCGGTGGGACCATGTGAACTACAATCCCAACACCCTGTTTTAACATTTAGAAACGTGCATAATCATCGCTTGCGATGCGGTCTTAGAAACATATGGAACTTATCTTTCATATCAGCGAGAAATAATCTTTCAAATAAAAGGTTTTTACAGATCCATACGGCTGTGTGCCTCCAGCCGACGAAATACACCTCTGCTACACCTTCTCTCAAGTTACTCTTATGGTGTTCGAGCTAGTGCTTAGAGCATGCTAGATAGCTAATTAGCACAGGTGGTCGTCTCTTTCTTCCGTAAACAAGCACTGTAGTATGGCGATATGGCAGGGTTTGAACACTAATCCTAACCATATAAAGGTGTGTAGTAATTTAACCTTTTGTCTTTTGAAATGATTTCTCGCTGATATGAAAGATGCGTTCCTTATGTTTCCAAAAACGTACCGCAAGTGACGTATGTTAATGTTCAGAGCGAGCGTCGATACCTTCATGTATAGACACTAAAGGTAGTTAGAGTCTATGAATGGCCTAGTCTACCAGCTGCCAGTCAGATAGTAACCAGACACTGTAACCTGCTACTAATACAGCTCTAATACACACACACACACACACACACACACAGATGATGCTGCTCAATCTCAATCTTGCTGACCAATCTTTGACGCAAGTGTGCTCAGCTACGCAGCTTTGGATCAATATGAAGCAGTGAGACCTTAAGAGATGTACCACAACAAATCTACAGTAGATTAGTGGTTCAACAACATAATTACCGAGGACATCACTAAAGGATTTACACAGGATAGCTTATTGAAAGAGTAATTAAATACTATACAGACTAGCTGAACATGAGTGTAGTCCCCCGTTCACATACTGTACAGTCACACCAACAGACATCCGTTGTTACTTTTTCATACCGCCAACATGTGTCAGTAACACTGCATCCAGCCTCCACAGAACGTGGGCCATTTGAGACCCTTTCGATGCACAGGCAGCTCAGCACCACGATAAACGAGGCCCAAACAAAATAAACTCTTGTAGTCTATTGTTGTCTGTGCATAATGGACAAAGTGAGGAAATTGAATACTGCCGGCTGAAAGGGGGGGGTTTGTGCAGCCTTGCTATCCCCCACCCTTCGCCCCGCCAAGCACAACTGATATGTTACTGATTAAAGTGGGGATTCATTGGAACAAATAGCTGCTTTCTAGGGGACTGTGGGAGTTGGGAGGGAGTGCTACGTGCAGATTTTACACTGTGATAACGCCCTAGGGGGCTGAGGAGATATGGAGGAGGAATGCTAAGAAGGCCCAGGATGTCAGACCAGGGTCGTGTTCAGTAGGTACCAAACGGACGAAAACTGACTGAAACAGGGAGAGACTACCTGGATAAGAAACACACATTTTCGTTGTCCGTTGCAAAACGTTTTAAAGCGTTTTCAGTTGTGTTCCCTGAATACAAACCAGTTCTATTATAGTTAAGGGGTCTGGGCCTCAACGCTGAGAATTTATTTTAAGTAGGCCATCATTGAAAGTGGAGGGGACATACAGTATCAATATAAAGATATAGCTTCATGTTACATGATTTATATGAACTAAACTCAGTAAAAAAAGAATCGTCCTCTCACTGTCAACTGCGTTTATTTTCAGCAAACTTAAAGTGTAAATATTTGTATGAACATAACAAGATTAAACAACTGAGACATAAACTGAACAAGTTCCACAGACATGTGACTAACAGAAATTGAATAATGTGTCCCTGAACAAAGGGGGGGTCAAAATCAAAAGTAACAGTCAGTATCTGGTGTGGCCACCAGCAGCATTAAGTACTGCAGTGCATCTCCTCCTCATGGACTGCACCAGATTTGCCAGTTCTTGCTGTGAAATGTTACCCCACTCTTCCACCACGAATCCTACATGTTCCCGGACATTTCTGGGGGGAATGGCCCTAGCCCTCACCCTCCGATCCAACAGGTCCCAGACGTGCTCAATGGGATTGAGATCCGGGCTCTTCGCTGGCCATGGCAGAACACTGACGTTCCTGTCTTGCAGGAAATCACTCACAGAACGAGCAGTATGGCTGGTGGCATTGTCATGCTGGAGGGTCATGTCAGGATGAGCCTGCAGGAAGGGTACCACATGAGGGAGGAGGATGTCTTCCCTGTAACGCACAGTGTTGAGATTGCCTGCAATGACAACAAGCTCAGTCCGATAATGCTGTGACACACCGCCCCAGACCATGACGGACCCTCCACCTCCAAATTGATCCCGCTCCAGAGTACAGGCCTCGGTGTAGCGCTCATTCCTTCAACGATAAACGCGAATCCGACCATCACTCCTGGTGAGACAAAACCGCGACTTGTCAGTGAAGAGCACTTTTAGCCAGTCCTGTCTGGTCCAGCGACGGTGGGTTTGTGCCCATAGGCGACATTGTTGCTGGTGATGTCTGGTGAGGACCTGCCTTACAACAGGCCTACAAGCCCTCAGTCCAGCCTCTCTCAGCCTATTGCGGACAGTCTGAGCACTGATGGAGGGATTGTGCGTTCCTGGTGTAACTCGGGCAGTTGTTGTTGCCATCCTGTACCTGTCCCGCAGGTGTGATGTTCGGATGTACCGATCCTGTGCAGGTGTTGTTACACTAGGTCTGCCACTGCGAGGACGATCAGCTGTCCGTCCTGTCTCCCCGTAGCGCTGTCTTAGGCGTCTCACAGTACGGACATTGCAATTTATTGCCCTGGCCACATCTGCAGTCCTCATGCCTCCTTGCAGCATGCCTAAGGCACATTCACGCAGATGAGCAGGGACCCTGGGCATCTTTCTTTTGGTGTTTTTCAGAGTCAGTAGAAAGGCCTCTTTAGTGTCCTAAGTTTTCATAACTGTGACCTTAATTGCCTACAGTTTGTAAGCTGTTAGTGTCTTAACGACCGTTCCACAGGTGCATGTTCATTAATTGATTATGGTTCATTGAACAAGCATGTGTTTAAACCCTTTACAACGAAGATCTGTGAAGTTATTTGGATTTTTACGAATAATCTTTGAAAGACAGGGTCCTGAAAAAGGGAAGTTTCTTTTTTTGCTGAGTTTATAAATGACCACAGTCATTGTAAACTGTGTCATGTCAGCCATTTTTCAAAGCTTGAGAAACCTGTGGAGGAGAGACAAAATAACTACCCTTTACACCAAGGGGAGAGTGGGGTAACCTGGGAAATTTCTTCATTCAGCATAACTCCGTCAAGGGAAATATAGTATTGTTTCTAACAAAGATATCTACATATATTTCAGGATGTTGTGTATCCCTGGAAATAATCAGAATTTATGTAAACATTACAGTTTTGAAAACATAGTTTGTCCCAAAAAAGTGGTCTCCTGGCACAAATTACCTCGGGTATGGAGTAAGTTGAGCCATGGGACAGGGTCAGTTAAGCCTCCTAGAAATGTTGGTACTGATTACCACTACCTTTTTATAACCATGTCTGTCTTTATTTCCCAAACACAATTCAACAAAATCGCTTTTATATATTTTAATCAGGGGTTGGAACAGGAATTACTTTCCAATCATTTCATTCTGAAAGAACCATTCTATTTTTCATTCCGTTCCACTGTTCCGACCAGCAAAATAAAGTTCTGAACTGGTTTGAACAAAAAAAAGTAATGGTTTACATCGTACCTTTCTAGGCCACTCAAGGACATTCAGAGACTTGTCCCGAAGCCACTCCTGCATTGTCTTGGCTGTGTGCTTAGGGTCATTGTCCTGTTGGAAGGTGAACCTTCACCCCAGTCTGAGGTCCTGAGCGCTCTGGAGCAGGTTTTCATCTAGGATCTCTCTGTACTTTGCTCCATTCAACCTTCCCTCGATCCTGACTAGTCTCCTAGTCCCTGCTGCTGAAAACACCCCCACAGCATGATGCTGCCACCACGCTTCACCTTAGGGATGGTGCCAGGTTTCCTTCAGACATGACGCTTGGCATTCAAGCCAAAGAGTTCAATCTTGGTTTCATCAGACCAGAGAATCTTGTTTCTCATGGTCTGAGAGTCATTTAGGTGCCTTTTGGCAAACTCCAAGTGGGCTGTCATGTGCCTTTTACTGAGGAGTGGCTTCCATCTGGCCACTCTAGCATAAAGACCTGATTGGTGGAGTGCTGCAGAAATTTTTTGGTACCCCTTCCCCAGATCTGTGCCTTGACACAATCCTGTCTCGGAGCTCTACGGACAATTCCTTAGACATTTACATTTTACATTTACATTTTAGTCATTTAGCAGACGCGCTTATCCAGAGCGACTTACAGTTAGTGAGTACATACATTTTCATACTGGCCCCCCGTGGGAATCCAACCCACAACCCTGGCGTTGCAAGCGCCATGCTCTACCAACTGAGCTACACGGGGCCCTATGGATTGTTTTTTGGTCAACTGTGGAACCTTATATAGACAGGTGTGTGCCTTGCCAAAACATGTCCAATCAATTGAATTTACTACAGGTGGACTCAAATCAAGTTATAGAAACATCTCAAGGATTATCAATGGAAGCAGAATGCACCTGAGTTCAATTTCGAGTCTCATAGCAAAGGGTCTGAATACTTATGTAAATAAGGTATTTCAGTTTTTTATTTTTACTACATTTGCAAACATTTCTAAAAGCCTGTTTTCTCTTTGTCATTATGGGGTATTGTATGTAGATTGATGAGGAAAAAGGTTTATTTAATCAATTTCAGAATAAGGCTGTAACGTAAAAAAATGTGAAAAAAGTCAAGTGGTCTGAATACTTTCCGAATGCACTGTATATAAGGTCCCACAGTTGACAGTGCATGTCAGAGCAGAAACTATACCATGAAGTCTAAGGAACAGTCCGTAGATCTCCCAGATAGAATTATGAGGCATATATCTGGGGAAGGGTATAAAACAATTTCTAGAGTGTTGAAAGTTTCCAAAAGCACAGTGGTCTCTAAAATTGGGAATTTGAAGAAATATGGAACTACCCAGACTCTGCCTAGAGTTGGCTGTCCGACCAAACTGAGCAACCGGGCAAGAAGGACCTTGGTCAGGGAGGTGACCAAAAACCCAATGTCCACTCTGACAGAACTACAGTTTTCCTTGGCTGAGATGGGAGAGCCTGCCAGAAAGACAACACTCTACAGAACTTCACCAATCTGGGCTTTATGGGAGAGTGGCCAGACGGAAGCCACTCCTGAGAAAAGGGCACATGACAGCATGCTTGGAGTTTTTTTAAACATTTAGCTTGACATTAAATTACTTCACCAATCAGTGCGGATAGAACAGCTTGCTATGGAGTGAGCAAGCTATAGTTGTTTACATGCATTGGACAGACATTGTAGGGAGTGTGATACGATGGAAATTTTGCGGGTGTGGAGAACGTGAGAGAGAGTGGAGGAGGAGGCTTGGCTTGAAGTGCTTTGCATCTTGTTATGACATGCATTATCTGAATTAGGCCCACAGAATTATACAGTCGCTTCCGAAAGTATTCACCCACATTGGCATTTTTCCTATTTTGTTACCTTACAATCTGGAATTAAAATAGATTTTTGGGGGGGTTGCATCATTTGATTTACACAACATGCCTACCAATTTGAAGATGCAAGATATTATTTATTGTGAAACAATCAAGAAATAAGACAAAAAAACTGAAAACTTGAACGTGCATAATTATTCATCCCCCCAAAGTCAAGACTTTGTAGAGCCACCTTTTGCAGCAATTACAGCTGCAAGTCTCTTGGGGTATGTCTCTATAAGCTTGGCGCATCTAGCCACTGGGATTTTTGCACATTCTTCAAGGCAAAACTGCTCCAGCTCCTTCAAGTTGGATGGGTTTAAGTCATACCACAGATTCTCAATTGGATTGAGGTCTGGGCTTTGACTAGGCCATTCTAACATTTACAGTTGAAGTCGGAAGTTTACATGCACCTTAGCCAAATACACTTAAACTCAGTTTTTCACAATTCCTGACATTTAATCCTAGTAAAAGTTCTTAGGTCAGTTAGGATCACCACTTTATTTTAAGAATGTGAAATGTCAGAATAATAGTAGAGAGAATTATTAATTTCAGCTTTTATTTCTTTCATCATATTCCCAGTGGGTCAGAAGTTTACATACAATCAATTAGTATTTGGTAGCATTGCCTTTAAATTGTTTAACTTGGGTCAAATGTTTCTGGTAGCCTTCCCACAATAAGTTGGGTATATTTTGGCCCATTCCTCCTGACAGAGATGGTGTAACTGAGTCAGGTTTGTAGGCCTCCTTGCTCGCACACACTTTTTCAGTTCTGCCCATATCATTTTCTTTAGGATTGAGGTCAGGGCTTTGTGATGGCCACTCCAATACCTTGACTTTGTTGTCCTTAAGTCATTTTGCCACAACTTTGGAAGCATGCTTGGGGTCATTGTCCATTTGGAAGCGAACAAGCTTTAACTTCCTGACTGATGTCTTGAGATGTTGCTTCAATATATCCCCATAATTTTCCTTCCTCATGATGCCATCTATTTTGTGAAGTGCACCAGTCCCTCCTGCAGCAAAGCACCCTCACAGCATGATGCTGCAACCCCTGTGCTTCACGGTTGGGATGGTGTTCTTCGGCTTGCAAGCAACCCCCTTTTTCCTCCAAACATAACGATGTTCATTAAATCAAATCAAATCAAATTTTATTTGCCACATGCGCCAAATACAACAGGTGTAGACATTACAGTGAAATGCTTACTTACAGCCCTTAACCAACAATGCATTTATTTTTTAATAAAAAAGTAAAATAAAACAACAACAACAAAAAAAGTGTTGAGAAAAAAAGAGCAGAAGTAAAATAAAATAACAGTAGGGAGGCTATATACAGGGGGGTACCGGTGCAGAGTCAATGTGCGGGGGCACCGGCTAGTTGAGGTAGTTCAGGTAATATGTACATGTGGGTAGAGTTAAAGTGACTATGCATAAATAATTAACAGAGTAGCAGCAGCGTAAAAAGATGGGGTGGGGGTGGGGGGCAGTGCAAGTAGTCCGGGTAGCCATGATTAGCTATTCAGGAGTCTTATGGCTTGGGGGTAGAATCTGTTGAGAAGCCTTTTGGACCTAGACTTGGCGCTCCGGTACCGCTTGCCGTGCGGTAGCAGAGAGAAGAGTCTATGACTAGGGTGGCTGGAGACTTTCACAATTTTGAGGGCCTTCTGAGACCCATTTGCGACCAAGCTTTAACTTCCTGACTGATGTCTTGAGATGTTGCTTCAATATATCCACAGTCCCTCCTGCAGCAAAGCACCCCCACAGCATGATGCTGCCACCCCGTGCTTCACGGTTGGGATGGTGTTTTTCTACTTGCAAGCAGCCCCCTTTTTCCTCCAAACATAACGATGGTCATTATGGCCAAACAGTTCTATTTTTGTTTCATCAGACAAGAGGACATTTCTCCAAAAAGTACAATCTTTGTCCCCATGTGCAGTTGCAAACCGTAGTCTGGCTTTTTTATGGCGGTTTTGGAGCAGTGGCTTCTTCCTTGCTGAGCGGCCTTTCAGGTTATGTCGATATAGGACTCGTTTTACTGTGGATATAGATACTTTTGTACCTGTTTCCTCCAGCATCTTCACAAGGTCCTTTGCTGTTGTTCTGTGATTGATTTGCACTTCTCGCACCAAAGTACGTTTATCTCTAGGAGACAGAACGCGTCTCCTTCCTGAGCGGTATGACGACTGCATGGTACCATGGTGTTTATACTTGCGTACTATTGTTTGTACAGATGAACGTGGTACCTTCAGGCATTTGGAAATTGCTCCCAAGGATGAACCAGACTTGTGGAGGTCTACAATTTTTTTTCTGAGGTATTGGCTGATTTCTTTTGATTTTCCCATGATGTCAAGCAAAGAGGCACTGAGTTTGAAGGTAGGCCTTGAAATACATCCACAGGTACACCTCCAATTGACTCAAGTTATGTCAATTAGCCTATCAGAAGCTTCCAAAGCCATGACATCATTTTCTGGGCACTCTTCCGTAAAGCCCAGCTCTGTGGAGAGCAAGGCTTAAAGTGGTCCTATAGACAGATACTCCAATCTCCGCTGTGGAGCTTTGCAGCTCCTTCAGGGTTATCTTTGGTGTCTTTGTTGCCTCCCTGATTAATGCCCTCCTTGCCTGGTCCGTGGGCTTTGGTGGGTGGCCCTCTCTTGGCAGGTTTGTTGTAGTGCCATATTCTTTCCATTTTTTTAATAATGGATTTAGTTATGCTCCGTGGGATGTTCAAAGTTTCTGATATTTTTTCATAACCCAACCCTGATCTGTACTTCTCCACAACTTTGTCCCTGACCTGTTTGGAGAGCTCCGTGGTTTTCATGGTTCCGCTTGCTTGGTGGTACCCCTTGCTTAATGGTGTTGCAGACTCTGGGACCTTTCAGGACAGGTGTATATACTGAGATCATTTGACACTTAGATTGCACTCAGGTGGACTTTAATTAACTAATTATGTGACTTCTGAAGGTAATTGGTTGCACCAGATCTTATTTAGGGGCTTCATAGCAAAGGGAGTGAATACATATGCACGCACCACCTTTCCGTTATTTATTTTTTATATAATGTTTTGAAACAAGTTAATTTTTTCATTTAACTTCACCAATTTGGACTATTTTGTGTATGTCCATTACATGAAATCCAAATAAAAATAATTTTAAATTACAGGTTGTAAAGCAACAAAATAGGAAAAACACCAAGGGGGATGAATACCTTTGCAAGGCACTGTACCTACGGAGGAGCAGCTTCTATGACTGAACTTTGAAAAGTATTTGAACTTCCGAGAGTTAGCTTAACACTGGACCAAAGCTAGCTAGCTAACAAGTTTGTGTGTGCAGAGGCACCAGAATTAAAATGAAAACATATGTTACCTTTTTGTAGTTAATAAATCCATTGTGAAACATGATAACTATAGTATCTTTAACTAACATAGAAGAAGTTAATCCATTCTTCTCTAATTAAAAATCTCTCTCCCTAATTTCTGAATCACGTTTGTAACGTCAGTAGGCTACAGTAGCCTACGCTTCGGAGGGGGAAGGGCATGTAGCCTTACAGATGCACACACACTGGCAAAAATGTTCATCTGGCAGGCAGACACTGGAATACGTTTCTGAGTGATAGCGTGAGGGCTTTGCATAGGCACTTTGTTGCGTTTTTTGTGGGACTTTTAAAAAATGGCCGAAACCTACGGTAATGTTATTAACCGGTTCTCTTGCTTTTAAAATAACGATTATGTTCCGGAACAGTATAGATCACTTTCGTTCCCGGTTCTTATCTGTTCCTCGAAAAAGTACATTATTGTCCGGTTTTCGGTTCTGTTCCCTAAACCGGTTACAACCCCTGCTTTTATTAATTTTAAGCATTTTTTAACACAGGCCTAACACTTAACAAACACTTTGTACTTTTTTTTACACTTTTAACATAGGCCAGACCCTGTTGATACCTCATATCCCAGCAATAATGCCTTGCATTACACATGGGAAGAAAACACTTTGGACCTAACTTGCTTACCACTTTTTCCATGTGGTTTCTCCCTTCACAGACTCCATGAAATTACATTTTGTGTATGATTTCCTAGAAACAAAGGTGGCTCAACTTACCCCTTTGGCTCAACTTACCCCACTCTCCCCTACCTATTCATCATGTTAAGTTGCTAATACTATTAAGAGCATTGTGCACTATTATTGCTAATTGCACCACCATAGACAGAGAACAGACTGTGGTAGCTTCAATGTTATCTACAAGAGCTACATAGCATGCCAATAAGAGTATTAAGGTTCATCTGGATATTGAGGTTTATCTTAGCATGTTGCGCTAATAATGCTAATTCCCCCACCATAGACAAAGAACAGGCTGTGGTAGCCTAAATGCTAGCTAAAAGAGCTACATAACAGGTCTGTAGCATATCATACATTGAGGGTATTGAGGTTATCTTAGCATGTGACGTCAGTAGGAACACTTTCAGCTTTAGATCAGGCCCAGACACTCATGAAGATGGATTGCTAATCAAGTCTGCTGGGTATACTAATTAAAATGTATTTAGTTGGCATGTGCCTGCAATTTACACTGCATTAAAAGGGCATCAGAGTGTGCATCGGGGACAAGGGGAGAACAGTGAGCATTCTCTTCAGGAGGCACTGGGCTCAGCGCCTGTGATCAATGCCCAAGTGTGGCCGGATAAATAGACCATGTGGGTTAGCGCTAGCTACTGCTAACAACAGGAATATTTCATACACAATATTGTGGGGTTATGCTAGCTACTGCTAACATGCATTTTCATACTGTATAGGAAACTTGTGGGGTTATGCTAGCTACTCCTATCATTTCCATACACAACCTTGTGGGGTTACGCTAGCTACTGCTAACATTTCCATACACAACCTCGTGGGGTTGTGCCCAATACTGCTAACAACATGCATTTTCATACAACCTTGTGGGGTTATACTAGCTACCACAAGGGGATGTGGTGGCTCAAAACATAAAATAGACATATTGTCATACTGTAGTAGGCCAACACAATACATTTGACTGCTTACTTGTGTGCAAATGTGTGTGCAGCTGGTGTCTTTACCGTAATCTATGCACTCTGTATTCACTTTGAAGTGTCTCTAATTATGTCAGATACAATTCTGATCTCAATGAGCACATCTAGACTAATAGAGGTCAGATATGAAATGAGCCTTTCTCCCCTCAGTATGTAAATATATGTACATTTCTACATTAATTTGAAAACGGTGGTGTGGTTTCTATACTGAAGGGTGCTCTCACACTGTTGAGGCACACTTGGGTGCAGTGACTGGGATGAAGAGAAGAATGATACAGCATTTCCCTGTAAGGTCAGGCTACGGACCACTTGCACGCAGGCACACACACAATCTTTTGTAGGCCTAGAGGTGATGAGCTGAGAGCGTAATCCCTTAAATGAAAATCAATGCAAGCAGCCAATCTGTTTCACTGCAAAGTCTGTTTACACAATGCCTTACAGGACAGTAGCACTGCCAAGAAGATATCAACTGAATCTCAATGTGTGACTGCGAGCATGTGACTGTAAGCATTTGTATGTAAGTAACCTATGTACAGTGCATTCGGAAAGTATTCAGACCCCTTGACTTTTTACATTTTAGTCATTTAGCAGACGCTCTTATCCAGAGCGACTTACAGAAGTGAGCTCATACATTTTTTATACTAGTCGCCCGTGGGAATCGAACCCTCAACCCTGGCGTTGCAACCGCCATGCTCTACCAACTGAGCTACACGGGACTCGACACAATCCTGTCTTAGCTCTACGGACAATTCCTTCGACCTCAGCCTTATTCTAAAATGGATTTTTTTAAAATCCTCATCAATCTACACACAATACCCCATAATGACAAAGTGAAAACAGTTTTTTGAATTTTTTGCAAATGTATTAAAAATAAAAACCCGATATATCTTATTTACATAAGTACTCAGACCCTTTGCTATGAGACTCGAAATTGAGCTCAGGTTCATCCTGTTTCCATTGATCATCCTTGAGTTGTTTCTACAACTTGATTGGAGTCCACCTGTGATAAATTCAATTGATTGGACATAATTTGGAAAGGCACACACCTGTCTATATAAGGTCCCACAGTTGAAAGTGCATGTCAGAGCAAAAACCAAGCCATGAGGTCGAAGGAATTGTCCGTAGAGCTCCGAGACAGGATTGTGTCAAGGCACAGATCTGGGGAAGGGTACCAAAAAATATCTGCAGCATTGAAGGTCCCCAAGAACACAGTGGCCTCCATCATTCTTAAATGGAAGAAGTTTGGAACCACCAAGAGCTGGCTGCCCGGCCAATCTGAGCAATCGGGGGAGAAGGGCCTTGGTCAGGGAGGTGACCAAGAACCCAATGGTCACTCTGGCAGAGCTCCAGAGTTCCTCTGTGGAGATGGGAGAACCTTCCAGAAGGACAACCATCTCTGCAGCATTCCACCAATCAGGCCTTTATGGTAGAGTGACCAGACAGAAGCCACTCCTCAGTAAAAGGCACATGACGGCCTCTTGGAGTTTGCCAAAAAGCACCTGAAGGACTCGCAGACCATGAGAAACAAGATTCTCTGCTCTGATGAAACCAAGATTGAACTCTTTGGCCTGAATGCCAA
This sequence comes from Coregonus clupeaformis, assembly GCF_020615455.1. Classification (NCBI taxonomy): domain Eukaryota; kingdom Metazoa; phylum Chordata; class Actinopteri; order Salmoniformes; family Salmonidae; genus Coregonus; species Coregonus clupeaformis. The sequence goes on along the minus strand of NC_059215.1, from coordinate 33,619,845 downwards.
GAGTCATGTCTGGAGGAAACCTGGCACCATCCCTACGGTGAAGCATGGTGGTGGCAGCATCCTGCTGTGGGGATGTTTTTCAGCGGCAGGGACTGGGAGACTAGTCAGTATCGAGGGAAAGATGAACGGAGCAAAGTACAGAGAGGTCCTTGATGAAAACCTGCTCCAGATCGCTCAGGACCTCAGACTGGGGCGAAGGTTCACCTTCCAACAGGACAACGACCCTAAGCATACAGCTAAAACAACGCAGTAAATGTGATATTGTAAATGTGATATTTCAGTTGTTATTTTTAATACATTTGCTAAAATTTAAGAAAATCTGTTTTTGCTTTGTCATTATGGGGTATTGTGTGTAGATTGATGAGGGGAAACAAATATTTAATATATTTTAGAACAAGGCTTTAACGTAACAAAATGTGGAAAAAGTCAAGGGGTCTGAATACTTTCCGAAAGCACTGTATGTATATGTTCCGGACTCTGACATTGCTCGTTCTAATATTTATATATTTCTTAATTCTTTCTTTTTATTTTAGAGATTTGCGTGTATTATTTTGTATTTTTAGGTATTACTGCACTGTTGGCGCTAGGAACATAAGTATTTCACTACACCCGCAATAGCATCTGCCAAATATGTGTACGCGGACAATACAATTTAATTTAATTTGTATGTGCTCTGCTGTGTGTGTGTTGATCACGGCAGCTCTCAAACCTGTGGCCGGAAAACAATGTGGTGGTCATCTCTTTAAAGCTTGTCTACCTAGGGCCTCCTGAGTGGCACAGCGGTCTAAGGCACTGCATCGCAGTGCTTGAGGTGTCACTACGGACCCGGGTTTGATCCCAGGCTGTGACCGGGAGACCCATGAAGCGCTGCACAATTGGGTCGTCCCGGTTGGGGGAGGGTTTGGCGGGCCGGGATTTCCTTGTCCCATCGCGCTCTAGCGACTCCTTGTGGCGGGCCGGGTGCCTGCAAGCTGACTTCGGTCGCCAGCTGGACGGTGTTTCCTCCGACACATTGGTGCGACTGGCTTCCGGGTTAAGCGAACAGTGTGTCAAGAAGCAGGGTTGTTTTCGGAGGACGCATTGCTCTTGATCTTCGTCTCTCCCGAGTCCGTAGGGGAGTTGCAGCGATGGGACAAGACTGTAACTACCAACTGGATATCACGAAATTGGTAATAATAATAAATAAAGCTTTCCTACCTGTCGCCTGCACCGGCTAAATGACACTACTGTCCCCGAGGATGCTTGTCAACACTTACAATGCACCTGTCAATGGCAACCCCCGCTCATACATCAAATCCCTCTCTACCCACTGTACCGTTTCTCCAACCTGGCAACCAGACCTGCCAAGCCAACCAAACATCTTTGAGATAAACACAGGCCTGTTTTCCTTGGTCATTTGCTCTGGGGGTAAATCCAGCCTGTTGTAAAGTAGGTGTCTCTCACAAACCTGGCAACCCTACACAGTGGAATAATAGTCCAAAGTCCATCAGGCAGCATGTCCATGTGAAAACTGCTGTACTGACTGGAAATGTTACTATAGAAATAGAAAAAAAAACATTGATCTTCATTCTGCCTGAAAGTTGCAACTGCTAATGTAGAAGCACCATTGAATCTTAATATTGAATCTTGAATCTTAATATTGAATCTTGTTACAGGTTAGCAACAATCTACTGAGCATTCCAAAACATCCCTCCAAGATGGCATTTTTTTTGTAGCATGTTAATTATCACTACCTCATAAGAAAGGGGCATGCATTTGGCTCCATTGCCTGCTGACCCGTGTCATTTTAAATGGACAGGCAATAGACGGGTCGGTTGTTTAGCAAAAAACCCGAAATGTGCGCAACTATGGGGCAAAACAGATGGGTTGGCTTAGATTGTTGACAACATGTAAACTATATTTCGTCTCCAATGTTTATTGAAATCATAAATACATTTGCACAATGAGCACTTGTTGTCTCTCAAATAAATTGTTACAGTTGTTGGTTAGCTAGATAGCTAATTTTTGCCATATTAGCATAGACGTGACATCAGTCAAAACACCTCAAAAAAGACATGGTATCAAGAACAAGATAAAACTAGCTGTAACGAGCCACCTACGATTCCCCACATGGCAGCTTCTTGTCATTGTTGCTAGCTATCTTGCCATCCAGAATCACAACAGACCGCCTTCTGCCTCATTGAAGGACGTGCATCGTTTTCATGCCGTTGCCACCTAACCCATCTATAACAAACATGTCAAAGAATACTTCATCATTATTAGGGTCAGCCAGGGCTAACTGCATGGGGTGAAGAGGAATGCACAGGTCCCAGACCTGTTGTAACCTCACAGTTGGTGAATTCTAGACACTCTGACAAATAACTGGTGAAGGTGGTGTTGGGGTAACATCTGAATGTGAAAAATAATACTAGGATAATAGGAAGTGGTCAGATGACGCAGATGCTAAGCTACAGGACTGTTTTGCTAGCACAGACTGGAATATGTTCCGGGATTCTTCCGATAGCATTGAGGAGTACACCACATCAGTCACTGGCTTCATCAATAAGTGCATCGATGACGTCGTCCCCACAGTGACCGTATGTACATACCCCAACCAGAAGCCATGGATTACAGGCAACATCCGCACTGAGCTAAAGGGTAGACCTGCCGCTTTCAAGGAGCGGGACTCTAACCCAGACGCTTATAAGAAATCGAAAACTATTACAGACTACAAAGGGAAGCACATCCGCGAGCTGCTCAGTGACACAAGCCTACCAGATGAGCTAAATCACTTCTATGCTCGCTTCGAGGCAAGCAACACTGAAGCATGCATGATAGCATCATCTGTTCTGAATGACTATGTGATCACGCTCTCCGTAGCCGATGTGAGTAAGACTTTTAAGCAGGTCAACATTCACAAGGCCGGACGGATTACCAGGACGTGTACTCCGAGCATGTGCTGACCAACTGGCAAGCGTCTTCACTGACATTTTCAACATGTCCCTGATTGAGTCTGTAATACCAACATGTTTCAAGCAGACCACCATAGTCCCTGTGCGCACGAACACTAAGATCACCTGCCTAAATGACTACCGACCTGTAGCACTCACGTCTGTAGCCATGAAGTGCTTTGAAAGGCTGGTCATGGCTCACATCAACACCATAATCCCAGAAACCCTAGACCCACTCCAATTTGCATACTGCCCCAACAGATCCACAGATGATGCAATCTCTATTGCACTCCACACTGCCCTTTCCCACCTGGACAAGAGGAACACCTACATGAGAATGCTATTCATTGACTACAGCTCAGCGTTCAACCCCATAGTGCCCTCAAAGCGCATCACTAAGCTAAGGACCCTGGGACTAAACACCTCCCACTGCAATTGGATCCTGGACTTCCTGATGGGCTGCCCCCAGGTGGTAAGGGTAGTTAATAACACATCTGCCACGCTGATCCTCAACACGGGGGCCCCTCAGGGGTGCATGCTCAGTCCCCTCCTGTACTCCCTGATCACCCATGACTGCATGGCCAGGCACGACACCAACACCATCATTAAGTTTGCCGACGACACAACAGTGGTAGGCTTGATCACCAACAACGATCAGACAGCCTATAGGAAGGAGGTCAGAGACCTGGCCGTGTGGTGCCAGAATAACAACCTCTCCCTCAACGTGATCAAGACAAAGGAGATGATTGTGGACTACAGGAAAAAAAGAGGACTGAGCACTCCCCATTCTCATCGACAGGCTGTAATGGAACAGGTTGAGAGCTTCAACTTCCTTGGTGTCCACATCACCAACAAACTATCATGGTCCAAACATACCAAGACAGTCGTGAGGAGGGCACAACATAGTCTATTCCCCCTCAGGAGACTGAAAATATTTGGCTGATCCTCAAATAGTTCTACAGCTGCACCATCGAGAGCATTCTGACTGGTTGCATCACCGCCTGGTATGGCAACTGCTCGGCCTCCGAACCGCAAGGCACTACAGTGGGTAGTGCGTACGGCCCAGTACAGCACTGGGGCCAAGCTTCCTGCCATCCAGGACCTCTATACCAGGCGGTGTCAGAGGAAGGCCCTAACAATTGTCAAAGACTCCAGCCACCCTAGTCATAGACTGTTCTCTCTGCTACTGCATGGCAAGTTATACTGGAGCGCCAAGTCTAGGTCCAAAAGGCTTCTTAACAGCTTCTACCCTCAAGCCATAAAACTCCTGAACAGCTAATCATGGCTACCCTATTTTACACTGCTGCTACTCTGTTTATTATTTATGCATAGTCACTTTAACTCTACCCACATGTACATATTACCTCAATTACCTCGACTAACCGGTGCCCCCACACATTGACTCTGTACCGGTACCCCCTGTATATAGCCTCCCTACTGTTATTTTATTTTACTGCTGCTCTTTAATTATTTTTTATTTTCTATTTTTTACTTAACTATTTTTTTTCTTATTTTCTTAAAAACTGCATTGTTGGTTAAGGGCTTGTAAGTTAGCATTTCACTGTAATGTCTACACCTGTTGTATTCGGCGCATGTGGCAAATACAATTTGATTTGATTTGATTTTTATATTTGTGTCTGTGTCTTGTGAGCAGACAGGAGTAAAACAAAAATGTCATTGTTGAGCCATATCAGTTATGCCTGGCTTTCTTTCTCTCCGGTCTCTCTCACTCTCTTCTTCACTCTGTCTCCTTATCATCTCCTATATTCCTTACCTCCACCCTCCCTCTCCTTCCTCCTTATCATCTCCTCCTTAGCCCATGCCGTTCTCTCTCTCTCTCCCTCACTCTCTCCATCCTTTTCTCTCTATCTCATATGCTTTATCCTTTTCTTTCTCTCTCACTCTCTATATCCTTCTTTCTTTCTGTCCTTCATTCTATCTATATCCAGCTCGCTCTCCATCTCTTTCTTTCTCTCGCCCTAGTCCAGCCATCCGCCTCATCGCAGCTGCCACTCAGCCAAGCTGCCAGACTGCCAGCCGCAAATCCAGCCCCTGCACCCCCGCCATCCCCCCTGCCGTCACCACACGTCACCCAAGATTAGCTGCCAAGGGCCATTTTAACAGCCACTTGAAGTGCAGGGAAGAAAGGAAGAAGAGAGTTATTAAGAGTAGAATTGGCCTGTCTGTCTGTAGCGTATGGGAACAGAGTGTTGCACAAAAGAGGGAGGGGGAGAGGTAGAGTAAGGTCAGAGCCACTGACTGGACCGGGTGGCCATGTCGCACACAGACAAACTGACAGAGAACTTAGAACTGACAAACGGATGGATGGGCAGGTGAATGGACGGACAGACAAATGGACAGATAAACAGATGTTGTGATGCATGCGCACTCACAAACACACACCACATAGTGCTCAAGGTCAGAGTTCACGGCCTCCAATGGAGAGTAATACCTCAACCTTGTCTTGACCAGACAGGGAGGACGACTTCTTACACCAGGGTTCACCTTTAACCATTGACTATAGTGTTCCAGTCTCATGGGGTTCTAATAGCATCTAATGCCATGTAACGCCTGGTGTCTATTTACGATCGGCTGATGAGACAGAGGCCGATGCATTGTGACTGTACACTTTTCACTGGATATTAATGCTGAGTTTAAATTACACTGGAGGCAGATATTACTGCCACAAGGCAATTAAAATGCCATTCCCCCACTGACTGGCTATATGAGAGGACTGGGGAGGGGCAGACTATGGGGCACATGTCACCATGTCAAAAATGCTAGCACTCAGCAAAGTCTCTCTCTCTCTCTCCATCTCTCTCTCTCTCTCTGTATGTACAGTATATGTATAGCACTTTGGCAGGTACCGTATTCTGAGCTATCCTTCCCCTCCCCTCTTTCCCCATTTTCTCTCTATCTCTCCCCTTTCTTTCGCTCAGAATCCTCCACTACCTCTTACTTTCTACCTTACCATTACAGCATGCAGATAGCATACAAGGCATTCCATAGAACTCACACACTTAATGTGCAGATGCAGCACCTGTCTTCAATGCTGCCAGTTTAAGGCTCTCCTCCTCTCTCTAAGGAGAAACCGAAGGTGAGACGGGGAGAGGAAGAGAAGGAGAGAGAGACATTGGAGGGGGGAGAGAGAGGAAGAGAAGGATAGAGACAGTGGAGGGGGGAGAGAGAGGAAGAGAAGGAGAGAGTGAGGGAGAGAGAGGAAGAGGAGAGAGCGAAGGAGAGAGAGTGTGAGAGAGAGAAAGAGGACGAGAGAGAGAGAGTGTCAGTGCGTGTCCGTGATGAATTTGCTGATACCACAGCACCTTGTTCCCATTCCGAGGAAACTTACAGTGATATACGATGCCTTTGCCACTGTGTACGTGTGCTTGTATGTGTGTGTGTTTCCCTGAGATTGCACATTTACAACACCCCGGACCCAAAACTAATACAGCAGCTGGGTCATGCTGCTGCTGCTCCTGCAGAGGCGTGTGTGTTCCTGCGTGTGTTCTTTCATATGTATTTATGTGTACATTCTTATGAGTGTGTGCACTAGTGGCCAGCTTGACATGGCCTATGCTCTACAAGGAGGTAGGCCTATGCACTACACTACAATAAATCACATCAATAACACATGCTCTCTGTAGAAAATGAGAGGTACAGTACAGTATATAGGTGCCCCAAAGCACTGACCCAAGGTCAGTTTTACTCATTACCTCATAAAACATGCAATTTGGACTCTGGTGTGGTACACTCATTCTAGATCCCCTCAGAGTACAGTACATGCAACCTTGCACTGACAATAATACACTAGCAGTGAGCTGAACATGACCAATGGGGCTTGGGGAAGCCTTAAAGTAACTGTCCAGTGAAAATCTAATTTTTGAAAGCTCATATTATGTTTGCTCATACCCAATTAATGTTGTTGGCTCGTCCTTTTCTTGTAGTGGTGGCCAAAGCACACATTAGAGAAAAAACACTAAGCAAAACCCCATCTCAAACTTGTTTTTTAAACAAGCCATTTAAAAAAATGCTTGAAATTTGCTTGGATAATGACATCACCCACTTTGGTCCAGCAGCTTTTTCCTTAATTTTTTTTTTTATCCGGTGGGTAGAAGGATCCTTCTCGATAGGGAACACACAATCAAAGGATCAGAGAATGCATATAGTACTGAAAGCATAAGACACAGCTACAGTACCTTGCAAAAGTTTCCTATTTTGTTGCATTATAATCTGTAATTTAAATGGATTTCTATTTGGATTTCATGTAATGGATATACACAAAATAGTCCAAATTGGTGAAGTGAAATTAAAAAAATAACTTGTTTCAAAAAAATTCTAAAAATTAAATAACAGAAAAGTGGTGCATGCATATGTATTCACCCCCTTTGCTATGAAGCCCCTAAATAAGATCTGGTGCAACCAATTACCTTCAGACGTCACATAATTAGTTAAATAAAGTCTACCTGTGTGCAATCTAAGTGTCACATGATCTGTCACATGATCTCAGTAAATATACACCTGTTCTGAAAGGCCCCAGAGTCTGCAACACCACTAAGCAAGGGGCACCACCAAGCAAGCGGCACCATGAAGACCAAGGAGCTCTCCAAACAGGTCAGGGACAAAGTTGTAGAGAAGTACAGATCAGGGTTGGGTTATAAAGAAATATCAGAAACTTTGAACATTCCACGAAGCACCATTAAATCCATTATTAAAAAATGGAAAGAATATGGCACTACAACAAACCTGCCAAGAGAGGGCCTCCCACCAAAACTCACAGACCAGGCAAGGAGGGCATTAATCAGAGAGACAACAAAGAGACCAAACATATGGAAGAAGGTACTCTGGTCAGATGAGACTCAAATGTATCTTTTTGGCCATCAAGGAAAACACTATGTCTGGCGCAAACCCAACACCTCTCATCACCCCGAGAACACCATCCCCACAGTGAAGCATGGTGGTGGCAGCATCATGCTGTGGAGATGTTTTTCATCGGCAGGGACTAGGAAACTGGTCAGAATTGAAGGAATGATGGACGGCGCTAAATACAGGGAAATTCTTGAGGGAAACCTGTTTCAGTCTTTCAGAGATTTGAGACTGGGATGGAGGTTCACATTCCAGCAGGACAATGAGCCTAAGCATACTGCTAAAGCAATACTTGAGTGGTTTAAGGGGAAACATTTAAATGTCTTGGAATGGCCTAGTCAAAGCCCAGACCTCAATCCAATTGAAAATCTTTAGTATGACTTAAAGATTGCTGTACACCAGCGGAACCCATCCAACTTAAAGGAGCTGGAGCAGTTTTGCCTTGAAGAATGGGCAAAAATCCCAGTGACTAGATGTGCCAAGCTTATAGAGACATACCCCAAGAGACTTGCAGCTGTAATATATGCAAAAGGTGCCTCTAGAAAGTATTGACTTTGGAGGGGGGTGAATAGTTATGCACGCTCAAGTTTTCTGTTTTTTTGTCTTATTTCTTGTTTGTTTCAATATAAAAAATATTCTGCATCTTCAAAGTGGTAGGCATGTTGTGTAAATGAAATGATACAAACCCCCCAAAAATCCATTTTAATTCCAGGTTGTTAGGCAACAAAATAGGAAAAATGCCAAGGGGGGTGAATACTTTCGCAAGCCACTGTAGCTAGCACTGCAGTGCATAAAAGTAGTTGACTCAAAGAGAGAGAAAGATAATAGTTGAACAGTTTTGAACAGATTAATTTCACTTTCACTTACTTAGCTAGCGAATGCAACTAGCTAGTCTAGTCTACTCAGCATCCCTCTCTGTTTGAGCCGGGTGTTTATGTTAGCTAGCTGTCTATGGCTATCCAACCCTGGAACTCTTCCAAGCCAAGGTAAGCTTTTGGTTTTATTAATTTATTGCCACCGGGGCCTGCCGCTGTAACTGCTAAACTGCTTGTTGCTGACTGTACACTTTACTGCATGATTGTAGCAGGTTTACTAACGTGTTAGTTCTAGTAGCTATGTTGAATATGACGTTAATATGGTGACAACGATGTAGGCTGTGTGTAGCAGTTATGATATGAAGGTTTGGCTTGGAAAGGTTTTTTCGCCTGGTCACAGACAGCTGATGTGTTGTGCACTGAAGTCCACAAGCGAAGGGAAAAGTTGAGAGGAGGAGAGCGCAGAGATGTGAGAAGGAATTATACAACGATCAAAGGGTTCATGCTGTTTGTATGTGGCTGCTATGAAAGTGAACTGTGTTTGCGTGTGATCAGGGGTGTATTCATTCCGTCGATTCTGTTGAAAAACGTTTCTTAAACGGAAGCAAACAGAACGAAACGGTGATAAACATACTTGAATTTTTCCAATGGAAACTGTCGTTTGCAACTGTTGGACTAATGATTACACCCTAGATCAGCTAGATGCAGGCAAGAGTGTGCAAGGCGGTATTGAATGTATCAATGTCTCTCACCTTGATTACTCACATTTCTCTTGACCTGTGCAACTACGTTGTAAACTTTCATTCACAGGTTGTAGCAACCTCATGATGGGTATAGGGAAAATTCAAGTATCATGTACTAGCCCAAATCTATCGATGTTACTTTAAGCTGGGTGAATGGAATATGAATGACAGTCATCCAGTATGCTGTAATAGAAATAAGGCCATGCTCGTAAAAAAATATTCATCCTCCCTCATCTTAAACGGCACCGACCGCCACTGCTTGCCAGTTACTTCTATTTCAAATTATGTGTTTGTAAGAGTTGACATGCTGGCTGTTTAGAAGCAGTTAGCTAACGATAGCTATAGCGGCTGACTTAGGTAGCTGGCTAGCCGACAATTACGCAAGTCAAAGCAGATCCTCCACACAACAACAATCTCGCCATTCCCTTCTATTTTAAATCCTGTGGTTTGTAGCAAAACGTTTTATGTCAAGAGGAAATCTAGTAAGTGTCACGATCGTCATGAAAAGTGGACCAAGGCGCAGCGTGATACGAGTACATACTTTAGTAGTACTTTTACAATACAACAAAAACAACAAAACGAAACGTGAAGTCCTCGGTTATGAACACAAACCAACACGGAACAAGATCCCACGAATCACAAGTGCACAAAAGGCTGCCTAAGTATGGTTCCCAATCAGAGACAACAAGCAACAGCTGATTCTCGTTGCCTCTGATTGAGAACCACCCCGGCCAACATAGAAACACATAACCTAGAACAGAATAGAAAACGAAACATAGACACTACACAAAGAAACGAACACCCTGGCTCAACATACAAGAGTCCCCAGAGCCAGGGCGTGACAGTAAGCTGTTGTTGACTGATATGGGTAGCAGCAGTAGCTAGCTAGCTAGCTTCACGACTAGCTAGCTAGATAGGTAGATAACAACAAAAATATTAGGAATATAGTGACAAAGCAAAGGACAGAAATGAGTCACACTTGTGAAATAATCAGTCTGCATTTATTGTTGTTATAGTAAAGTTCCAAAGTAGTTCCATCGGGAGTTTCCAAATCCAGCCATACTATTTGACTTGGGAGGTAATTTGAGTGTACGTGTGTCACATTGGCTGAGCTCTAAGAGCTGTCAAATCACGGCCAAAACACTTGTTTCCTAACAGTCCAAGCAGGGGCACAGAAAAAAGCTGCTTTTTAACATCCTTAATTATCCTTTTTAATTCATATTGAAATTAATTTTATAAAAAATGTCATAAAGTCTGGAACACTGGACAGATACAGTGCCTTCAGAAAGTATTCACACCGCTCAACTTTTCTAACATTCGTAAAAAATTAATGAAAAATAAAACACTAATATATCTTGATTAGATAAGTATTCAACCCCCTGAGTCAATACGTTGGAATCACCTTTGGCAGCGATTACAGCTGTGAGTCTTTCTGAGTAAGTCTCTAAGAGCTTGCCACACCTGGACTGTGCAACATTTGCCCATTATCCTTTTCAAAATTCAAAATTCTTCTAGCTCTGTCAAATTTGTTGTTGATCATTGCTAGACAACCATTTTCAGGTCTTGCCATAGATTTTCAAGCAGATTTAAGTCAAAACTATAACTCGGCCACTGAGGAACATTCACTGTCTTTTTGGTAAGCAACTCCAGTGTAGATTTGGCCTTGTGTTTTAGGTTATTGAGCTGCTGAAAGGTGAATTAATCTCCCAGTTTATGGTGGAAAGCTGAATGAACCAGGTTTTCCTCTAGGATTTTCCCTGTGCTTAGCTTCATTCCGTTTGTTTTTTATCCATAACGATTACAAGTATACCCATAACATGATGCAGCCACCACTAAGCTTGAAAATATGGATAGTGGTACTGTGAGTAATGTGTTGTATTGGATTTGTCCCAAACATAACATAAAGTGAATTGCTTTGCCACATTCTTTGCAGTATTACTTTAGTGCCTATTCTGTACAAGCTTACTTCTTTTCACTCTGTCAATTAGGTTAGTATTGTGGAATAACTACAATGTTGTTGATCCATCCTCAGTTTTTTCTTACCACTGTGGAACTGTTTTAAAGTAAGCATTGGTCTCATAGTGAAACCCCTGGACGGTTTCCTTCCTCGCCGGCAACTGAGTTAGGAAGGACGCTTGTGCCTTTGTAGTGACTGGGTGTATTGATACACCATTCAAAGTGTAATTAATAACTTCACCATGCTCAAAGGGGATAGTCAATGTCTGCTTTTATTTATTTGCATTATCTATCTAGCAATAGGAGCCCTTCTTTGCAAGGCATTTGATAGCCTTCCAGGTCTATCGTGGTTTAATCTGTGTTTGAAATTCACTGCTCGACTGAGGGACCTTACAGATAATTGTATGTGTGGGGAACAGAGATGAATTACTAATTCAAAAATCATGTTGAACACTATTATTTCACGTCCACGCAACTTATTATGTGACTTGTTAAGCAAATGTTTACTCCTGAACTTATTTAGGCTTCTCATAACAAAGGGGTTGAATACTTATTGACTCAAGACATTTCAGCATTTCATTTTTAATTGGTTTGTAAAAATTAATGTGGAAATATGATGAGAGTTGCAGACTATCATATTCCCATGTGTTACTTGATAGAATGAACCAGTGCTTTGGCAGTCAGTATCTATGCCAGGGTTACCAGTTTATAATGCAGAACCATCTGTAGGGAGAGGGTAGGTATTGGCTTACCTTTGTCCAGAGAGGAGTCTGTGGTGCTGAACTCCATTAGGCTCTTGATGTCACTCTTGTAGCAGAGATCGGTCGCTGGCTGCTTCTGCCTCTGGTGTACAGAGGGATCTGTAGGAGAAGATAGGCAATTGGTTTAGAACACACTTGGGTTCTGGTAGGATGGGTGACTGTGTGTGTATTGTGTGTGTGTGTGTGTGTGTTTTGAGTGTGTGTTTTGAGTGTGTGTGTGTGTGTGTGTGTGTGTCTACATGCGAGGGGGGGAATATTCCTCGTGTTATTATATTTTTATATTATTTATCTCTGCATTATTGGGAAAGGCTCATAAGTAAGCATTTAACTGTTAGTCTACACCTGCTGTTTATGAAACGTGACAAATAACATTTGATTTGATTTGATAACAATAGCGGTAGATAGATCAATGGCATTAACACTTTTACCCACAAGAGTTATGTGTTGGTTTGCTTTAATGACTTCAACAGATAAGGATTTTCAAGAAGGAAGGATGAAGAGAGTGTGTGTACATGGGTACAGAAAGTGTGAGGGAGGAAATGAGAATTGGTTCAAGAAATACAGTGCCTGTGTTATAGGAAGGAAGTGATGAATGCAACCACACTAAACTTCATCATCATGAGCGATTCCTCTCAAGGCAAATGTAATGACCAATAACTCTCCCTCCTCTCAAACCAACATGCATGTACTGTATTTATACTCATAGGCTACTAAGTAGTGTTAGCCACAGTGCTGCAGCAATATTCATCAGTATTACTGTCAGAGTACTTCTAAAGACTTATATCCACTGGTGAGACATAAGTACATTAGCATTTTATAACCAGAATAGCACATTTGACTTGTTAGTCATACATACAGTATAATATGTACAGTTGAGGTCGGAAGTTTACATCTTAGCCAAATACATTTAAACTCCGTTTTTCACAATTCCTGACATTTAATCCTAGTAAGAATTCCCAGTCTTAGTTCAGTTAGGATCACCACTTTATTTTAAGAATGTGAAATGTCAGAATAATAGTAGAGAGAACGATTTATTTCAGCTTTTATTTCTTTCATCACATTCCCAGTGGGTCAGAAGTTTACATACACTCAATTAGTAATTGGTAGCATTGCCATTAAATTGTTTAACTTGGGTCAAACGTTTCAGGTAGCTTTCCACAAGCTTCCCACAATAAGTTGGGTGAATTTTGGCCCATTCCTCCTGACAGAGCTGGTGTAACTGAGTCAGGTTTGTAGGCCTCCTTGCTCGCACACACTTTTTCAGTTCTGCCCACAAATTTTCTATAGGATTGAGGTCAGGGCTTTGTGATGGCCACTCCAATACCTTGACTTTGTTGTCCTTAAGCCATTTTGGCACAACTTTGGAAGTATGCTTGGGGTCATTGTCCATTTGGAAGACCATTTGCGACCAAGCTTTAACTTCCTGACTGATGTCTTGAGATGTTGCTTCAATATATCCACATAATTTTCCTTCCTCATGATGCCATCTATTTTGTAAAGTGCACCAGTCCCTCCTGCAGCAAAGCACCCCCACAGCATGATGCTGCCACCCCCGTGCTTCACGGTTGGGATGGTGTTCTTCTGCTTGCAAGCAGCCCCCTTTTTCCTCCAAACATAGCGATGGTCATTATGGCCAAACAGTTCTATTTTTGTTTCATCAGACCAGAGGACATTTCTCCAAAAAGTACGATCTTTGTCCCCATGTGCAGTTGCAAATCATAGTCTGGCTTTTTTATGGCGGTTTTGGAGCAGTGGCTTCTTCCTTGCTGAGCGGCCTTTCAGGTTATGTCGATATAGGACTCGTTTTACTGTGGATATGGATACTTTTGTACCTGTTTCCTCCAGCATCTTCACAAGATCCTTTGCTGTTGTTCTGGGATTGATTTGCACTTTTCGCACCAAAGTACGTTAATCTCTAGGAGACAGAACGCGTCTCCTTCCTGAGAGGTATGATGTTTATACTTGCATACTATTGTTTGTACAGATGAACGTGGTACCTTCAGGCGTTTGGAAATTGCTCCCAAGGATGAACCAGACTTGTGGAGGTCTACCATTTTTTTTCTGAGGTCTTGGCTGATTTCTTTTGATTTCCCCATGATGTCAAGCAAAGAGGCACTGAGTTTGAAGGTAGGCCTTGAAATACATCCACAGGTATACCTCCAATTGACTCAAATGGTGTCATTTTCTTGAATTTTCCAAGCTGTTTAAAGGCACAGTCAACTTAGTGTCTGTAAACTTCTGACCCACTGGAATTGTGATACAGTGAATTATAAGTGAAATAATCTGTCTGTAAACAATTGTTGGAAACATTACTTGTGTCATGCACAAAGTAGATGTCTTAACCAACTTGCCAAAACTATAGTTTGTTAACAAGAAATGTGTGGATTGGTTGAAAAATGAGTTTTAATGGCTCCAACCTAAGTGTATGTAAACTTCCGACTTCAACTGTATGTACAGTACGTAACATGAACACACGCACACGTATGTTCGCGCTCACACGCACGCATACACACACAGACACACACCATTGCTGTGATTTTACATCACCCAGGATGATAGTTATAGTCACAGTAACATCTGTGTCCTCCTTCTGCCCTTCTCCTCCTCTTCCTCTCCTACACCTCTATCCCCATCCCTTCATTATCTACCCACCACTGCCTATTAAGGCCTCATTATCTGGCTGAATTAATTGCAATAATTGAGCACAGATGTGTGAGATGAATAGATAGGTCTGGAGGCTACATCATGTTGTCACTATGGAGAGATCACTCCTCTTGCATTTCTATGTGGATATTAAAGAGCTATCAGCCTGTTTGTGCCCTTGGTGACTGCTCTTCATAAGGGAGCATAAGGTGGATGAGGGGAAAGTTAAGTATGGCCCTTATTGAAGTGAGGAAGTGAGTGGTCTAAGCAAAACCGCACCACCTGGGTTGAGGAGCGGACCCTATGTGAAAGTGCACTGGATAGTGCCCTAGATGAGGCTATAAAGTATTCTAGAGGGTAGAAAAGTGCTCTATATGAGATAGTAGTCTCTCTAGACATCTGGGTTGCCTCCCACAATTTTAAAATGCACCGGCTTAAAAACGTCTTTACACAATATATAATGTCAGTTTGGCATAGAGGAACTATGTCACTGCCTATGTCACTACCTTATCCGCTTGAATAAAATACAAAATAGTAGCTGGCAAGATGGAGACCACAGAGGTTATTGAGTGCCTTTCGCAAGTGGCTAGTTTGCATCAACTACCTTAACTAATGCCTACAAGCTTTGGTTTCAAATCATGACGTTCTGGCATGTCTCCCTCGTGATTTGTTGAGAGAGTTGTCTGTCCGAAGAGGACCCACCCCGGAACACATTTTGTTACCTTATTCTTGTAATATTTGTTTTTACCTTTGAAGTTGCCAAAAGAGTCTGTCAGTGAAACCAGACCCTAGTCACTGTTGCCTAGGTTTGGGTTTTCGAGACTAGTGAGAAAGTGTCCTATGTGTCAAGAATCTTTAGGTGAGGTTTATCCACAGGTAAATAGAAACACAAATATCAAGGTGTGGGGTTCAAGAGGCCTAGGGGCACTAGCCTATGCAAGTAGAGCTAGCTTGGCTAAAGTTTTTTATGTTTATTGTCCAACAACTTTTTTATTATTGTCCAATAGTTCCACAGACCTTGTGCGTCTATGAAATAATTCCATTTTGTGGCAGATGGAGTCATTGTGTACCCTCTTGTGTTGTTTTCCAGATCACTCTCGATAGGTCTCCTGGATCAATGTTTTTCAGCAAAATGTTTTTTTGTGAGTGTAAATCTCTAATGGTCTCGCTGCTTCATATTGATCTGAAGCCACGTAGCTGAGCACACTTGCGTCAAGGATTGGCCATTATGTGAGCAGCATCACCTGTGTGAGTGTGTGAGAGTGAGAGAGTGAGAGAGTGAGAGAGAGTGAGAGAGAGAGAGAGAGAGAGAGAGAGAGAGAGAGAGAGAGAGAGAGAGAGAGAGAGAGAGAGAGAGAGAGAGAGAGAGAGAGAGAGAGAGAGAGAGAGAGAGAGAGAGAGAGAGAGAGAGAGAGAGAGAGAGAGAGAGAGAGAGAGAGAGAGAGAGAGAGACAGTAAGTGCAGGTATGCATATACAGTGAGGGAAAAAAGTATTTGATCCCCTGCTGATTTTGTACGTTTGCCCACTGACAAATAAATGTTCAGTCTATAATTTTAATGGTAGGTTTATTTGAACAGTGAGAGACAGAATAACAACAACAAAATTCAGAAAAACGCATGTCAAAAATGTTATAAATTGATTTGCATTTTAATGAGGGAAATGAGTATTTTACCCCCTCTCAATCAGAAAGATTTCTGTCTCCCAGGTGTCTTTTATACAGGTAACGAGCTGAGTTCTCAGCTTGTTACCTGTATAAAAGACACCTGTCCACAGAAGCAATCAATCAATCAGATTCCAAACTCTCCACCATGGCCAAGACCAAAGAGCTCTCAAAGGATGTCAGGGACAAGATTGTAGACCTACACAAGGCTGGAATGGGCTACAAGACCATCGCCAAGCAGCTTGGTGAGAAGGTGACAACAGTTGGTGCGATTATTCGCAAATGGAAGAAACACAAAAGAACTGTCAATCTCCCTCGGCCTGGGGCTCCATGCAAGATCTCACCTCGTGGAGTTGCAATGATCATGAGAACGGTGAGGAATCAGCCCAGAACTACATGCGAGGATCTTGTCAATGATCTCAAGGCAGCTGGGACCATAGTCACCAAGAAAACAATTGGTAACACACTACGCCGTGAAGGACTGAAATCCTGCAGCGCCCGCAAGGTCCCCCTACTCAAGAAAGCACATATACAGGCCCGTCTGAAGTTTGCCAATGAACATCTGAATGATTCAGAGGAGAACTGGGTGAAAGTGTTGTGGTCAGATGAGACCAAAATCGAGCTCTTTGGCATCAACTCAACTCGCCGTATTTGGAGGAGGAGGAATGCTGCCTATGACCCCAAGAACACTATCCCCACCGTCAAACATGGAGGTGGAAACATTATGCTTTGGGGGTGTTTTTCTGCTAAGGGGACAGGACAACTTCACTGCATCAAAGGGACGATGGACGGGGCCATGTACCGTCAAATCTTGGGTGAGAACCTCCTTCCCTCAGCCAGGGCATTGGAAATGGGTCGTGGATGGGTATTCCAGTATGACAATGACCAAAAATACACGGCCAAGGCAACAAAGGAGTGGCTCAAGAAGAAGCACATTAAGGTCCTGGAGTGGCCAAGCCAGTCTCCAGACCTTAATCCCATAGAAGATCTGTGGAGGGAGCTGAAAGTCTGAGTTGCCAAACGTCAGCCTCGAAACCTTAATGACTTGGAGAAGATCTGCAAAGAGGAGTGGGACAAAATCCCTCCTGAGATGTGTGCAAACCTGGTGGCCAACTACAAGAAACGTCTGACCTCTGTGATTGCCAACAAGGGTTTTGCCACCAAGTACTAAGTCATGTTTTGCAGAGGGGTCAAATACGTATTTCCCTCATTAAAATGCAAATCAATATATAATATTTTTGACATGCGTTTTTATGGATTTTTTTGTTGTTATTCTGTCTTTCACTGTTCAAATAAACCTACCATTAAAATGATAGACTGATCATGTCTTTGTCAGTGGGCAAACGTACAAAATCAGCAGGGGATCAAATACTTTTTTCCCTCACTGTATAGGACTGTTTCTGTCTGTGGACGTGTGTGTGCATGTAAATGTACGAACAAGAGGGCATAATGTGCTTTGTGTCTACTCTTACAACTCATAATCCCAACCAATACACTAGACCTTTATTCACAGCAAAATAATGTAGGCTGTACATCAAACTATTGATTAGAAACTCAAATTGAGTGGGGGAGGATAACTGCGTAGAAGTGGGAGCACGTATGGAGGACAATTAGATAGTTAGTCTCTCCCTGTTGCCTTTTCTTCTCAGAGCTGCGAAGAAGGATGAATTCTTATTTAAACCCGAGCTGCAGCCTATTCACATAAATCATGTTGTTATGGATGATTTATTCGGCATGTGAGATGGCAATCTCTCTCTCTCTCTCTTCTCTCTCTCTCTCTCTCTCTCTCTCTCTCTCTCTCTCTCTCTCTCTCTCTCTGCAATATTAACCTGTAAAGACGCTGCTCGCCTATTATCTCCGTCGAGTGTGGATATCTGCCACAGGGAGTTAAGGCAGATAAGTCATTTTTGGCAGCAGGCAGCAAATGACAAACACACCCGTATCTGCATGCTTTCAGGCCACTAACAATGCATACATTACATGTATGGCAATTCAAGACAAAAGAAAAAGAGAGAAAAGTCTGCACTCTCCTAGTTTTCTTGTTTGTGTTTGTTTGTTTTTTGTGTGGAAGGTGCAAAGCAAATGAAAACAGCTCATCTATCTCTTCGCTTTTATTCGGCTGATTGAAATGCTTCCAAATCAAAAGGAATATTGGTTTCCCAGAAATTCAATCA
The DNA here is from genome assembly GCF_020615455.1 of Coregonus clupeaformis. Lineage (NCBI taxonomy): Eukaryota > Metazoa > Chordata > Actinopteri > Salmoniformes > Salmonidae > Coregonus > Coregonus clupeaformis. The sequence continues at coordinate 33,601,299 of NC_059215.1, read as the reverse complement.
ACTGACTTCAAACAGACACATCTAAATGGTTCTCACTTCAAAGGCAGTTATGTCACAAATAAAAGCTGATAAAGGGATGGTGTATCTTCAAATGCATAGAACAACATTATTTCAAATATTTTTCAATATTTCACTACCCATTTTTGTCCTCAAATATTTTTATGATAATGTAGTTTCACCAGAAGCTAGAAATGTATGCTTGAAAAATACCATACAGATGTAGGATCTTAATTTGAGCCAGTTTGCTACTGCAGGAAAATAATCCTGCAGCAAGACGAAATGTGAATTATTATATGGATTATAATTAATGGATATTTTTTTAGGGGTTGATACATTTTTCATCTAAAACTTAGTTCTCCTGCAACATGGTGACCAAATGAAGATCTTACATCTGTAAAGATATATTTCTTCCAGACCAGTAGACTACATATTCTAGATACAAATATTTCTCTACAGAGACATAAAATAATTCTAGCTAACTGTGATTGCGTGATACTGATTTAAACAGAGATAATTATCTATGCTGTACAAAACAGGCTGCATCACTTCAACGGCAACCCATATATGTCTTTATCAATAATGGGCTATTTAACAAGTCAAGCACACGACTGAGAGAAAAAGGTAATTTCTCTCTAATGAAATAAATAATGATGTCCTTATATAAATCGCTGGATCATTGCAGAACAGTGTGTCAGAGAATATTCCTATTCTCCTTATTCTGTCGACACCCTGCTAGCTACAGAAACAATCATTTGAAATGACATGTCATACATGTCACATCATGCTGCAAAGGTAGAAAGTACAGATGTAGGATCTTAATTTGAGCCAGTTTTCTACAGCAGGAAAATAATCCTGCAGATGGAGATTCAGCTCTCAGCCACAAGGACCCTCGCTGCCTCAGTTTCACTGAGCCACTTCACGGCTGGAGGAAGATTAAAAAGAGACGTACAGTCACAGAGAAAGAATTCAACTATTTTCCGGAAACAGAGGCGATCTGTGCCTCCTTATCTTCTCACAATAAACTTTATGGTAGGTTTGGAGAAAGAGAGAGAGACCAGTTCCATCAGTTGCATTTACTACAGGCTTCCAGGTTTGGATTTGCCGTTGTTGGTGCTTGGACACCAACAGATCACTGTAACAGATACCAAGAACTCGCTTTAATGCAGTTTACGGAACAAGGCCAAATGACCCATTGGGCACACCACGTCATTTCAACGTGGATAATTGGGTAATATTTTGTTGAGACGTTGGTCAATTAGATTATAACTTACAGTATATTCACTCACTCAAAACACCAGCCAAAAGTTAGTTGAATTTACAATGTGTAATCACTATGCTTTCAACCATCAAAAAGCAAATTCCAATGTGAAAATAATGCCTGTTTTTGGGTTTAGTTTTCACGCACTTTCAACCATTTAAAAGCACAGCAAAGTTCAAATGGAATACAATGTCAGATATTTTGTTTATTTATACAACAGAATAATGTCTTATCACTTTGCTTCATCTAATAGCAGAACCAAATGACCTGGATTGCAGTTGAGATTACATTACATGGTGTAAGTGATCAATGCCATTCAAGATTCTGCGTAGATTATTACAGCAATTGTGACGATCTCCACAGACCTGTGACGACCTATGCATGCTATCTTGAACATGCACACTGTAGATGATTAGGCCTACATAAGAAGACATGTATAGTTACAGTAACCTCCAAATGTGGCTATGGATATGTTACTCACTTCTAAGGTTGAATTTTACATTTGTTTGTAGAATTTTAGGCTATTTACTGTATTATATAAGAAATATTGAATTGTGTTTGATTAACAACGCAACCAAATATCAACATTTTAAGGAGATGTATGTACTGCTTGGATAGATCCATCTGAGCCACTGGCTTAAACCATTATTTTACTTGAATTTTTGTTTGACTTGGAGACGTGAATCCAACATATCATTTGTTAACTTGTCGTCAAGTTAATGGGCTACCTACTGGGCACAAACTGGCTGAATCAACGTTGTTTCAGTGTAATTTGTCAACGTATTGTGACGTGGAATCTTAGTGGAAAATACATTAGATTTTAGACAAACCTTGTACAAAATATGTTTATTTATAAATTTAAAACAACATCAGATCTTCAACGTTATAATTATAGGCTGCTCAGCACCTCCTACTGGAGTATTGATCTATCTGCAGCTACCATTTGGTCTTGCATCCAGGGTTTTAACCAAGCCCAGCCTTGCTTAGCTTTGATATTTGTCCCTGACTTTTACCATTGTGCTATCGTGAGAATGATTGTTGAGAGATCTCCACTTAAAAAGTAAATAGATTCACTATTGCTATCAAAGTCATTCCAGGTTTAAAAAAGACAATGGAATGTGACCATGCTTATCAGTCATTTATCATCAATAATGCTATTTAGGCCTATATAGCATTTTCAAAGTCATCAACAGCTTTTCTTTCAATTCAACCCAGAATTAATCTTTAACAGACAATACAATAGGCCTAGGGTGTCAAGCTCTGGTTGATTTCAAATGTAATGATATTTTGTGGTATTGAATTGTGTTTGGTTGTCAAGGTAACCAAATATCAACATTTGAAGAAGATGTATCTTCTGCTTGGATAGTTCCATCTGTGCCACTGACTTAGTCTGTGACCCTCAGTCTGCTGCCCTCTCCCTCCACTGAGACTGACCATCAGATGCAGGCTTCATCAGCCCAGTAAAAAAAAAGCAAGTTATTTAAATGTATGCTCACTCAGCTGTGCCTCACAAGTAATACAACAACTGATCTATTACCGGTGTGATCATATAGCCTACCTCAAATGTTGAAATATAATTTTACAAATATGGTTTGATATATATAGCCTACTGCACAAACCTCATTACTACAGTACTGTTTTTAATAGTCATGTCCAAAATATTTTTGGGGGTAGATCTTGCCTTGCATTTTGACTTGGAAAGTGATCTTGACTCAAAAAAAGGGTTGGTGACTACTGCTCTAAATAGTATTCAATGCTTGGAGGGCTATCTTCTTATGTATCCCATTTATATAGCAGCATATGGCTTTGTTTGAGTGTGCACACAGAACCAGGCAACACGGTACGTGTGGCTGTGTCAAAATACACTTCTCTCTAATCGTCCTGAAGACGTGACAATGATGCATGCTGTCCATTGGAAAAGGGAGGGATAACCTTCCATTTTTCTCTCTCCTATCCCCATCTTTCTGTCTCACTCTCTTTCTGATTACCCCCCTACATTTATCTCTATCTCCTCCTCTCTCTCGCTACCTCTCTACCTCCCTACTTACCTCTCACGTTCTGTGTCCCACTCTCTATCTCTTTCCATCTCTGTTACCAGCTGCCAGCGGGCCCGCTTGTCACCACATATATACAGTGAAGTAAGTATTTGACCCCTGCTGATTTTGTACGTTTGCCCACTGACAAAGACATGATCAGTCTATCATTTTAATGGTAGGTTTATTTGAACAGTGAAAGACAGAATAACAACAACAAAAAATCCAGAAAAACGCATGTCAAAAATTTTATATATTGATTTGCATTTTAATGAGGGAAATAAGTATTTGACCCCTCTGCAAAACATGACTTAGTACTTGGTGGCAAAACCCTTGTTGGCAATCACAGAGGTCAGACGTTTCTTGTAGTTGGCCACCAGGTTTGCACACATCTCAGGAGGGATTTTGTTCCACTCCTCTTTGCAGATCTTCTCCAAGTCATTAAGGTTTTGAGGCTGACGTTTGGTAACTCGAACCTTCAGCTCCCTCCACAGATTTTCTATGGGATTAAGGTCTGGAGACTGGCTAGGCCACTCCAGGACCTTAATGTGCTTCTTCTTGAGCCACTCCTTTGTTGCCTTGGCCGTGTGTTTTGGGTCATTGTCATGCTGGAATACCCATCCACGACCCATTTTCAATGCCCTGGCTGAGGGAAGGAGGTTCTCACCCAAGATTTGACGGTACATGGCCCGTCCATCGTTCCTTTGATGCGGTGAAGTTGTCCTGTCCCCTTAGCAGAAAAACACCCCCAAAGCATAATGTTTCCACCTCCATGTTTGATGGTGTGGATGGTGTTCTTGGGATCATAGGCAGCATTCCTCCTCCTCCAAACACGGCGAGTTGAGTTGATGCCAAAGAGCTCGATTTTGGTCTCATCTGACCACAACACTTTCACCCAGTTCTCCTCTGAATCATTCAGATGTTCATTGGCAAACTTCAGACGTCCCTGTATATGTGCTTTCTTGAACAGGGGGACCTTGCGCTGCAGGATTTCAGTCATTCACGGCGTAGTGTGTTACCAATTGTTTTCTTGGTGACTATGGTCCCAGCTGCCTTGAGATCATTGACAAGTTACTCCCGTGTAGTTCTAGGCTGATTCCTCACCGTTCTCATGATCATTGCAACTCCACGAGGTGAGATCTTGCATGGAGCCCCAGGCCGAGGGAGATTGACAGTTCTTTTGTGTTTCTTCCATTTGCGAATAATCGCACCAACTGTTGTCACCTTCTCACCAAGCTGCTTGGCGATGGTCTTGTAGCCCATTCCAGCCTTGTGTAGGTCTACAATCTTGTCCCTGACATCCTTGGAGAGCTCTTTGGTCTTGGCCATGGTGGAGAGTTTGGAATCTGATTGATTGATTGCTTCTGTGGACAGGTGTCTTTTATACAGGTAACACGCTGAGATTAGGAGCACTCCCTTTAAGAGTGTGCTCCTAATCTCAGCTCGTTACCTGTATAAAAGACACCTGGGAGCCAGAAATCTTTCTGATTGAGAGGGGGTCAAATACTTATTTCCCTCATTAAAATGCAAATCAATTTATAACATTTTTTACATGCGTATTTCTGGATTTTTTTGTCATTATTCTGTCTCTCACTGTTCAAATAAACCTACCATTAAAATTATAGACTGATCATTTCCTTGTCAGTGGGCAAATGTACAAAATCAGCAGGGGATCAAATACTTTTTTCCTTCACTGTACTTCAAGCCCCTGTCATCTCTGTGTCCCCTCTACAGGAGCCAAATAGCACACAGTGAAGAGACCTGAGTTAGACAGTCAACACAGAGCCACACCAGTAGTCCCATTCTAAAGCTGTAGTCAGACTAGTAGAGCTAGAGACTGTCTAAAAGGATCACCAGTGGATAAAGGAGTAAAGATGTGTGATTTTAAGACTAGTCAGGGGTGAGTTAACAGAAAATATCCCTAGCAAACGTGTCACTTTATTTCTCTCAACAACCCAGCTAAATAGTCGTGAGAGAGTGACAGTTGTCAAATCAATGGTTGTTTGTGAACAAATTAAGCACATTTGTTCTACGATTGGCGTGGGTCTGGGTTGTCGAAGAGAAATACAAAATGGCACGTTTCAATGTTTGTCAATAAACAGAAGCAGGGACATCATGCACCCCAAACATCTGAGGGACACAAAGTCTGAGGATAGCTCGGGGGTGATCCGGAGGGGGGCTAGAATTTTAGCATTTTTCAAACACCTGAAACAGCTATTTCCAGCAATCTAGAGCCATAATCTTTATGCTTAATTCTATGTCAAAAATATGTATATTTTTCTGCATATCTAAGCATATCTCTTGAGCTGTCTGTGTCCTCCTGACTGGTGTTTTTTTTTTTTTTTAAGAAACTAAATATGCCTCTGTCACGGATTCTGCCGAGTCTGCCCTTCCTCCTTGCTCGGGCGGCTTCGGCGTTCGTCGTCACCGGAGTACTAGCTGCTGCCGATCTATGTTTCTATGTTCTACCTGTTGTTGTCTGATTGTTTCACACCTGTTTCCTATCTTGTAATTACTCCGTCCCTATTTAACCCTGTGGCTCCCATTGTGCTCTGTGCGTGTTTGTTTATTGTTTCGTGTGTCGTTGGTGAGCGGGTTTGTTCCTCCCTGCGTGGAGGTTTACACGTTTCTTTACGTGTTCAGTAAAGTTACGTTTTCATTTAGTTCTGTGTCCTGTGCCTGACATTGTCTACCGCATTACACTGACACTGTGACAGAAACACGCACCATTATGGAGTCAGCAGGAACAGCCAGATTTACCGAGACGATGGAGGAACGAGTCCAACGTCAAGAGACGAAGATTCAGACTCTCTGTGCCACAATGGAACGAGTGTTCCAGATGATGGAACGATTGGAGAGAGGTGGTATCCCTTCACCATGTCCAACCACTCAACCACCTACAACACTGGCTACCACTTCGCCACCTGGGTCCAGTGGAATTCGGCTCTCGCTCCCGAGGGCATATGACGGTACACCTGTCGGGTGCCAGGGATTTCTCCTCCAGGTAGAGCTCTACCTGGCCACTATTCACCCGGCGCCCTCGGGATAGGAGAGCCAAATTCTCCCTCATCTCCTGTCTATCGGGGAAGGCGCTTGAGTGGGCCAACGCCGAGTGGGGAGGAATAGACTCAAGAACTGTCCGCTACGAGGATTTCACCCGCCGCTTCCGGGCGGTATTCGATCATCCACCTGAAGGGAGAGCGGCGGGAGAACGTCTGTTCCACCTACGACAAGAGATGAGGAGTGCGCAGGAGTTTGCGCTGGAGTTTAGAACTTTAGCAGCCAGCGCGGGATGGAGTGAGAGGGCCCTGATCGACCACTATCATTGTAGCTTAAGGGAGGACGTCCGTCGGGAACTGGCCTGCAGGGACACCAATCTCAACCTGGACCAACTGGTGGATAGCCTGTTGGCAGCCCGCAGACGTTCTGATGGATGGGGGGCCGTCCATTCCATCCCCCAGCACCTCCAAGCCTACCCCCATGGAGCTCGGAGGTGCTGCGGTTAGGGAGACTGGGAGAGGGACCGTCCCCTGCACCAACTGTGGCCGCAGAGGACACACTGCTGGTCGGTGCTGGGGATGGTTCTCAGGAGGTCGAGGCAGCAGGCAGAGCACTGGTCGACCGTCTCAGGTGAGTAGGCACCCGACTAACCCAGAGCTCCCTGTTGCTAATATGTGTATTGATATTATGTTTCCAGAGTTTTCTCCCCATTCCCAGCATAAGGTGCTAGTAGATTCAGGCGCGGCTGGGAATTGTATTGATCGCCAGTATGCCCGTAGTTTAGGGATCCCTACTGTGTCTGTTGATAAACCTTTCCCTGTGCATGCATTAGATAGTCGCCTGTTAGGGTCAGGCATAATCAGGGAGGTCACCGCTCCACTGCTGATGATGACACAGGGGGGTCATGAGGAGAGGATTAGCCTCTATCTGATTGATTCTCCTGTGTATCCTGTGGTGTTGGGACTTCCCTGGTTAACCATTCATGACCCCACGATTTCATGGCAACAGAGGGCTCTCAAGGGATGGTCCGGTCATTGTTCAGGGAGGTGTTTAGTAGTTTCCTTGGGGCAACTACGGTGGAAAGTCCAAACCAGGTTTCCACTATGCACATTCTTTCCGAGTATGCCGATTTGGCTATCGCCTTCAGTAAAAAGAGAGTGACTAATTTACCACCCCATCGTCCGGGGGATTGTGCGATAAATCTCCAGGTAGGAGCAGCACTTCCCCGGAGTCACGTGTATCCTTTGTCTCAGGAGGAGAAGGCGGCTATGGAGACATATGTCACAGAATCTCTGAGGCAGGGATACATTCGGCCATCCACTTCACCTGTCTCCTCGAGTTTCTTTTTTGTGAAGAAGAAAGATGGTGGGTTACGCCCGTGCATTGATTACCTTGGCTTAAATCAGATTACCATCAAGTACAGCTATCCATTACCCCTGATAGCTAGTATGACGGAATCATTGCACGGGGCACGCTTCTTCACTAAATTGGATCTCAGGAGCGCGTACAACCTAGTGCGTATCCGGGAGGGAGATGAGTGGAAGATGGCATTTAGTACCATCTCTGGACATTATGAGTATCTGGTCATGCCATACGGGTTAATGAATGCTCCATCAGTTTTCCAATCATTTGTGGATGAGATTTTCAGGGACCTGCACGGACAAGGGGTAGTGGTGTATATTGATGACATCCTTATATACTCTGCTACACGGGCCGAGCATGTGTCCCTGGTGCGTAAAGTGCTTGGAGCATGACCTGTATGCTAAGGAAGAGAAATGCCTGTTCTTCCAGGAGTCCATCTCTTTCTTGGGGTACCACATGTTCGCGTCAGGGGTGAGGATGGAGAGTGACCGCATTTCGGCCGTGCGTAATTGGGCGACTCCAACCACGGTAAAGGAGGTGCAGCGATTTTTGGGTTTTGCCAATTACTACCGGAGATTTATCCTGGGCTTTGGTCAGGTAGCAGCTCCCATTACCTCGTTGCTGAAGGGGGGGCTGGTGCGTCTGCGGTGGTCAGCTGAGGTGGACAGGGCTTTTAGTCGTCTGAAGGACCTGTTTACCACGGCTCCAGTGCTGGCTCATCCGAACCCCTCCTTAGCCTTCACGGTTGAGGTGGACGCGTCCGAGGCTGGAATAGGCGCTGTACTGTCTCAGCGCTCGGGTACGCCACCTAAACTCCGCCCCTGTGCCTTCTTTTTGAAGAAGCTCAGCCCGGCGAAGCGCAACTATGATGTGGGGGACCGGGAGCTGTTGGCTGTGGTCGAAGCTCTGAAAGCGTGGAGACATTGGCTTGAGGGGACTAAACACCCGTTTCTAATTTTGACTGACCACCGCAATCTGGAGTACATCCGGGCAGCGAGGAGATTAAACCCTCGCCAGGCAAGGAGGTCCATGTTTCTCACCCGTTTTGTTTTCACACTTTCTAACAGGCCAGGTTCCCAGAACGCTAAGGCAGATGCTCTGTCCCGACTGTATGACACAGAGGAGAGTTCCGTGGAGCCCACTCCCATACTTCCGGCGTCGTGTCTGGTGGCACCGATGGTGTGGGAGGTTGACGCGGAGATCGAGCGGGCGTTGCGTAACAAACCCACTCCTCCCCAGTGTCCAGAGGGTCGTGTGTACGTACCGCTGGATGTCCGCGATCGTTTGATCTATTGGGCTCACACGTCACCCTCCTCTGGTCATCCTGGCATGGGTCGGAGAGTGCACTCTCTTAGTGGGAAGTACTGGTGGCCCACCTTAGCTAAGGACGTGAGGGTTTCTGTTTCCTCCTGCTCAGTGTGCGCCCAGTGTAAGGCTCCTAGACACCTGCCCAGAGGGAAATTGCAACCCCTACCCGTTCCACAACGACCATGGTTCCACCTATCAGTGGACTTCATGACGGATCTTCCCCCCTCACAAGGGAACACCACGATCCTGGTCGTTGTGGATCGGTTTTCTAAGTCCTGCCGCCTCATTTCTCTGCCCGGCCTCCCTACGGACCTACAGACTACTGAGGCCCTATTTACACACGTCTTCCGGCACTACGGGTACCTGAGGATATAGTGTCTGATCGGGGTTCCCAGTTCACCTCAAGGGTTTGGAGGGCGTTCATGGAACGTCTGGGAGTCTCGGTCAGTCTGACCTCAGGGTTTCACCCCGAGAGTAACGGGCAGGTGGAGAGTCAACCAGGAGGTGGGTAGGTTTCTGAGGTCGTATTGCCAGGACCAGCGGGGGGAGTGGTCGGTTTTCCTCCCCTGGGCAGAGATAGCCCAGAACTCCATCCGCCACTCCTCCACTAACCTTTCTCCATTCCAATGTGTATTAGGTTATCAGCCGGTCCTGGCACCTTGGCATCAGAGCCAGATCGAGGCACCTGCGGTGGATGAATGGTTTTGGCGCTTGCAGGAGACCTGGAACGCTGCCCATGTACGTCTGCAGCGGGCCATCAGGCGGCAAAAGGCGAGCGCCGACCGCCACCACAGTGAGGCCCCGGTGTATGCACCGGGGGACCGGGTCTGGCTCTCGACCCGAAACCTGCCCCTTCGCCTGCCCTGCCGGAAGCTGGGTCGGCGGTTTGTGTGGCCATTCAAAGTCCTGAGGAGATTGAATGAGGTATGTTATAGGTTGCAACTTCCTCCTAATTATCGTATTAACCCCTCGTTCCATGTGTCTCTCCTCAGGCCGGTGGTAGCTGGTCCACTCCAGGAGTCTGAGATACAGGAGGTTCCTCTGCCCCCACTGGACATCGAGGGGGCACCGGCGTACTCAGTTCATTCCATATTGGATTCGAGGCGTTGGGTGGGGGGCCTGCAGTATTTCGTGGAGTGGGAGGGGTACGGTCCGGAGGAACGGTGCTGGGTCCCTAGGAGGGACATCCTCGATCCCTCCATGTTGAGGGATTTCCACCGCAATCATCCGACTCACCCCGTGCCGCGTCCTCCTGGCCATCCCCGAGGCCGGTGTCGACGCACGGCTGGAGCACTGTCACGGATTCTGCCGAGGCTGCCCTTCCTCCTTGCTCGGGCAGGCTTCGGCGTTCGTCGTCACCGGAGTACTAGCTGCTGCCGATCTATGTTCTATGTTTCTATGTTCTACCTGTTGTTGTCTGATTGTTTCCCATCTTGTAATTACTCCGTCCCTATTTAACCCTGTGGCTCTCATTGTGCTCTGTGCGTGTTTGTTTATTGTGTCGTTGGTGAGCGGGTTTGTTCCTCCCTGCGTGGAGGTTTACTTGTTTCTTTACGTGTTCAGTAAAGTTACGTTTCATTTAGTTCTGTGTCCTGCGCCTGACTTCGTCTACCGCATTACACTGACACCGTGACAGCTTCTCTGCATCTCTGCTCAAATGTGGATAAATGATTGAAAGGAATGTGAGTCTTATTCAGTACATTTAGTTATTGTTTGCTTTTCTAAAGTCTACCAACCTTGCCAGCATGCATTCCAGCGACGATAGTTAGACAAGCTAGCTACTCTAACTTGATTAATAGCCTGAAATGGCTTATTGGTAGCTAGTTATGAGGTTGGGAGATAGGTTCCCAATCTAGGCTAGCTAAAGCCAACTTCATAAAATTGCTAGGTGGCTAGTAGGATTACAGAGAAACAACATTTACAAAAAAATGTTTTTACAAGATACATCTGAGGGGGCACGCGCACCTGTGACCCCTATGGGTATGATGCATATGAACAGAAGTACCATGAAGTTAGCTACGAAGCTTTAATGAAACTCACTCCAGACTAGTAAGTCAGGCAGTAAGACTGGAGTCACTGATAGACCTACTAAAACAGTCAGTTAGAGAGCTGTAATGAGTTGGGTTGGAGTTAAGAGGTTGTGATGGCCGATGGGTCCTGTTATAAATATCATGGCCCACGGACAGTAGAACCATTAAACCACTTCTATAAAGCCCCCTGATAACCAGCCCTGGTGGTCAGTTCTTCCTTTCTTCTCTCTCTCCTCTGTGCCCATCACCTCTCTCCTCTCTTCTCCCATGAGACATTGTTTCTTCCTCAGCTGACAGACTTTCCCATGCCGCCTCCTCCCATCTCCTCCTCCTTCTCTTCTTCTGTCGTTCCTCTCCCACAATTGAATGAGGTTTCTCAAAACCGCCAATCGCCGAAGCCCAAGCAGCTCGGCTTCTGTCTTCTGCTTTTTCGAGCAGCCATATTTTATCCACCCGTATAGGCAAAAAAAACATGGCGACATGAGAAGTGGAACAAAAGCAGCTCCTAATGAGAAGTGGAGGTGATTAACTAATTGAATTGAGCGGAGCCTTCTCCAAGACACATATTCCCAACCCTGTCTGTAATCTGCAGATAGTCGTTGCCTCCTTTTCTTCCCTCTGCCACAGCTTTAATTGCATTGACACTGGTCCTGAAGCTGCCGGACTCCTGATAAACCCCACTGGATTAAGGGCATTAATCACCGCTAGCGGGACAGCAACGAGAATCACCTGCCGCATGACCACATTCAAGGTGCCCTATAAATATCCTGCGCATAAATAGGCTAATGGACCCGCTTGTGAGCAGCTACAGCTAGCCACCAACGCTAACCATGTCCGTCCATCCTTACAACTGGTTGTCAATTCAAATACTAATAAAAGGTTGTCAAAAGCACATCAGAGAGTAGTATTAGAGAAGCAATTCAAAGGGACGGTGTACGTAGGTAGGGATGATACTGTATAAGTGACCATTCTGTGAGGAGGAATCATTGGAAAATAGGCCTGTGAGTCTGAATGAGTCAATCTAAGTGTCACGCCCTGGCTCTGGGGACGCTTGTATGTTGAGCCAGGGTGTGAGTGTTCTTTATGTTGTTCTAGTTTTGTGTTTCTAGGGTATAGTTCTTGTATTGTGTTTCTATGTTGGCCAGAGTGGTTCTCAATCAGAGGCAACGAGTGTCAGCTGTTGCTGGTTGTCTCTGATTGGGAACCATATTTAAACAGTCTGTTTTTCCACAGTGTTTGTGGGATCTTGTTCCTGTTGTAGGTTTGTGGTTTGCACCTTTGGACGTCACGTATCGTTTTTGTTATTTTGTTCGTGTATCAATAATAAAAGCATGTTCGCAAATAACGCTGCGCCTTGGTCCTCTGTATACGACGATCGTGACACTAAGGCACTCTTCTGTTGACACACAAATGTAATTTCACAGTTGCCTGGCGAGGAATGAGCACCTGGTCAACCCTTTATGTTAAGTATTACTAGCTTTTTAAAAACCTTATACATTGACAAAGAACTGAGCTGCCAGTGAGTAATGTAACCTTGAATGAGTTCTTGGAAAATCGATTGGTGCAGTGAACTGTTTATAAACACACCGCCAATATTGCGCTGTTTGTTTAGTAAGTGGTAGCACTTAAGACCACAGCACTGTGGGAAATACAGGTGCGAGTTAGTAACAATAAGATGGCTCAAATTAGGAAATGTTGTGTTTTTGTTTGACAAGCAGGCTGCACTTAATTCCAGCTCCAAAGCCTTGGAGTTCAAAATACTATTAGATTTTTGTGTATATATATACACTGTATCTGTGCTTGATTGAGCTTTCCTGATGCAATGGAACAAATAGAAAAGTCCAAAAAGTGCAAACCCCGCCCACCTGGCACTCCAGGTAGACTACAGCAAACAGTACTGTACTGAGCAGTATTTTACGTTTCAGAAAGTAGCTTCAAGTCTTATCTTGACATGGCAGTACTGTATAGCTTTTGACGTTGAGTGTTTATGTTGAAAGCAGAGATGATGGGAGCAGATTAAGAAAGGAATAGTGTTAAAACATGGAGCTCAATCTCTTAACAGTTTATAGCTCAGATATCTCTCACTATTGTTGACATGATGGCATTAAGGCATGATTAATGTGATGTTCTGATTATACTATTAAGAGATGAAATAGAATATTCAAGCCATTTGGAGGATGATAATCTGCCTAATAAACACACCATAACCCCCAGACACAAGAGCCACCATTTTCACAAGTGTTCTGTCATTCATAAAGGGTCAAATCAAGAGAAAACAGTATCAGTTCTGTTTATCAGGTAAAACAGTAAGAGATACTACTATATATGATGGTTATCTATATAAAAAATATGTAAACATCAAATCTACATCAAATACTAATATCGAGAGAAATTTACAACCAATTTAGATGGGCAAAGAATAAACGTGTCACAACAATCAGTGTTTTTTCATAGGTTACTACAACAATGATTTGCTCAAACTGTCAGAATAACAGAGTGCTTCCGGCTCTGACTGAACACGGTCTTGGTCCTGTGTTTCTTTAATCAATTAATAAATTAATTGACAGTGAATAAGAGATGCTTTCATTCAATTAACCTCCTAACGAAGCCTACATAGCAGGGAATACATGAATGCTAAATTAAGACATTCTACATTTGCCTTAAGAATAAATATTAATGTGGAAATGTGAATAATCCTGGGAGGAAAACAAAATGGATAATAACTTATTTTGAGCTTTCTTGAAACATATGATTAGTATTAACCTACTTATCATCCCCCATTGTAGTTCATAAGAGGCTTTTAACAACTCAGGACTCAAAGCGAAAATATCTCTTAGAATTGCTGTCCTCAGAAGGCTATGTAGGGAAAAATCCCACAAAAGCCATCAACAATGGATTTGTATTTACCTTTATAAACCTAGAGTATATTAGTCTGTGACTAATGTTTTTAATTATTTGCTATTTAAATTTTTTACTTATCTATTTTTTCCTTAACACTTTTTTTTGTTTTCCTTAAAACTGCATTGTTGGTTAAGGGCTTGTAAGTAAGCATTTTACTGTATGTTCTACACCGGTTGTATTCGGCGGATGTGGCAAATAACATTTGATTTGATGTGCATGTACAGCTAGAAAATCAATGATATGATATACACTACCAGTCAAATGTTTGGACACACCTACTCATTCAAGGGTTTTTCTTTATTTTTAATATTTTTTACATTGTAGAATAATAGTGAAGAAATCAAAACTATGAAATAACACATATGGAATCATGTATTAACTAAAAAAGTGTTAAACAAATAAAAATATATGTTTATATTTGAGATTCTTCAAATAGCCACCCTTTGCCTTGATGACAGCTTTGCACACTCTTGGCATTCTCTCAACCAGCTTCATGACAATTAACAGGTGTGCCTTCTTAAAAGTTAATTTGTGGAATTTCTTTCCTTCTTACAGTTTTTCTCAATTGCTAAAACACTAAACCCTATTGTCTGAACCAAATGCTCAGTTGCCTGAACCCACTGATTGAATCAATCACTCTTTTGGCAAAACCATAGGCACTTTTCACCTGTTTAGAAATAACTTGCCAACACATTTTCATTGTGATGCACCCGTGCTGCATAATGGTGAGCACAGGTGACAAAAGTCAAACACAATTAGAGCACAGGTGTCACCACTTGAACACAACAACTCAAAATTGATCACACTTGTGGCTAATGATGTGAGGGAACATATACAGTAAGCCAGTTCAGAGAGCACTTGTTTGTGAGGCCCTACAATGGATAGAAATCTGAGAGGAAGAGTTCGTGTGAGAGGAGGTCGAGGTGGTCAGCGAAGACAAAGAACAGTAATATCTGATGAAATCAGAGCTACTGTGATTGACCATGTTCTTGTCCATGGTATGAGCATGAGGGAGGATGGACAAAGGGTACAACCAAACATCAGTAGATTCACTGTGTCCACCATAATCCGAAGATTTAGAGAAGAGAACATTATAGTACAGTATGTAAATGTTGACAGCAATTACTGTATGACATACTATATACTGTACCACAGTATACTGTAAGTAAATATATGTTTCAGTACATCACTGTACCAATGTACTGTAGTATTGTAATGGAGGGTTGGTCTAACTGTTTGTAGGCCTAGTATTCCATGTATATTTTTTGTAACTCCAGGTTCTCTTTTTGTAGAATTGAAAGACTGCCACAAGGGGGTGGGAGGACAGGTATGTTCTCCCCACACCAAGAGACCCTAATTGTTGATATGGTCCATGAGAACAATGCCATTAAACTGAGCGAAATGCAGCAGAAGATCATTGAGGACCATTTACATTTTGAGGGTATCAACAGTGTCAGCCTCTCTACTGTTGATCGTGTCCTCAAGCGCAACAGACTGCGCATGAAACAGCTACACAGAGTGCCCTTTGATCGCAACTCAGACAGAGTCAAAGAGCAAAGATTCCAGTATGTACAGGTTGGCATATATCCAGACACATTCAATGTTGATTACTCTAAGTAGTGATTTACTGTAGTGGCCTAAATCACTTTTTCCGTATCACTTACAAAACTATATATATTTCTACAGAGGGTTTTTCAACTGGATGCAATGGAAAGACCCCATCAATACATCTACATGGATGAAGCTGGGTTTAATCTCACCAAAAGGAGAAAGAGAGGCCGTAATGTGATTGGCCATCGGGCCATTGTTGGTGTTCCTGGGCAGCGTGGTGGCAATGTCACATTATGTGCTGCCATCAGCAATCATGGGGTTGTCCACCATCATGCCAACCTGGGGCCCTACAACACTCACCAGCTCCTCATTTTCCTCAATCACATGCGAGATGCTTTGTTAGGGCAGCAGGATGAGCATCCCATCTATGTTGTTGTTTGGGACAATGTGAGTTTTCACAGAGCCCTCCAGGTTAGAGAGTGGTACAATATGAACCAAGGTTTTATCAATCTTTGCCTTCCACCGTACTCCCCTTTCCTAAACCCCATTGAGGAATTCTTCTCCTCATGGCGGTGGAAGGTATATGAATGCCAACCTTACACCAGGGTAAATCTCCTGCAAGCCATGGGACTTGCCTGTGGTGACATAGGTGTGGAGGCATGCCAAGCCTGGATACGGCATGCCAGGGTTTTTTTCCCCCCGTTGCCTGGCCAGACAAAATGTGGCCTGTGATGTGGATGAAGTCCTGTGGCCTGACCCAGTACGGAGACATGATGCTGTGGCTGAGTAATGCACTTATTTGTATATTTTTGTACTTTATTTTTACATGGGCTTACTGTACACAAGTGGCAAACGCATAAGATTTCTGTTTGTTTTTACAAGTGCTACATGTAAATGCACAAGATTTCTGTTTTGTCTTTTTGTACAAGTGCTAAATGCACAGTTTTTTTTTGTTTTGCAACATGCATTTAGCCTACAGTGAACAATAAACATTTATTTCTCCAGCTTCATGTCCTGAGCATTGTGTTTTCAATTTTTCTACGTAGTGTTTAGTGACTGTTCAGTAGTGTTTTTAATTTTGATTGACTCTGGGCACGATTTGACAACATAGTTCAGTTTTGAGCACAGATTGAACTGTTTTGAGGTGAAAGTTTGGTTTTGCAAGAAGAGTCTGAGGTTTTGTGAATGTAGCTTGAAAATTGGGTTTTGTGTTTACAGTTAAGAGAAAAGGAGAGCAGCTTTCAAGAAATGTGTCTTAGCAATCGAGAAAAACTGTAATGCGTTTGAGCCAATCAGTTGTCTTGTGACAAGGTAGGGGGGGGTATACAAAAGATGCTATCATTCAGGTACTGTCATTTTAGAGGGGTTAGCGTTAGTGATTAGCATCAGTGTCCTACAGTCTGTGGAAGACAAAGCTATCACTAGACTAGCGAAACATGGCAGAAACAAATACCACCTAGCAAATTAATCGGCTTCCCTGGTTCCCCGATTCACTTCCCTGCTTCCTCATCAAGCTCCCCAGCAGTGTTATTGTATGAAATTGTAATGCTCAAGACAAGTCTGTGGTCCGCTACTATCCTTTGGTGAGCTAAGCTTTTTGTGAGCAAAATTGCAGGGGACTGGATGTGCTCAAATTCACATCTGATGCATACACATGGCAGAGTGTATATCAATGATGTCGCTCTTGCTGCTGGTGACTCTCAGATCCACCTCTACGCAGACGACACCATTTTGTATACATCTGGCCCTTCATTGGACACTGTGTTAACAAACCTCCAAACGAGCTTCAATGCCATACAACAATCCTTCAGTAGCCTCCAACTGCTCTTAAACACTAGTAAAACTAAATGCATGCTTTTCAATCGAACGCTGCTGGCACCCGCCCACCCGACTAGAATCACCACTCTCGACGGGTCTGACCTAGAGTATGTGGACAACTACAAATACCTAGGTGTCTGGTTAGACTGTAAACTCAACTTCCAGACTCACATAAAGAATCTCCAATCCAAAGTTAAATCTAGAATCGGCTTCCTATTTCGCAACAAAGCCTCCTTCACTCATGCTGCCAAACATGCCCTCGTAAAACTGACTATCCTACCGATCCTTGACTTCGGCGATGTCATTTACAAAATAGCCTCCAACACTCTACTCAGCAAATTGGATGTAGTCTATCACAGTGCCATCCGTTTTGTCTCCAAAGCCCCATACACTACCCACCACTGTGACCTGTACGCTCTTGTTGGCTGGTCCTCACTACATGTTCGTCGTCAAACCCACTGGCTCCAGGCCATCTATAAATCACTGCTAGGCAAATCCCCGCCTTATCTTAGCTCATTGGTCACCATAGCAGCACCCACCCGTAGTCTGCGTTCCAGCAGTTATATCTCACTGGTCATTCCCAAAGCCAACAACTCCTTTGGCCGCCATTCCTTCCAGTTCTCTGCTGCCAATGACTGGAACGAATTGCAAAAATCTCTGAAGCTGGAGACTCTTATCTCCCTCAATAACTTTAAGCATCAGTTGTCAGAGCACCTTACCGATCACTGCACCTGTACACAGCCCATCTGAAATTAGCCCACCCAACTACCTCATCCCTATATTGTTATTTATTTTGCTCTTTTGCACCCCAGTATCTCTATTTGCACATAATCTCTTGCACATCTAGCATTCCAGTGTTAATACTATTGTAATTATTCTGCACTATAGCCTATTTATTGCCTTACCTCCATAACTTGCTACATTTGCACACACTGTATATATATTTTCTGTTGTATTTTTGACTTTATGTTTTTTTACCCCATATGTAACTCTGTGTTGTTTTTATTGCACTGCTTTGCTTTATCTTGGCCAGGTCGCAGTTGTAAATGAGAACCTGTTCTCAACTGGTTTACCTGGTTAAATAAAGGTGAAATAAATAAATAAATAAAAGTGTGCAGAGAGGTAATATTTATTTAGATGAAATTGCCTCTGTGAAAATTAAGCGTGGGCACTCTCTAAGTCAGGCATTTGATTTAGTGATTTCGTTTTGGGGTGTAGAGGGGCTCTATGAGGGGGTTTGGCTTTGTCTCTCACCATATGCCACTTGGTCGCTGGTACAGAGACAGCTAAGTTATATACTGGGTGCAGGTTGATGACATCATGAGATAACACTCACACTTCACTTAGAACCATAGGTCATGAAGCCTTCGCAAATGTAGCATGATTTTAGGGACGGCAGAACAACCTAATGATGTTTGGATGAATTCAGACTTATGCTGTGAAAGGTTCTAGCCAACTTGTTTTATCTGAGTCAAGACTATTTCTCATAGAAAAATATGTAATGCTGTTGTGCAATAAACTATTGCAAGAGATAAGGCTACAATTCAAAGTAGTTTAATGTGTCCACTATAATATACCAAGTACCTTCATAACATAGGAGAACGGCAGGCTATGTAAAATAAATATTGGAAACCTTTTCAATAGATAGGATGAGGCAACACTCTTCATTCAACACATGATTGGCTAAGGGCCAGTGCTCCGGCGCCCCACACTTGAATGTTGTCAGGTTTGATTGGTTCTGGCTTTAATAACACCATGTCTTAATTCCCCAGCCTGACGAGACAGAAGGTTAATGTGAAATGCCTCCCAGCCAGACCTTCATCACCCAGTTTACAGTTTTTCTCGATTGCTAAGACACATTTCTTGAAAGCTGCTCTCCTTTTCTCTTAACTGTGAACACAAAACCCAATTTTCAAGCTACATTCACAAAACCTCAGACTCTTCTTGCAAAACCAAACTTTCACCTCAAAACAGTTCAATCTGTGCTCAAAACTGAACTATGTTGTCAAATCGTGCCCCGAGTCAATCAAAATAAAAAACACTACTGAACAGTCACTAAACACTACGTAGAAAAATAGAAAACACAATGCTCAGGACATGAAGCTGGAGAAATAAATGTTTATTGTTCACTGTAGGCTAAATGCATGTTGCAAAACAAAAAAAAACTGTGCATTTAGCACTTGTACAAAAAGACAAAACAGAAATATTGTGCATTTACATGTAGCACTTGTAAAAACAAACAGAAATCTTATGCGTTTGCCACTTGTGTACAGTAAGCCCATGTAAAAAGAAAGTACAAAAATATACAAATAAGTGCATTACTCAGCCACAGCATCATGTCTCCGTACTGGGTCAGGCCACAGGACTTCATCCACATCACAGGCCACATTTTGTCTGGCCAGGCAACGGGGAAAAAACCCCTGGCATGCCGTATCCAGGCTTGGCATGCCTCCACACCTATGTCACCACAGGCAAGTCCCATGGCTTGCAGGAGATTTACCCTGGTGTAAGGTTGGCGTTCATATACCTTCCACCGCCATGAGGAGAAGAATTCCTCAATGGGGTTTAGGAAAGGGGAGTACGGTGGAAGGCAAAGATTGATAAAACCTTGGTTCATATTGTACCACTCTCTAACCTGGAGGGCTCTGTGAAAACTCACATTGTCCCAAACAACAACATAGATGGGATGCTCATCCTGCTGCCCTAACAAAGCATCTCGCATGTGATTGAGGAAAATGAGGAGCTGGTGAGTGTTGTAGGGCCCCAGGTTGGCATGATGGTGGACAACCCCATGATTGCTGATGGCAGCACATAATGTGACATTGCCACCACGCTGCCCAGGAACACCAACAATGGCCCGATGGCCAATCACATTACGGCCTCTCCTTCTCCTTTTGGTGAGATTAAACCCAGCTTCATCCATGTAGATGTATTGATGGGGTCTTTCCATTGCATCCAGTTGAAAAACCCTCTGTAGAAATAGATATAGTTTTGTAAGTGATACGGAAAAAGTGATTTAGGCCACTACAGTAAATCACTACTTAGAGTAATCAACATTGAATGTGTCTGGATATATGCCAACCTGTACATACTGGAATCTTTGCTCTTTGACTCTGTCTGAGTTGCGATCAAAGGGCACTCTGTATAGCTGTTTCATGCGCAGTCTGTTGCGCTTGAGGACACGATCAACAGTAGAGAGGCTGACACTGTTGATACCCTCAAAATGTAAATGGTCCTCAATGATCTTCTGCTGAATTTCGCTCAGTTTAATGGCATTTTTCTTACGGACCATATCAACAATTAGGGTCTCTTGGTGTGGGGAGAACATACCTGTCCTCCCACCCCCATGTGGCAGTCTTTCAATTCTACAAAAAGAGAACATGGAGTTACAAAAATATACATGGAATACTAGGCCTACAAACAGTTAGACCAACCCTCCATTACAATACTACAGTACATTGGTACAGTGATGTACTGAAACATATATTCACTTACAGTATACTGTGGTACAGTATATAGTATGTCATACAGTAATTGCTGTCAACATTTACATACTGTACTATAATGTCAAAAAAGGTAATTACCTGTTCTCTTCTCTAAATCTTCGGATTATGGTGGACACAGTGAATCTACTGATGTTTGGTTGTACCCTTTGTCCAGCCTCCCTCATGCTCATACCATGGACAAGAACATGGTCAATCACAGTAGCTCTGATTTCATCAGATATTACTGTTCTTTGTCTTCACTGACCACCTCGACCACCTCGACCTCCTCTCACACGAACTCTTCCTCTCAGATTTCTATCCATTGTAGGGCCTCACAAACAAGTGCTCTCTGAACTGGCTTACTGTATATGTTCCCTCACATCATTAGCCACAAGTGTGATCAATTTTGAGTTGTTGTGTTCAAGTGGTGATACCTGTGCTCTAATTGTGTTTGACTTTTGTCACATGTGCTCACCATTATGCAGCACGGGTGCATCACAATGAAAATGTGTTGGCAAGTTGTGTCTAAACAGGTGAAAAGTGCTTATGGTTTTGCCAAAAGAGTGATTGATTCAATCAGTGGGTTCAGGCAACTGAGCATTTGGTTCAGACAATAGGGTTTAGTGTTTTAGCAATTGAGAAAAACTGTAGTACATCTCAGAACCAGCCCTCATCATCATTATTACTCTCTGCTCGATAACATGATCTTCCCATCTCCCATCTCTCACTTCTCGGAATGATGAAGAGTAAGTGGGAAGAAAGGAGCACTGCTCCAGGGCTTTCGGGAATGCTGGCGAATGGGAAGTAGAGAGAGAGAGAGAGAGAGAGAGAGAGAGAGAGAGAGAGAGAGAGAGAGAGAGAGAGAGAGAGAGAGAGAGAGAGAGAGAGAGAGAGAGAGAGAGAGAGAGAGAGAGAGAGAGAGAGAGAGAGAGAGAGAGAGAGAGAGAGAGAGAGAGAGAGAGAGAGAGAGAGAGAGAGAGAGAGAGAGAGAGAGAGGACTGATAAAGAAAGGAGTGAGAATTTCACCATTTCTAATCTCTCTGTGTGTGTGTGTGCGCGAACGTGCGTGTGTGCGTGCATGAGTGACTCCACTTTCAGTCCTACATTGCACCAACCACTGACATCCCTACATACTCCTACTGCGGCAAGTCCACAGAGCAGTTTATTAGGGCTCTAAACATTCTGTTCAGGCCTACGCTAATCGTATGAGTAACATTATAAGCACTGACCTTGGGTGAGATTGGGCATGCTATTACTGTAAGATCTTCGAGTGCTTCAGGGCTCACATACAGTGAGTCTGTTGAAGGGCACACATTAAGTCACAGTGTGTAATGTAACATTTATGAAGTCACCTTGTCTGTAGCTCAGCTGGTAGAGCACGGCGCTTGTAATGCCAAGGTAGTGGGTTCGATCCCTGGGACCACCCATACACAAAAATGTATGCACGCGTGACTGTAAGTCGCTTTTGATTAAAGCGTCTGCTAAATGGCTTATTATTATTATATTATTATTATAATCTTTTGTTTATAATATTTTGCTAATAACTGAAGTGAAGAAACAGACTGATCCCACTGGGCAAAAACTGGTTGAATCAACGTTGTTTCCACGTCATTTCAACAAAAATAATTCTGTGATGACATTGAATCAACATGGAAAACTGTTTGGATTTTACTTTGGATCTGTCTTTTTTTCAACTAACTTTTAACCTTAATCCAATGACATGTTGAAATGTTTTGTTGATTTCACAATGAATTCACGTTAGGTGACAACTCAAACAAATGTAAATCAAAACTAGACGTTGAACTGACGTCTGTGCCCAGTGGGGTGCCTGAAGTCAGCATACTGTAACCTCAAAAGATGATCTGCATGGTAGGGTACGGCAAGGATTTCTGCCTGCAATTATACAGCTAAAGCAGCATCACCTTTCTGTCACCAATGCATTCAGACACACACATGCACACACGCACACAAGTGCGCACACCATCATTATTTTTAATGAAACAAAGTCCCTCTTCTCCCAAGCTTGTCACTTACATGTACTGTACAACTTTTTTCTCTCCCTCTCCCTCTGCAGTTTCATATTAGCATAATGGGGGTCATTTTTGATTGTTTCTGCTGGTTACGGCCCTGGAGGTGCTGCCCAGCCTATTGTTGTTTTTCTTCTGATAGTGGATATATAACTTTGAAACTCTGACGTTGTTTTAAAGGTACAAATTCAACATATTTTATACAAGGTTTGTCTATGTTGAAATTTGGTGATCATGATGACATAATCCTGTGGTTAAAATTTCACCCTCAAAACATTAATTTTTTTCAAATCCAATGTATTTTCCAGGTAGATTCCAAGTCACAAATTATGTTGAAATTACGTATTCAACCAGTTTTTGCCGAGTGGGTGGAGAATGCTACCGCGCTTTATCAAGTAACTGGCTGTTATATTATGGCCTGCACCTTGAGAGCGCCATGAGGAGTGATGGTGGAGAAAGACGTTCAGGCCTATGGACTCCCTCTGGGTTCCACTCCAAGCACTTATAATATAGCATTCCTCCCATCAAGTTTTTTGTATTTAATCTCCACTATAAGTATTAAGTTATGTGTATGTTGCGCTGCGTGTATAATATATTGTATATACACTGAATGTACAAAACATTAGGAACATGACATAGACTGACCAGGTGAATCCAGGTGAAAGCTATGATCGCTTATTGATTTAACTTCTTAATTAAATCCACTTCATTCAATCTAGTGAAGGGGAGGAGACAGGATAAAGAAGGATTTTTAAGCCTTGAGACAATTGAGACATGGATTGTGTATATGTGCCATTCAGAGAGTGAATGGGCAAGACAAATGATTTAAGTGTCTTTGAACAGGGTATGGTAGTAGGTGTCAGGCGCACCAGTTTGAGTGTGTCAAGAACTGCAACGCTGCTGGTTTTTTCACACTCAACAGTTTCCCGTGTGTATCAAGAATGGTCCACCACCCAAAGGACATCCAGCCAACTTGACACAACTGTGGGAAGCATTGGAGTCAACATGGGCCAGCATCCCTGTGGAAGGGGGATTGGCCCTCACAGGTATGTCTTGTCATTTGGTCATGGATCTGTGTTTGTCTGTTTACTTTAAATTATCGTATATAAAATATCTGGGACCAGGCTAACGAATGTTGACAAAGCCTACAACAGTCTCCCAGTAGGAAGTTCATCAGCCACCCTCTCTGACATCAGAGGCTCAGAGCCTGGTCCCACTGCGCTGCGGTGCTGTGCTGGTCAGGCAAACTTAACCTCTGCCTTTTCAGCAGAGTGCCCCGGCCACACGGCTTTTTAAATCCACTTGTAGAGAGCACCTGAGAACAATGCAGCTTTGAGCTTTACTAGGCTGCAGCAAGTTGCCTTCTGGGTCTATGTCTGGGTCAGTTTGATCTAAAGCAGAATGTCTGAACCCAACAGGACTGAGAGAAGGTTAAAGAGCTTACTATAATGACAGCCGCTTTGCAGCAGATTGGCCAGACCAGACCAGGCACTATCCTGGTCAGCTCTGAGGTTTGTACTGTATGTATGATACTTAGGACCCTGTTCAATCAAATCCGGCATTTTCTGTTGTAAGACGAAAATTCTACTTATCACTGGTTAGGATTGATTTGAGCTCCAACTGACTAGTAATAAATTATAGGGAAAGAACTCAGAGAGAAGCATATTTACATCAGAATATGAAGACAAATAGCAGAATGGAATTTTAGCTGTTAGTGATAGTTATTTTCTGTCTGCTTTCATGTATATTTTCTACTCACTTATAGGCTGCTTAAGGCAGCTAGGGGAGTCTGGCCATGCAGTAATGATTATGCCTGACTGTGTGTGTGTGTGTGTGTGATGTATGAGAAATGTGACAACAGCACCTAGAAGCAGTTGCAAATGTTACCATTTAAATAGCACAACATGAGAAAGCTGACAAGGGAGAGAAGCAAAAGAGAGAGGCAGAGAATGGAAGATGTGTGTATGTGTGTGTGTGTGTGTGTGTGTGTGTGTGTGTGTGTGTGTGTGTGTGTGTGTGTGTGTGTGTGTGTGTGTGTGTGTGTGTGATAAAGGCAGTGTCTAGCAGCTGTAGCTTAAAAGGAACACTTTAAACTGAGTGACATTCAAGCATATGCGCAACTATGTAATACTATATAAAATTACTATGTAGAGTAATTTGTTCAGTAATCTTTAATAAAAAATAAATAATTATCCACCTTTATTTAACCAGGTAAGCCAGTTGAGAACAAGTTCTCATTTACAACTGCGACCTGGCCAAGATAAAGCAAAGCAGTGCGATAAAAACAACAACACAGAGTTACATATGGGGTAAAACAAAACATAAAGTCAAAAATACAACAGAAAATATATATACAGTGTGTGCAAATGTAGCAAGTTATGGAGGTAATGCAATAAATAGGCTATAGTGCAAAATAATTACAATTAGTATTAACACTGGAATGATAGATGTGCAAGAGATGTGCAAATAGAGATACTGGGGTGCAAATGAGCAAAATAAATAACAATATGGGGAGGAGGTAGTTGGGTGGGCTAATTTCAGATGGGCTGTGTACAGGTGCTGTGATCGGTAAGGTGCTCTGACAACTGATGCTTAATGTTAGTGAGGGAAATAAGAGTCTCCAGCTTCAGAGATTTTTGCAATTCGTTCCAGTCATTGGCAGCAGAGAACTGGAAGGAATGGCGGCTAAAGGAGGTGTTGGCTTTGGGAATGACCAGTGAGATATACCTGCTGGAGCGCATACTAGGGGTGGATGTTGCTATGGTGACCAATGAGCTAAGATAAGGCAGGGATTTGCCTAGCAGTGATTTATAGATGGCCTGGAGCCAGTGGGTTTGGCAACGAATATGTAGTGAGGACCAGCCAACAAGAGCGTACAGGTCACAGTGGTGAGTAGTATATGGGGCTTTGGTGACAAAACGGATGGCACTGTGATAGACTACATCCAATTTGCTGAGTAGAGTGTTGGAGGCTATTTTGTAAATGACATCGCCGAAGTCAAGGATCGGTAGGATAGTCAGTTTTACGAGGGCATGTTTGGCAACATGAGTGAAGGAGGCTTTGTTGCAAAATAGGAAGCTGATTCTAGATTTAACTTTGGATTAGAGATTCTTAATGTGAGTCTGGAAGGAGAGTTTACAGTCTAGCCAGACACCTAGGTATTTGTAGTTGTCCACAATGCCATACATGCATTTAATTTTACTAGTGTTTAAGAGCAGTTGGAGGCTACTGGAGGAATGTTGTATGGCATTGAAGCTCGTTTGGAGGTTTGTTAACACAGTGTCCAATGAAGGGCCAGATGTATACAAAATGGTGTTGTCTGCGTAGAGGTGGATCTGAGAGTCACCAGCAGCAAGAGCGACATCATTGATATACACAGAGAAAAGAGTCAGCCCAAGAATTGAACCCTGTGGCACCCCCATAGAGACTGCCATAGGTCCAGACAACAGGCCCTCCGATTTGACACATTGAACTCTATCTGAGAAGTAGTTGGTGAACCAGGCGAGGCAGTCATTTGAGAAACCAAGGCTATTTAGTCTGCTAATAAGAATGCGGTGGTTGACAGAGTCGAAAGCCTTGGCCAGGTCGATGAAGACGGCTGCACAGTACTGTCTATTATCGATTGCGGTTATAATATCGTTTAGGACCTTGTGCGTGGCTGAGGTGCACCCATGACCAGCTCGGAAACCGGATTGCATAGCGGAGAAGGTACGGTGGGATTCGAAATGGTCGGTGATCTGTTTGTTAACTTGGCTTTCAAAAACTTTCGAAAGGCAGGGCAGGATGGATATAGGTCTGTAACAGTTTGGATCTAGAGTGTCACCCCATTTGAAGAGGGCGATGACCGCGGAAGCTTTCCAATCTCTGGGGATCTCAGACGTTACGAAAGAGAGGTTGAACAGGCGAGTAATAGGGGTTGCGACAATTTCGGTGGCTAGTTTTAGAAAGAAAGGGTCCAGATTGTCTAGCCCAGATGATTTGTAGGGGTCCAGATTTTGCAGCTCTTTCAGAACATCAGCTGTCTGAATTTGTGTGAAGGAGCAGGCGGGGCATGGGCAAGTTGTAGCGGAGGGTGCAGAGCTGGTGGCCGGGGTAGTGGTATCCAGGTGGAAAGCATGGCCAGCCGTAGCAAAATGATTGTTGAAATTCTCGATTATTGTAGATTTATCGGTGGTGATAGTGTTTCCTAGCCTCAGTGCAGTGGGTAGCTGGGAAGAGGTGCTCTTATTCTCCATGGACTTTACAGTGTCCCAAAACTTTTTGGAGTTAGTGCTACAGGATGCAGATTTCTGTTTGAAAAAGTTAGCCTTTGCTTTCCTAACTGCTTGTGTATATTGGTTCCTGACTTCCCTGAAAAGTTGCATATCGCGGGGGCTATTTGATGCTAATGCAGTACGCCACAGGATGTTTTTGTGCTGGTCAAGGGCAGTCAAGTCTGAGGAGAACCAGGGGCTATATCTGTTCTTAGTTCTGTATTTTTTGAATGGGGCATGTTTATTTAAGATTGAGAGGAAATTACTTTTAAAGAACAACCAGGCATCCTCTACTGACGGAATGAGATCTATATCCATCCAGTATACCTGGGCCAGGTCAATTAGGAAGGCCTGCTCGCTAAAGTGTTTTAGGGAGCGTTTGACAGTGATGAGGGGTGGTCGTTTGACCGCGGACCCGTTACGGACGCAGTCAATAAGGCAGTGATCGCTGAGATCCTGGTTGAAGACAGCGGAGGTGTATTTAGAGGGTAAGTTAGTCAGGATGATATCTATGAGGGTGCCCATGTTTACGGATTTAGGGTTGTACCTGGTAGGTTCCTTGATAATTTGTGTGAGATTGAGGGCATCTAGTTTGGATTGTAGGATGGCCGGGGTGTTAAGCTTATCCCAATTTAGGTCACCAAGCAGTACGAACTCTGAGGATAAATGGGGGGCAATCAATTCACATATGGTATCCAGGGCACAGCTGGGGGCTGAGGGGGGTCTGTAGCAAGCGGCAACAGTGAGAGACTTATTTCTGGAAAGGTGGATTTTTAGAAGTAGAAGCTCAAACTGTTTGGGCACAGACCTAGATAGGCTGCAGAGCTCTATCATACTATCTCTACAGTAGATTGCAACTCCACCCCCTTTGGCAGTTCTATCTAGACGGAAAATGTTGTAGTTGGGGATGGACATTTCAGAATTTTTGGTGGCCTTCCTAAGCCAGGATTCAGACACTGCTAGAACATCAGGGTTGGCAGAGTGTGCTAACGCAGTGAATAACTCAAACTTAGGAAGTAGACTTCTGATGTTAATGTGCAGAAAACCAAGGCTTTCCCGGTTACAGAAGTCAACAAATGACAGCTCCTGGGGAGTAGGAGTGATACTGGGGGCTGCAGGGCCTGGGTTAGCCTCTACATCACCAGAGGAACAGAGGAGGACTAGAATAAGGATACGGCTAAAGGCTTTAAGAACTATTTCAGGCAGTTTGAGAGGGACTTGGGGTTCTACAGTGAAATTGTATAATAAGAACTAACTGGAACAGCAATAGGCAAGGCATATTGACATGGGAGAGAGGCATAAAGCAATCACAGGTGTTATTAGAGAGAGCTAAGACAACAACTGGTAATGGCGATAAAGTTTGGGCTGAGGCTAAACAGAATAAACAGGACAGGGTACCGTGTAAAGGAACAGTCCAGCAGGCATCATCTGTGCAGCTGAGTGATCATAAGGTCCAGTGAACAGCAATATGTGAGTCCGAGAGCAGTTCAAATTGGTGCTTCAGCACAGCGAGCAGGAAGCACGGTTGTAGTTTGCGTGTGCTAGCGGGCCGGGACTAGCAGATGGATCTTCGTGGTTGTCACAATGGGAAGCCTGTTGAAACCACAGACGATTACGTCGGCAGACCAGTCGTGATGGATCGGCAGGGCTCCGTGTCGACTCTAGGAGGTCCCGTCCGGTTGACAGAGAGGTAGATAGCCGGGAGATGTGCTTGACTCAAGGCTAGCTCAAGGCTGATTAGCCAACAACAACATTCATATGGTTGCAGCTAGCTAGTTGCGATTATCCAGTGTTAAAGGTCCAGTGATTCAGTGATTCCGGCAGAAAATCCGATGGGTCGATAACTCGCTGTGCAGACATTGCAGACTGGCCGACAATAGTCCAGACTAGAGCTGGCTGGTAGGTATTGCAGGCCACGGACAATGGAGAAAAAGCCGCTAACGGTGGCTAATAGCAAGTAGCTAGTTAGCTGGTTAGCTGGCTACTCCCGTCCGGTAGACAGAGAGGTAGATAGCCGGGGCTAGCTCAAGGCTCAAGGCTAACTGGTGCTATGGGGGCAGTGGTGATTAGCCTACAGCACCATCCATTCGACATCCATTCAGTTGCGGCTAGCTAGATCCGGTATTAAGGTCCAGTGATTCAGTTATTCCGGCAGAAAATCTGATGTTCTGGGTGAAAACCGCCAACGGTGGCTAATAGCAAGTAGCTAATTAGCTAGTTAGCTGGCTGGCTAGTTTGAACTGGAGATTCTAGATAAAGTTGAGTAAATAATAGAATCCTTTCCACATTGAGTGAGGCGGGTTGCAGGAAAGTATATTTAGTAGAAGGATGAAAAGTGTGATAGGGAAATATATACCTAAAATACAAAAAAAATACAAAAAACAGGCTATTTACATGGACACACAAGAGAACACGACCGCACTGCTATGCTATCTTGGAACTGCTATGGAGTGTGTGGGATCCGTTCTGCATTCTTGTCAAGCCATCAAGTCTCTTCATCCATTTTAACCATTGAAATGCCTGGCAGTCAACTCAAATGCCTAATGGAGCAAATATCTTGACCAGAAAATATACTTGAATTCATTCAGGGGCTTATCCAAGACCCAGTGGTACAGCACACAGAACGTGGTGAAGAAATCCTCGCAGGCAGCCCTTCCTATAGTAATAATGACTATAGTGTACCAGAGCAGAGTGATGTTGTGTTGTTATCATAATACAGTGTTGTGTGGTTTATAGAATGATAGTCATTCAGTATTGTGTTAGTGTAGTTTGGAGCTGAGTATAGCGTACCCCAGAGAAGCCCAGACTGTACAACAGCACTCTCAATTCACCAAGGTCTAGCCCCTTAAGCTGAGAGAGCAGGAAGAAGTCTGACGCACGAGTACTTCTTCAATTTGGCAGTTAAGCATCGCTTACACAGCCTCCTTCAAGGCCAACCAGCTGTAGGGGTTTAAAACCATGCCAGCTTAAGGCGTAAAACATCCAAAGCGTGTTTTCATAAACTCAGCATTTTCCCTTCGACCAAGAATATTCTGCGTCATGCATATGAAATGAAAAATGTATTTGTAGAGGAAAAAGGGTTTTTGCCATTCTTGTGTTGCTATGTGATGACTGGCTTCAGAGGATGATTAGTAAAATGACATTTTCTCTCATTGACTGAAATTATATCTGTAACGGTATCCATGTGATGATAGCCTCAAGCATTCAGACAAGGCTACATTTACTGTAAGTCTACTTTGCTTAGGTAAGGCAATGAGTCAGGGTTGGCACCAGCTCATGTAATAAGATGAACATTCCTTGGGGAATTGTTATTTTCTCCCGAGTATCTGTCATAAAGTTGAACTGGGTTTGGTTTGGATTAAATACAGGCAGTGGTGTCATGCCCATAGGGGGCACAAAGGCACGTGCCCCCTCAGATTTGTACAGTAAAACAATGTTTACTCAACTTCATTTTTGAGCCCACGTTTTATCATAATTATTTATAAGATCTGTCAGTAGTATTTTGTGGAGGGGGCACACTGACTGGACCAGGCAAAGAGTCCCCCCCCCCCTATTCTCCCTAGTAAGTGGTTCCTTCCAAGGTGCACAGAGCAAATAAATTCCTAGGCAGGACGCTAGATATTCTAGTGCATCGTCAGTGGAGGAGGAGAGAGAGTGTAGTGACACACACAGTGTTTGATTTTACTTTAGCTGCCAGTGATGGGCAAGAGTTATGTTTGAAATTGAATTTGATCAAGTTATGTAGCCTATTGATTCCTTCTTGATTAATAAATAAAACAAACATGTTTTTGTTGTTTCTCTGTAATACTAGCCACCTAGCAATTTTATGAAGGTGGCTTTAGCTAGCCAGCTAGATAGGTTCCCAATCTCCCAACCTCATAACTAGCTATCAAGCCATTTCAGGCTATCAATCAAGTTAGAGAAGCTTGTCTAACTATCTTAGCTGGCATGCCTGCTGGCAAGGTTGGTAGACTTTAGAAAAGCAAGTAATTACTAAATAAGACAGAATTAGGTATAATGATTATGGCTCTAGATTGTAGCAAAAATCTGTTTCAGGTGTTTGAAAAATGCTAAATTCTCTAACTCTACAAGCCTCTCTCTGTGTTCTCTCTCTCCCTCCCTCCCTCCCTCCAATTGGCCTTGGATTCACTAGGTAAATAAGTAGAATTGTGCCAATAAAGGATGTTTTAAATTATCTCACACATACCAAGTAGGGTACACCGAAGAACAGCATTGGCGTGCTCTCCAGTGATCGTTTAAGAGCAGAGGCAATCTCCAGGTGCTTGTAAGATGGCCGTTAGTGTTCCATAAAGCTTGATAGAGCCTCTCCATCACCTGCCAAAGCAGCCTGGGACACAACCACTCATGTGTGCCATGGATGTCTATTGATTTGCTACTGGGGAGGGGTGGGGAGGGGCTACTATGGTCTGGGGCCTGTAGAGAGATCCGCAGGGGGGCACTGAGGCGGTACGGACAGCGGTCAACACCAATCAGCATCGGAGCTTCAGCCGAGCTCTCAGCCATGATGGATCAATCCATATCAGTGGATTCAAGCACCGCAGTAAACTAACAGTTACTTCTCTAACTAACACCATGTACTGTGTTTATTTCCAATATACATTATAATAAGAACAATGAACTCACTATAATAATATAATATGCCACTTAGCAGACGCTTTTATCCAAAGCGACTTACAGTCATTCGTGCATACATTTTTTGTGTATGGGTGGTCCCGGGGATCGAACCCACTACCCTGGCGTTACAAGCGCCATGCTCTACCAGCTGAGCTACAGAGGACCACCAAAAACATATCTGACCAGGAACATGTGACCCATGTTGAAAGATGCATAAAAAGTTACGATTGAAGACTGGCGCGCTCAAACGTAACGACAAAGATCAATATTAACCCTCATTAACCATTCACTGTAAAGCCTAATTCAGAAACAGATATAAACAATACACAACAAGAAGAGGTCATAGAGGTCAGCGTGTCTGTAAATGCTTTGCTCAGAGCTTCAAGCTGATCCTACAAGGCATTCAAAAGAGCTGTTAAAAAGGTTCCAATCAGTTTTGAGCACCCAGGGAAAATGTAAGATCTATTGGGTCAGTTCAGGGATGGAGCTAACAAGCTCATGTGAGACATGTTGGTGGAGAGTGGATGGAGAATGGCCAAACGTGTCAGTCAATGTTACACCAGAGAAAAGACTAATGTGGAAAGAGAGTATTGAACCCAAACGTTGAAATGGCCCCACAGCATGATGCACCACAACCAAGGCATCACAGTGGACCACACCATTCCTATCTCAGCCAAGGGGAAAATTGAGGGGGAACATGCCGGGACCAATTTCCCAAAATAATGTTGAAATGTATAACGTTTTCGAGCTGAATTCCCATGAATTTTTACAGGGGTGAGTTCTCAAGAGTGATATTCTTCTCATTAACCCCTGATCTCAGCCAATACTGACAATAAGATGACAACTATGACACATAGTGTGTTATAAAGTGGATGCAGATCCTCTTGGAATGCTGGTTACAACGAGTGACAAAACGGACATTATCTGACAAAACACAATCAAGAGTCCACAACAATATGCGTTTTGAAAAGGCAAAAAGGCAACCCTGTCATACTCAGCTTTATCTCCACTCTCCACTCTCATATGAGGACATACAAGCCCATATAAATATAATAATTAAAACAGGCATAGCCAGTCCATCCATTATGGCACTTGAATGGGAAATCCCATTCTAGGGATTATATTTCTATGTACAAACCATCAGGAAATGCTGTCATCATGTAGTATTAGGTTGCATTATGAATAGGTTAAACAACAGCACCCCCATACCACATAAGACAGTGGTGACATTTACTGTCCTGTCCTTTCAATTAGGGTTACAGTCACACTCGCATAGCAGATATGTCTCACTGAGATTTTTATATAGCCTCATACACGATGAGCTTCATATTACATGAGTCTACATGAGCCTCACATTGCATAAGCATCAAGTATAGCCATGAATTGATGAATGTTCCATTGCACACTGAGCTTGTTATACTCATATAACAGCATAATGAGGGGATGAGAAAGTATGTTGGAAAATAAAATGGTTTACCTGTTGATGAGTGAAGTAGAAGCAATGGAGGTCCACAGCAAGACATGGCTCAATTAGAGCTAATGAAAGATGTGTTCCCTAAGTGACCCTTTCAATTGCAGTGTTTATCTAATAAATGTCTCAGAGATGTTGAGTTCCTGATGTAGGAAATAACAGATGTCATTTCCGATGACTCCTGGAATAAACTATACCCTTGTGGATTAAAGTAATTCAATTATATACATAACACACACACACATACACACATACACACACACGCACACACGCACACATGTACACACACCCAAAGATTACCAAATGGTAGACAACAGCAGAATGGATGTTGTGCGACATGAATTCAGACAAATTCAGCTCAATGATCAGTAGAGATCTAAGATTTGGAGTCCCACTGACAATACAATTCACTAAATGGGCCTAATTGTTGCCCGTAGGAGGCAGTTTTAGATAGCTTGTCACTTCTCTGTATTTCCCAGGCTTTTATTTTCCTCCCATTTCTGTCAGATAGCCACAAACAGCTTGTTGCTGAGGAGACAGTGTTGCTGTCTGTAATTGGGCTTGTGATGTAAGCTGTCAGTTCAATGTGTCGCCAGGGAAGAGGACGAGGGAGTTTCTACGGGTTACAGTTGCCGGGGGCTGACATGTCTATCTGGCCTCTGCTGTCGGACCAGCAGACGGGCCTGCCCTGTTGGGTAAACATGGGACAGACAGACAGACAGACCGACAGAGAGAGAGAGAGAGAGAGAGAGAGAGAGAGAGAGATAGGTGAAGCTCTGGGCTCTTTGAACTTTGACCCTGTCAGACTGCTCCCCCACTCAGATTTCATACTGGCCAATATTTTAAATAGTACTGTAGAGCAGCCAATGAGCAAGCCCAGTCACAGGTCACCTAGCAGGGATGCTAAAAAAAGCTTCCTGAAATAGATACTGTACCAAAGGAGCTGTCCATGATTGCAGCTGCAGACCATGCAGTTAAAAAAACGAGTACATATCAGTGTACAGCAGGGGTGGGCAACAGGTGGCCCGCGAGCCAAAACCGCTCCGCACGTGTTTTTTTTGGCCCCCCCAAAGTGTGTGTGTGTGGGGGGTATTTTTTGGTTAAAAAAAGACTAAAATCACCAGGAATTCAGTTAAAAATTAGTTTCATTTACAAAATCTGTTCACCAAGTATTCCCACAAATAAAAAAAGAGACGTAATCGTGTCTCAATGTAATCAAGATATGATTGTTATTTTCAAATATTGTTATTTCAATTTGCAGTGTACACATTATGTTCCGGCCCCCCGATTATCTGCTCTGACCAAAATCATCCCACGGCTGAATCTAGTTGCCTACCCCTGGTGTACAATGTACATCAGGATAGTGTACAGTTTGTGCTCTTGTTGGTGAATATATCCCTTCACAGCCCTTGATAACAGACACACAGCTGGCATAGCCAGAAACATGAATATACAGAAGCTCCTCCATCCTATCCTACGAACTAGTGGTTTTGACCCTGCACAGTGAGGGGGCAGTCAGTGTGTCTTGGGCCTGGGCCATCGCGCCATATTACCCCCTTTGCCCTCCCTCCCCCTCTTCTCTTTCTTTAACCACTCTCTCCCTTCCTCTCCTCTCTGCCTCTCCCCTCCTCCTTCTTCATCCCCACTCCCTCTCTCAGTGCAATGTGTGGTGAGTGCGGTTGGGCGGCCCCTAGCTCCCTCTCCATTCCTGGGTACTGGTCGGGGGCCCTGGCTACCTCTCTGTCTAGCGGGCCGGCCGGCTTCATTACTGTTCTGGAACCAGCTGTGTGTTCTGTGTAAACAAGCCCGGGATCTGACCTCACATCATTAATCCCTCCGCAGTATCGCCCCTTGCCTCTATGCCGCCCTCTCTTTCTCTCTTTCTATTTCTTGGAAGCTATCTCAACTCTCTCGCTGTATCTCTCTCTTTCTTACCTATCTCTCTACCTCTCTGTGTCTATCTCTCTCTCTCTCTCCCTCGCTCTCTCTGTCTGTCAATTCAATTCAAGGTGCTTTATTGGCATTAAATGCATGAACATCTCATAAAAAAATCATGGGCATTAATATGGAGTTGATCCCCCCTTTGCTGCTATAACAGCCTCTACTCTTCTGGGAAGGCTTTCCACTAGATGTTGGAACATTGCTGCGGGGAGTTCCATTCAGCCACAAGAGCATTAGTGAGATCGGGGCACTGATGTTGGGCAATTAGGCCTGGCTCGTAGTTGGTGTTCCAATTCATCCCAAAGGTGTTTGATGGGGTTGAGGTCAGGGCTCTGTGCAGGCCAGTCAAGTTCTTCCACACCGATCTCGACAAACCATTTCTGTATGGACCTCGCTTTGTGCACGGGGGCATTGTCATGCTGAAACTTCCCCAAACTGTTGCTACAAAGTTGGAAGCACAGAATCATCTAGAATGTCATTGTATGCTGTAGCATTAAGATTTCCCTTCACTGGAACAAAGGGGCCTAGCCCGAACCATGAAAAACAGCCCCAAACTATTATTCCTCCTCCACCAAATTTTACAGTTGGCACTATGCATTCCGGCAGGTAGCATTCTCCTGGCATCCATCAAACCCAGATTCATCCGTCGGACTGCCAGATGGTGAGGCGTAATTAATCACTCCAGAGAACGTGTTTCCACTGCTCCAGAGTCCAATGGCGGCGAGTTTTACACCACTCCAGCCGACACTTGGCATTGCACATGGTGATCTTAGGCTTGTGTGCGGCTGCTCGGCCATGGAAACCCATTTCATGAAGCTCCCGACTAACAGTTCTTGTGCTGACGTTGCTTCCAGAGCCAGTTTGGAACTTGGTAGTGAGTGTTGCAATCGAGGACAGACCATTTTTAAGCGTTACGCGCTTCAGCATTCGCTGGTCCCGTTCTGTGAGCTTGTGTGGCCTACCACTTTGCGGCTGAGCCGTTGTTGCTCCTAGATGTTTCCACTTCACAATAACAGCACTTACAGTTGACCGAGGCAGCTCTAGCAGGGCAGAAATTTGAAGAAACAACTTGTTGGAAAGGTGGCATCCTATGACGGTGCCACGTTGAAAGTCACTGAGCTCTTCAGTAAGGCCATTCTACTCCCAATGTTTGTCTATGGAGATTGCATGGCTGTGTGCTCGATTTCATACACTAGTCAGCTAGTGTGGCTGAAATAGCCGAATCTACTAATTTGAAGGTGTGTGTATATCTCTCTATCTCCATCCCTTCATCCTCCTTGTCCCCACAAAAACAGACATAATCAGGCCTGGATACTGTATCTCAGTGTCTGACTCACCAGGCTAGCAGGTTACATAGCAAAGAACAAAACGCACCTCGACAAGACATATTGGAGTTTCAGCTCTACTAATCATAAATCATAATTAGCACACACACGTGCACACGCACACACACTGGACAATCTACATCTCAGCTAATTCACAGCAGCTTCAGGTGGGCTAGGATGAACTGATGCAGTGACAGTGAAAGACAAAGTTGTGTCCCTATATTGC
The DNA here is from genome assembly GCF_020615455.1 of Coregonus clupeaformis. Lineage (NCBI taxonomy): Eukaryota > Metazoa > Chordata > Actinopteri > Salmoniformes > Salmonidae > Coregonus > Coregonus clupeaformis. The sequence goes on along the minus strand of NC_059215.1, from coordinate 33,564,675 downwards.
CACAAGATCTTTTAAAGCAATTTAAATTAGCTTTAAATTAGCTATAAAATCACAGTCTGGTATTAGTTTGCTGTTGACAGAAAGGTGTATGTCAGAGCCTGCGACTGAAGTTGCTCAATTTCACAGACTAAGGACAAGCTAACAGTGGAGATTACATTTAATGTGAAAGACTGTTGGGAAGACAGCCACAATCCTCTCTCTCACTCTCTCGACCATACTGCAACACACAAACACGTGCACGCAAGCACACACACAATTCCTCTCTGTCTCTATCTCTCTCTCTCTCTCTCACCACACACACACACACACACACACACACACACACACACACACACACACACACACACACACACACATCCCAACTCTCTTAATCTCTCTCTCTCAGTCCAACACATCCTGTATGTGTGTGTGTGTGCGGTGATTGTGCAATTTTTTCAGGCTAAGGACAAACCTCCATGCATGACCTGGGTTAGCCCTGCTGCCCGCCACCTGCCTGACCCCAGAGTGGCATGGTAAGTGTGGGTGAGACTAGTGCCAGAGAGAGGGCATACCATGATCAACATACTATTACTATTATAGATTATTGCGAAATAGACACACATTTTCTTCATAATGCATACGTGTCCAGTAGGCCTACATGATTTACTTCATAAAGAATTTCAATTTGTTTTGGCTAACTTTAGCTAGATAGCTAATGTTAGCTTGGCTAGGGGTTAAGGTTAGGGGTTAAGGTTAGGGTTAAGTTTAGGGTAATGGGTAGGGGTTAAGGTTAGGGTTAGGTAACATGCTAGCTAAGCAGTTAAAGGGTTAAGGTTAGGGTTAGCTAACATGCTAGCTAAGTATTTAAAAAGTAGTAAGTAGTTGCTAAATTGTTAATTAGCTAAAATGCTAAAGTTGTCTATCATAATTTGAAAACGCAATGTTTGTTTTGCTATACCTTTGCGTTATACACCACCTGACCAACCTCCCATCTATCGTTTCTGTCTTATCTACTGCCTTCATCTGTGATTGAAATACACTGTATACAAAATCGTGTGGTGGTCACACATTTTTTGTGTCTGTCCAGTGTTGACAACAATTTTTCAGTCAGAATCACTATTGGCTCCTTGATGTGTCGCTATAAGTTGCTAGATTACGTTTTGCAGTTGCCGCAACGACGTCACAGCACCAATCTGCCTTACCGCGCACAACTGCGGTCCCAGACGTAGCGTTTTTGGCCTTTCTCCTGCCGCACATCCCCTTGTCCTTCTCTGCCTGTGTATGCGGCGTTGCTGTGGCTTCTGTTGCACAGACAGCTTCTCCCACTCTAGTTTGCAGCATTATTGACTGGGAAAAGACGCTAAGTGCTATCAAAACCATAGAAATCCTTGGTGTCAAAACTCCCCAAGGGCAGTTTGAAATTGTCGCTAGCCTCTTTTACCAATAAAAGTTGCTGGAGGGGTCAGATTTTTTTTTTTGCATAAGTCATTTGTGTCTAATTGTGATAGTGGGTTGGCCTGAGTGGAGGAAGCCGTGAGCGGAGGTCAAATGATGTCGATGCAACACGAGACAAGACGAGGAGTTGAGTACACACACAATTTGGAGTATAGAACATGCACAGACACACTTACACACATACTTACAGAGACAAACACACACACAGGTGCCAACAGACAGACACACACACACTAACACACACACACTCGCAGTCACACACACACAAACGCTCACACTCACACACTCACAGTCACACACACACACATACATACACACACACACACCATAGATCAGATCCATCCACTTATCAACTCAGAGAGAAAAGAATGAGGGGGGAGAGAGAGAGAGAGAGAGAGAGAGAGAGAGAGAGAGAGAGAGAGAGAGAGAGAGAGAGAGAGAGAGAGAGAGAGAGAGAGAGAGAGAGAGAGAGAGAGAGAGAGAGAGAGAGAGAGAGAGAGAGAGAGAGAGAGAGAGAGAGAGGTGAGACAAAGGCAGATAATGAAGAAACTGAAAAGAGAGATAGACTGAGAGAACCAGTCCAACAAATAGATAAAATGAGAGAGAGTAATTCAGTTTTGAAGGGAAGACATGAGTGTTTGAGAAACAACTGACATGCCTATCAGACTCAAGGGGGTCTCAGGGGAGAGAGAGAATGCTCCAAACCTCTTTTCCCTTTTGCTTTGACGGCTCTTTTAATGGGAGCCGACAGAGCGCCACGCTGTTCAAAGGGGAATTCGCAGAAAGATGAGAAAACTCCACAGGCAGCAAGAAGAAAGGAAGAACTCAAACACAACACTATCAGAAATTAAACAGAGACTTCGCTGATCCTTCTCTAATCCTGGGAGAATCTCCAAAATAGTGTTACTCATCAACTTTGAGTTATACCACAGATACAACAGATTGTGTGGATGGAAAAGATAGTGAGAAAACCTTGTGAGTGATATACTTGTGAGGTCCCTAGTTAACAAACACCTGCATATGAAACTAATGTCAGTGTGCTGCTAACAGTGTAGCTTCCTCCATTGTCCCTGTCCCATACCGAGCTCGAACTAGTGATCCTCTGCTCACAAACACGTGTCCGCCCTCCTTGTCAACGTACCAACCGATTGAGCTATACAAAAGGATCCATTTGGATAACTCCATCGGCGACATTTCAAGCTAGATGTGGAGTGAGCTTACAGTACGTTCTTAACTCCTTTACACATACCCTTTTTACACTACTGAGCCGAGCCAAGCTGAAATGCGTTGGCCTGGTTACGGATCCACCATAGTTGCTTGAACAGCGCTGGAAAGGACAATATAAGAGGAACATATTCAAGCTAGTACAGTCAGCCTTGGCCTGGGAGTTTCCAAGCAAAACAGCTTTCTTCCATGGGCATCAGAGAGCTGAATTAATATGCTGTTAGTTTCTTTCTGATTCAAATTGTAAATAAAGTGCTGTTGATCATGTGGATGCTAACATGTACTCTTGCTTCACAAGGCAAATATTGCTTTTACTCACCCCAATTACCTAGGTAACCATGTTTTATTGATAAGGGCCCAGAGTCAATATCATCACATTACTTTCTGCAAGTATGTTTGACATGTTTCTTTCTGTGAGGGTGGGCTTTTGCTTGAGACTATGTCTGCTGTAATTTGACAATGTTCCACATGATATTTCCAACATTTTAGCAACTGTTTGTACTCCTCTGTTTGTACTAGTGTTTCCAATTTATTAGGTGGCAAATATGTTTAACAAATTGCTTTTGGCACTGTCAACAAAGGCTGACATTCTGAAAAGTATCTTCAATATAAACAAAAAGCAATTTACTTTCTATTAGGACCCTTACATGTACAAGTACTTCACAAACTCTTTGTGCAAGAGAGGCTTTGTGCAAGAGAACTACAACTCAGCCAGATCAGGAGTGACCAGAATGGCTTTGGATGGCTGTAGTCCTCTCGTCAGTGGATGTGTGATGATGTGGTCAGTCCCTCTAGCAGAGGGTATGAGAGCTACCTGGCAATACCATTCCTTTTAATGGAGTGCTCGGAGAAGTCGATGCATTTTTTTAACAGCACTGCCACTGAAGTTAAGCAATGTACCACATTACAAGGATCAATACCTTGGGGTCGACCAAGCGCAAAAAAATACATCAACCCTATTTACTGAGTGTATCCTAGTGGCAGCCATTACTCTGGACAGGGAGGGCTAACGTTATATGGAGGGGATGAGATATCGCAGGTGATGATCGATGACAATATGGCCGCCGCCATAATGCCTGATGGAGGGTGATGGTGGGCTTTGGCTCTCTCTTCAGTACCTGTGAAAAATGTGGCAATCGTCTCTCCATCAGAGCCAACTACTATATCCTGCATTGATTGTTTGAGGAGTGCTATTAGAATGATGGAACAGGCAGAGAGAAGGCCATAGGTCTGGATGTGGCGTAGTCAGTCGAAACCAAAATAAGTTCAATAGGCCATTATCAGCCTTAGCCAAGCCTTAAACAAAACAGGAAGTGTTATGTAAGATGAATAGTCACCCATCTCATATAGGCTTGTATGTGAGAGGCCTCACCTCTATTGCTAGTATTCATACGGGCATTATCTACATGGCAAACATATCGAAATGTCAACTCCCTCACTCTCTTTTGAAACCATTGAGCGCATATCATTCTGAGAACCATATGTTTCTTAGAACTTGGTGAGAGCGTGGCTGTCCTATGGTTATTTTGCATACAACCTTCCCACAACTTTCTGGGAATGGTGAAGGATAGTTGCTTGGCTTTGGAACACATTTAAGGAACAAAAAAAACATTATTTTCTTGGTATTTCATTACTTTAACAGAACGTTTCCTAAAATGTCAAACATGGTTACATTTCATTTTTATTTTGGTAATGTTCTAGGAACGTTCTCCAACTGGTTTGACATTGGGAATGTTCTGAAATACATTGAACCAAAATCTAAACGCAACATGTAACAATTTCAAAGATTTTACTAAGTTAAAGTTCATGTATAAGGAAATCCGTCAATGAAATAAATTCATTAGGCCCTAATCTATGGATTTCACATGACTGGGAAAACAGATATGCATCTGTTGGTCACAGATACCTTAAAAAAAAGGTAGGGGCGTGGATCAGAAAACCAGTCAGTATCTGGTGTGACCAACATTTGCCTCATGCAGCGCGACACATCTCCTTCGCATTGATTTGATCAGGCTGTTGATTATGGCCTGTGGAATGTTGTCCCACTCCTCTTCAATGGCTGTGCGAAGTTGCTGGATATTGGCGAGAACTGGAACACGCTGTCGTACACGTCAATCCAGAGCATCCAAAACATGCTCAATGTCTGGTGAGTGTGCAGGCCATTTCAGCTTCCAGGAATCCTTGCGACATGGGGCTGTGCATTATCATGCTAAAAACATGAGGTGAAGGCGGCAGATGAATGGCACGACAATGGGCCTCAGGATCTCGTCATGGTATCTCTTTGCTTTCAAATTACCATTGATAAAATGCAATTGTGTTCATTGTCCGTAGCTTATGCCTGCCCACACCATAACCCCACCACCACCATGGAGCACTCTGTTCACAACGTTGACATCAGCAAACCGCTCACCCACACGACACCATACAGGCTGTCTGCCATCTGCCCGGTATAGTTGAAACTGGGATTCATCCGTGAAGAACACACTTCTCCAGTGTGCCAGTGGCCATCAAAGGTGAGCATTTGCCCACTGAAGTCGTTTACGACGTCGAACTGCAGTCAAGTCACGACCCTGGTGAGGACGTCGAGCAAGCAGATGAGCTTCCCTGAGACAGGTTTCTGACAGTTTGTGCAGAAATTCTTCGGTTGTGCAAACCCACAGTTTCATCAGCTGTCCTGGTGGCTGGTCTCAGACGATCCCGCAGGTGAAGAAGCCGGATGTGGAGGTCCTAAGCTGGCGTGGTTACACGTGGTCTGCGGTCATATGTTCAAGCATGGTGGTGCCCGCATCATTGTTTTAGGATAAAAAGAAACGGAATAGAGCTAAGTGCAGGCAAAATCCTAGAGGGAAAACCTGGTTCAGTCTGCTTTCCAACAGACACTGGCAGACATTTCAGCAGGACATTTCAGCAGGACAATAACCCAAAACACAAGGCCAAATATACACTGGAGTTGCTTACCAAGATGACATTGAATGTTCCTGAGTGGCCTAGTTACAGTTTGGACTTAAATCGGCTTGAAAATCTATGGCAAGACTTGAAAATGGCTGTCTAGCAATGATCAACAACCAACTTGACAGAGCTTGAAGAATGCTTTTAATAATAATGTGCAAATATTGTACAATCCAGGTGTGCAAAGCTCTTAGATACTTACCCAGAAAGACTCACAGATGTAATCGCTGCTAAAGGTGATTCTAACATGTATTGACTCAGGGGTGTTAATACCTATGTAAATGATATTTTTCTGTATTTCATTTTCAATAAATGTGCAACAATTTCTAAAAACATCTTTTCACTTTGTCATTATGGAGTATTGTGTGTAGATAGGTGAGAAAAAAACATCCACTTAATCCATTTTGAGTTCAGGCTGTAACACAACAAAATGTGGAATAAGTCAAGGGGTATGAATACTTTCTGAAGGCACTGTATATTTCAACAAAACTCTCTCTACCCACTAGCTTGTTGAGTGTGTTCAGATGGCCACACCTGATCTTAATGAATGATTGTTTCCTTTAAAATGGAGTCTGTTTGAATAGAGAAAAATGAACAGCTTTATCTGAGTTTAAGAAATATGGCATGCTATCTCTATCCTTCAGGCGCGGTGGACTAATTCCATGGATAGAGAACAGGGTTTGCATGATTAACGCCTAAGCAAATCCATTTCCATGTGTCCTATCTGTGTTTGGAGTTCAAAACAGTTAACCCAAACTAAGATAGCAGTGTTATTAAAAGTTTTATTGAAACATTTTCTCAGAACTGTATTTAATTACCCATCAAAATCCATCAGTTTAAGCTATCCTTTGCATGAGCTGCGTCTCAATCCACCGCATCCGCCTATGTCGGCCTTCTGCACCTGCGGTGGAAGGTGGCCGAGCTACAGCGGCGTTTGTCAGACCATGAGACAATCCGAAAAACTAAAACCTCTGTAGCGTCCGAACGGTTTAGCAAACTAATATGACCACTCTATGGAAAGATGAGACTCTCACGAACACGATGGTGTTCTCTGTTTTGCTCTACGACCCCCCACAAGCCCCACGGGACTCGTCTGAAGTCGGTAACGCTGTCTGTAGTGTCCGAACCATTTGGGCTACACACTAATATGACCCCACTATGGAAAGGGGAGAGTCTCACGAACACGATTATAAATTTTACTCTACAACCACCACACGGGACTCGTCTGAAGGTAATCCATACAAATGAATGGAAGTATGGAGGTAGTATTGCGCCAACAAAAATAAGGGGTTAAATATGTGTCAAAAATATATATACAGTACCAGTCAAAGGTTTGGACACACCTACTCATTCAAGGGTTTTTCTTTATTTTTACTATTTTCTACATTGTAGAATAATAGTGAAGACATCAAAATATGAAATAACACATATGGAATCATGTAGTAGCCAAAAAAGTGTTAAACAATTCAAATTCAAATAGCCACGCTTTGCCTTGATGACAGCTTTGCACACTGTTGGAATTCTCTCAACCAGCTTCACCTGGAATGCTATTCAAACAGTCTTGAAGGAGTTCCCACATATGCTGAGCACTTGTTGGCTGCTTTTCCTTCACTCTGCCGTCCGACTCATCCCAAACCATCTCAGTTGGGTTGAGGTCAGAGGATTGTGGAGGCCAGGTCATCTGATGCAGCACTCCATCACTCTCCTGTGTTGGGTCATTGTCCTGTTGAAAAACAAATGATAGTCCCACTAAGCCCAAACCAGATGGGATGGCATATCTCTGCAGAATGCTGTGGTAGCCATGCTGGTTAAGTGTGCCTTGAATTCTAAATAAATCACAGACAGTGTCACCAGCAAAGCACCCCCACACCATAACACCTCCTTCTCCATGCTTTACGGTGGGAACTACACATGCGGAGATAATCCGTTCACCCACACTGTGTCTCACAAAGACACGGCAGTTGGAACCAAAAATCTCCAATTTGGACTCCAGACGAAACGACAAATTTCCACCTGTCTAATGTCCATTGCTCGTGTTTCTTGGCCCAAGCAGGTCTCTTCTTATTATTTCTGTCCTTTAGTATTGGTTTCTTTGCAGCAATTCGACCATGAAGGCCTGATTCAAACAGTCCCCTCTGAACAGTTGATGTTGAGATGTGTCTGTGACTTGAACTCTGTGAAGGATTTATTTGGGCTGCAATTTCTTGAAGAAACTTTAAAAGTTCTTGAAATGTTCCAGATTGACTGACCTTCATGTCTTAAAGTAATGATGGACAACTTATTTGAGCTGTTCTTGCTATAATATGGACTTGGTCTTTTACCAAATAGGGCTATCTTCTGTATACCCCCCCTACCTTGTCACAACACAACTGATTGGCTCAAATGCATTAAGAATGAAAGAAATTCCACAAATTAACTTTTAAGAAGGCACACCTGTTAATTGAAATGCATTCCAGGTGACTACCTCATGAAGCTGGTTGAGAAAATGTCAAGAGTGTGCACAGCTGTCATCAAGGCAAAGGGTGGCTGAAGAATCTCAAATATAAAATATATTTTGATTTGTTTAACACTTCTTTGGTTACTACATGATTCCATATGTGTTATTTCATAGTTTTGATGTCTTCACTATTATTCTACAATGTAAAAAATAGTCAAAATTAAAGAAAAACCTTTGAATGAGTAGGTGTGTCCAATCTTTTGACTGGTAGTGTATATATATTTCCTGAGGTTTCTTACATCTCCTAGATATAGGACAGACACTTCAAAACATTATTCCTTTTTATTTATTTTTTGACTCTCTTTTTTACCATTTGGGCTATAGTTCAATATTTTATCAAATAATTTTGATACCTACAGGGGTCCTAAAATTCAAAACCTAATAGCTAAATGATCCATGGTATAACCATCTTTAAACAATTCCATATGTTAGCTTAGTAGACTCCTTTATTAAATATAATTATCTTAGATAAAACATTTTACTGTCTTTTTTGCCATTTATGAATGTGTTGTTCAATGCGTTTCTATAGGCTATAGTAGTAAAGGCCAAATTAAATATTTTATTAAATAATTTTTATACCTAAAGGGGTCCTAAAATTCAACATCTAATATTGATTCAATTAGATTTTTTTACAGCAAGGTACCATTTTATATTCAATACATAATATTTGCCCTCAAGAAAGAAGACACTCAAATTGAAGTCAAAAAACATTTTCCAACTAAAACGTTGGATGATTCTGTGTGGGAGGAGATAAAAAATATACTAGCATCTGCTTGACGTTCGCCACGCAGATCTGTCTGGCATTTCAAAAGATGTTCTATGGGATCAGTGCTGTTGACATCTTTGCGTCATCAATTATGATTTTAATCACAGACAGGCAGACAGACAGACAGACAGACAGGCAGGGTTGTCATATACAGGGAGGACTGAGGACGAGCCTGCTTATAGCGCAGTTTGTTCTCAGTGCTTTATCAGTCAATCTCTGTTATCTTGTATTGGACAGGCAGCGGGAGTAAGAGGATCTGATAGACAGACCTGTTTGTTTTCAAACTGATTATCAGACAATCTGTTTCCTGACTAGTTATCAGACTTTCTGACTGATAGCCAACCAACAACGTTGAATGTGTTATCAGTATATTTTGTGTGTACAGCTAATACTGCCGGTGATACGTTGTGTTATGTTATTGTCAGGGCATTGGAAATTGTGTTTCACCACTTTTGTATGCATTATTCCTGCCGACTCCTTACCAGGTCTCCATTGCGAAAGAGGTTTCAACTCAAGCGATCTACCTATTTAAATAAAGGTTAAATAATAAATATGATTGACAATGAACACTAGAGGTAAAATATTTCATTATATTTATATTGCTGGGTAAGATAGGGTAAAGACAGACAGAAATAGCTGGCTGTTGCCTGAGTAACACAGAGTGCTCTCGCTGGAAAACAAAAATATCTGAGGCCAAATCAGTATGCTGATCACAGTAGCCACACAGTCACCTGATCTGAAAGAAAATAGAATCAACTGTCTGTAGCTGTGTAATGTTTCTCGTTGAAAATACAGAGGTCTTATTTTTGACCAAATCACGTAATGTGTAATGTTTAAGACTGGAAGCTAAAACTGAGGTTGATAGATAAGATAATGTACAATAAACCACTCTTTGTCAACTTCTATGAAGCAGCAAAAACATCAAAACTGGTTGTGTATACCCACATAGCCATTTTGTAACAAAGGTCATTGGAAGGCAGTAACAACAGACATAACGAGATCACACTGGAGAAATAGGCTTTGGTTTAATTTAGGTTTGCAATTGTCTCACTATCTCAAACACCTGGAGGCAATGACTTTGGGAAAACACTTTCCTTGTATATATACACTGACTGTACAAAACAGTGTACCAGTGTACCAGGTGAATCCAGGTGAAAGCTATGATCCCTTATTGATGTCATCTTAAATCAACTTCAATCAGTGTAGATGAAGGGGAGGAGAAAGGTTAAAGAAGGATTTTAAAGCCTTTAGACAATTGAGACATGGATTGTGTATGTGTGCCATTCAAAGGGTGAATGGGCAAGACAAATGATTTACAGGGTATGGTAGTAGGTGCCAGGCGCACCGGTTTGAGTGTGTCATAAACTGCAGCACTGCTGTGTTTTTCATGCTCAACAGTTTCCAGTGTGTATCAAAAATGGTCCACAACCCAAAGGACATCCAGACAACTTGACACAACTGTGGGAAGCATTGGAGTCAACATGGGCCAGCATCCCTGTGGAACTTTTTCGACACCTTGTAGTCCATGTCCCAACAAACTGAGGCTGTTCTGAGGGCAAAAGGGGGTGCAACTCAACATTAGGAAGGTGTTCCTAATATTTTGTACACTCAGTGTACATGCCATTCCAAAGACGCTTTTATCCAAAGTGAAATGTTCATATTAGTGGTCCAAGCCGGTATCAAACCCACGACCCTGCCGTTGTTAGTGCCATGCTATTACCAACTGAGCCACACAGGACCACCTTGTGTTTGTGCTTTACAACAGCTTATCATAATGTCTACATTACATCTGCAACCATGCTTATGGAAGTGTTTGAAAGCGCTACGTCAATTGGCTTCTGTACCAATACTTGGTAAGGTGGTACTGGTATAGCAGTCAGAGAAAGATTAGCCCTGATGTCCATCTCTAATTCTTTCATTAATGCCTGGCTGGCTGGCATGGTTGGAAGCTGAGTATTGATGTCCCACTAATGTACACTGGCGTGGTGTGGGGGTGCCAGGCTAATGGGATCCCAACACCGGATTTGATAGGAAGGGAAGCTTGAACCTGTGCCAAAGGAAGCGAGTGGTACACAAACTAATGGGTGATTATGCTAAAAAATGACCAGCTCATTAGTGAGACCCCCAGAGTGGGACATTGACTCACACACACACACAGAGGGGAAAGAACATGCATACACACACACACACACACACACACACACACACAGGGGAACCCCTGGCAAATCACAAGCTCTGTTCAATTGGCTACTTAACACGTCCAGGGGGGCCCCTTGTAGCTCAGTTGGTAGAGCATGGCGTTTGCAACGCCAGGGTTGTGGGTTCCTTTCCCATGGGGGGCCAGTATGAAAAATGTATGCACTCACTAACTGTAAGTCGCTCTGGATAAGAGCGTCTGCTAAATGACTAATATGTAAATGTTGAATAGGGAGCTAGCCTATCGCTGTGCTGTGCCTTGGATGATACCACTCTATAGAACATTAGAGAGCCTTTGCAAACAACACTTGCAAGCTGGTTCATCTGAACTTAAACAGGGCTAACGATGGCAATTAGACACAAAGTCAAGGCTCAGCTGGAGCATTAGCAATGATTCCCTTGAATCTGGCTGTGAAACCCCTCACTAGCCCCCTAGGTGGTTTACACCATGCCCAATCTCGGTTCACTACCCCAGAACTGACCAGAGGGAGTTGAGGGTTGAAGCCCTTTCCCGCTGGGACGAGTCGATGAACAGTATTTACCAGCATTTTCCCGGCTGACGCCCTCCCATTCCCATTATCTCAATAATGCATGGAGTTTGTGTGGACTGTCTGTAACTCAGGCCCTGCAGTCATTACTGGCAAGTAACATGCTGACTACACCGAGCACTTGTGTGCATCTGCGTGCACCACCGCGCATGTTGATTTTGTCCATCCACACCAGACGCTATCAGGACATACAGGTTGAAATATCAAAACTAACTCTGAACCAACTATATTAATTTGGGGACAGGGCGAAACACATTAAACATTCATGGAAATGTTGCTAGCTAGTTTGCTGTTGCTAGCTAATTTGTCCTGGGATATAAACATTGGGTTGTTATTTGACCTGAAATGCACAAGGTCCTTTTTTTCCAGGATCTTTGAAGAATTTTGACCCATTTTGAGTCACACAAAATCGTATGTTCTCTATGTAACCCTCTCACCACAGGCTCAGATAAATCAATACAATAAATGGACTAACCGGTGCCCCCGCACATTGACTCTGTACCGGTACACCCTGTATATAGCCTCCCTAATGTTATTTTATTTTACTGCTGCTCTTTAATTATTTGCTATTTTATTTTATTTTTTACTTATATATTTTTTACTTAACACTTTTTTTTCTTTTCTTAATAACTGCATTGTTGGTTAAGGGCTTGTAAGTAAGCATTTCACTGTTGTATTCAGCATATGTGGCAAATAAAATTTGATTTGATTTGAGTAAGTATGCTGAAAAGGACACTCTCAGTATATAATAAACCTGGTATGACGTAACTCGTTAGGGAAAAACCAGAGACCAGGGTTCTTACCCACAGATAGAATGTTTATATAGAAAATAATCAATAATGAATGATACGCTTGCATACAATCTGCAATACACATGACACAATACAATTTTAAGACAGCCTAAACCCGGGTGCTAAACTGGAAATGTTTGTTGGCGCCGTTGGAGCTAAAAAAAACATTAGGCTAACCCCACAGTTACTCACGGTTTCTTAGAAACCCCTTGAAACCAACAGTTCCAAGGCCATTGCCTATTTACAATCCAATTGGCAGAAAGTGCCCTTCATGCATCCGAAAAATGAACCCAAGCTAGCTCCCGAAGCGTCTGGAACCTTTGTTAATCCAGCCAAGCAGCAAGCGAATTGAGACGACTCTCTCGCTAAAATATTAAACTATAAATCTTATTTTGTTAAGGTGAGTAAAGTAGAGTGCAGTTAAACCCAATTCAGGGAAAAACCTATTGTTAGTACACAAAATGTCTTCCCACTTCAAAAGAGCATCTCTCTCCCTTTCTTTCTCTCGTCAACAACAACGGAAAAACCCGCGAAGCCCTCTGCACACCACCCATAATCTATCTTGATTGGCCCAAACGATCATACACCCTTCACGTGAACAGAAACTGTCCCAACATATTAAAGTAACAGCACATAATCATTTAATCAACATAGGCCCAACAGCGAAGGCTGTAGTAAAACGTAGAGCTTATGAAAATAAAACAAATCTGATTAAATGTATACAAAGTATACATCCACATATTATTATTATTTAAACATAGTTCAAAATATATGTTTTAACAGGGTATTACACACTCCCCCTACCAAAAATAGGCATGTCCTCATAACAAGTAAACCAAGGTAAAGAACATAATACAGTGGGGGAAAAAAGTATTTAGTCAGCCACCAATTGTGCAAGTTCTCCCACTTAAAAAGATGAGAGAGGCCTGTAATTTTCATCATAGGTACACGTCAACTATGACAGGCAAAATTATTTTAAAAAATCCAGAAAATCACATTGTAGGATTTTTAATGAATTTATTTGCAAATTATGGTGGAAAATAAGTATTTGGTCAATAACAAAAGTTTCTCAATACTTTGTTATATACCCTTTGTTGGCAATGACACAGGTCAAACGTTTTCTGTAAGTCTTCACAAGGTTTTCACACACTGTTGCTGGTATTTTGGCCCATTCCTCCATGCAGATCTCCTCTAGAGCAGTGATGTTTTGGGGCTGTCGCTGGGCAACACAGACTTTCAACTCCCTCCAAAGATTTTCTATGGGGTTGAGATCTGGAGACTGGCTAGGCCACTCCAGGACCTTGAAATGCTTCTTACGAAGCCACTCCTTCGTTGCCCGGGCGGTGTGTTTGGAATCATTGTCATGCTGAAAGACCCAGCCACGTTTCATCTTCAATGGCCTTGCTGATGGAAGGAGGTTTTCACTCAAAATCTCACGATACATGGCCCCATTCTTTCTTTCCTTTACACGGATCAGTCGTCCTGGTCCCTTTGCAGAAAAACTGCCCCAAAGCATGATGTTTCCACCCTCATGCTTCACAGTAGGTATGGTGTTCTTTGGATGCAACTCAGCATTCTTTGTCCTCCAAACACGACGAGTTTAGTTTTTACCAAAAAGTTATATTTTGGTTTCATCTGACCATATGACATTCTCCCAATCCTCTTCTGGATCATCCAAATACACTCTAGCAAACTTCAGACGGGCCTGGACATGTACTGGCTTAAGCAGGGGGACACGTCGGGCACTGCAGGATTTGAGTCCCTGGCGGCGTAGTGTGTTACTGATGGTAGGCTTTGTTACTTTGGTCCCAGCTCTCTGCAGGTCATTCACTAGGTCCCCCCGTGTGGTTCTGGGATTTTTGCTCACCGTTCTTGTGATCATTTTGACCCCACGGGGTGAGATCTTGCGTGGAGCCCCAGATCGAGGGAGATTATCAGTGGTCTTGTATGTCTTCCATTTCCTAATAATTGCTCCCACAGTTGATTTCTTCAAACCAAGCTGCTTACCTATTACAGATTCAGTCTTCCCAGCCTGGTGCAGGTCTACAATTTTGTTTCTCGTGTCCTTTGACAGCTCTTTGGTCTTGGCCATAGTGGAGTTTGGAGTGTGACTGTTTGAGGTTGTGGACAGGTGTCTTTTATACTGATAACAAGTTCAAACAGGTGCCATTAATACAGGTAACGAGTGGAGGACAGAGGAGCCTCTTAAAGAAGAAGTTACAGGTCTGTGAGAGCCAGAAATCTTGCTTGTTTGTAGGTGACCAAATACTTATTTTCCACCATAATTTGCAAATAAATTCATAAAAAATCCTACAATGTGATTTTCTGGATTTTTTTCCCTCAATTGGTCTGTAATAGTTCACGTGTACCTATGATGAAAATTACAGGCCTCTCTCATCTTTTTAAGTGGGAGAACTTGCACAATTGGTGGCTGACTAAATACTTTTTTCCCCCACTGTATGTACAAACACAGGAAATGTGTTAACCCTTCTGTTCTGTTTCTTAGAATAACTCAATGGGAATAAGGGATAGATTTACACATAGTACTACCCAATCCACTTGTATATAGAGGTGATAATTTTCACTATAGGAATAGACACAACACTAGGAACTCCAGGTGTGTCATAGGTCAGTAGTGTAGGAGCTTTCTTAGTTCTTAGAGATCTTCTTATCTCTGCTTCTGCTTCCTTCCTTTCTTCTGAGTTGTCTTCAAGTGAATCTGATTTCTTAACCTCATTTGTTTCATCGTCATTTGTTCTATATGTTTCCTCAGCTTCAGTTGTTTCCGTTGCTTCTTCACCTTTAGTTGTTTCTTCAGTGGACTCAGTTTATTTTTCTTCTCCTGATCTCGCCTCAGGTTCTCCAGTCATTCCATGTAATGTAATGTCCATGTCCAAATTGTACGTTTCTGACATTTCTTTATCTTCTTTGTCTTGACAGTGATTCCGATGAAGGATTTTTATGGGTCCATCTCCATTCTCTGGTTTCAACTGGAACACAGGTAAGTTTGGCATTTGACTTTCAACAACATACGCCAGCTTGTGCTTTCCTTTCAGTCCTAGATTCCCTATCAGGACTCTATCTCCAGGCATAAGATGGGAATAGTGAATCTTCTGATCATATGTTTGTTTGTTTCCTTTGTTCTGTTTGTCAGCAGTGGTCTCTGCAAGTTTATATGGAGCTTGCAACTCTTTCATCATGTCTGACACGTACTTCAGGTAAGTCTTCTCTGATGCTCCATCACTTGAGACTCTGAAGAACAAGTCTATAGGTAACCTTGCTTCACGGCCAAACATGAGAAAGTACAGAGAGTTTCCAGTTGCTTCTGAGTGCAATTGTGCGAATGTACAAGACGCCCAATATGCTGACTCCATTTGCTCTTTCTCTTTGGATCCAGTGTTCCAAGCATGTTCAACAATGTTCTATTAAATCTCTCAGGTTGTGGATCTCCCTGTGGAAGGTATGGCATTGTTCTTGACTTCTCGACATTTCATGTATAAGGCGACTCACAAAATCTCTTCCCTGATCACTATGCATTCTTTGAGGTAGGCCGAAATGGATGAATTACTTTTCCCACAACACTTTTGCGACCGTGGATGCTTTCTGATCCTTAGTAGGAAAGGATTGAGCATATCTGGTATAGTGATCTGTCATGACCAGGATATTCGCTGTGTTACTGGAATCTGGTTCAATGGACAGGAAATCCATGCAGACAAGATCCAAAGGTTCATCACTATGTATATGAGACAAAGGAGCAACTCTCTTGGGTAGAGTCTTTCTCTGGATACAGCGAGCACAGGACTTGCAGTAGTCTTTGACCTCCGGTTTCATACATGGCCAGTAGAAACGGTCTATTACTAATCCATAAGTCCTGCGAAAACCAGATGACCTGAGTCATCGTGTAGTGATTTCAACACCACTTCTCTAAACATCTCTGGCAGAAGTAGCTGAGTGTGACGAGGTCTATGCAGAGGATTGGTAATCCTGTATTGCACTCCATCTTCAATCTTTAATTTATCCCTTTCTCTCAGGAGTAGAGAGATTGCTGGATGTCCTGTCTTCATTACTCTTGTGACATCACCCTTCGCTAGAACAGACCACACCTCAACAATGCAGGGATCTTCTTGTTGAGCAGCTGACAGCTCAGATGGACTCAACCTTGGCAGCTGATGAGCATTCAACATAGTCAGGTTGCAGTATGCTTGAGGAAAGGCATGAATAGAAGCACCCAATTGGTCAATCACTCTGTCTTGAGATGACCGGTGAGTCGGTCTGATCACAGTGGACATCTGGCACATGGCTCTCACGCCTGTTGTGGGAATGTTTCTCCAATCTGGTTTCATTTCACATTTCTCATGCGGACAACGGGATAGGGAGTCGGCATCAATGTTCTGTTTTCCCGGCCTGTACTTAAGACTAAAGTCATAGGTAGACAACGCAGCAAGCCAATGATTGTCACATCCTGATCTGTTTCACCTGTCTTTGTGCTTGTCTCCACCCCCCTCCAGGTGTCGCACATCTTCCCCATTATCCCCTGTGCATATATACCTGTGTTCTCTGTTTGTCTGTTGCCAATTCGTCTTGTCTCATCAAGCCTACCAGCGTGTTTTTCGTACTTCAGTTTTCTTGAGCCCTGTTTTCTAGTTTTCCTGGTTTTGATCATTCTGCCTGCCCTGACCCTGCCTGCTGTTCTCTACCGTTTGACACTGCCCTGGATTACTGACCTCTGCCTGCCCCTGCCCTGACCCTGAGCCTCCCTGCCTCTCTGTACCTTAAGGACTGCCCTGGACTACCGACCTCTGCCTGCCCTTGACCTGTCCTTTGCCTGCCCCCTGTTTATATAATAAATGTCCGTTATTCAAACTGTCTGCATCTGGGTCTTTTCCTGAGCCGTGATAATGATGACCAGTAGCATCCAGTTTTGCTGAGGTCAAGCCATAGGTCAGCGGATTGGTCCTCTGTAGCTCAGCTGGTAGAGCACGGTGCTTGTAACGCCAAGGTAGTGGGTTCGATCCCCGGGACCACCCACACACAAAAAATGTATGCACGCATGACTGTAAGTCGCTTTGGATAAAAGCATCTGCTAAATGGCATATTATATTATTATTATATTATTGTTGTCTGTTCTCACCTCGAACTTTTCTCCTTACAGGCAATCATGCAGTTTGTCAACGACGGCCCACTTTAATGCTAGATATTCTAACTTATGCAGGGTAATTGCACTCAGACGGGGATAAACTTTGACTGCCGAATGCAACTGGACACAGATGTTGATCCTTGTCTTCTTGGTACAATACTCCACCTAACCCTTCACCGCTTGCATCAACATGTAGTACATATGGCTGTTGAGGGTTTGCAAAAGCCAGCACCAGAGCTTTAGTGAGGCTTTCCTTCAATTTCTCAAAAGCCATTTCACATTTCTCATCCCACCTAGAGCCGAAGGGTTCAGAGGGCTTGATGTACACTTTGTCTGTTTTTTCCTTGGGCTTTCTTCCTTTCTTGGCTGACGGAAGGTAACCATGCAGGAGTTGATTCAAAGGGTAGCTCACTTTTGAGTAGTCTTTCACAAATTGTCTATAATACCCACAGAATCCGAGAAAAGAACACAGAGTAGACACAGTGTCTGGTCTCGGCCATGTGGTTACTGCTTCGATCTTCAATGGATCTGTAGCCACTCCATCCTGGGATACCATGTGTCCCACATAGTTGACTGACGTTCGGCAGAATTGACACTTGTCCAAAGACAACTTCAAGCCTTTTTCTTCAAGCGATCCAACACTTTGAGAAGCCTCTCTTCGTGTTCTTCCAGTGCCTTTCCGAACACTATTAGGTCGTCTAAGTACACTAGAACTTCGATCAGGTTCATGTCTCCAACGGTCTGTTCCATAACATGTTGAAAGGTTGCTGGTGCTCCTGACACACCCTGTGGCATCCTCTCAAACAGATAGAATCCAGCCGGGCATATGAAAGCAGTCTTCTCTTTGTCAGCTTCACTCATCGGAATTTGATAATATCCACTTCTGAGATCCAACACGCTGAACCATTTGCGTCCATTCAAACTGGTCAGGGCGTCTTCAATTCGTGGAACGATGTATTGGTCAGGAACTGTATGTCTTTTGAGTGTTATTTAGTCCACACACATCCATATGTCTCCATTCTTCTAACTCACCACTACAATCGGCGATGCATAGGGGCTTCTCGACGGAGAGATGATTTCAGCATCTTTCAGGTTCTTCAGATGTTACATCTGCAGGAAACAGGTAAGCAATGGGCATGCCACGTTTTAAGGTTATCTCCCTTGACGATACATTCCTGACTGTAACTGCTATTCTTCTAGACGACACAACCGTAGACGGTTATTCTGGAAACCGGGAATCTTCTGGACACTGGGATTCTTCAGGCCTATGTACCAAAATGGTCTGAGTACAAGGTGATCTAGGAAACTTCGGAATCCCGGTGACTCTTGCTAGTCCACCAGGGGGCAATGTTACAGGTTTTGTCTGTGAAAACCATACTGTTCCACTTTTCTGGTCATCAACATCAGTTGGGATCTCTTTTATCTTCTCATAAGCCTCTTTGATAACAGGTTGAACTCAGTGTGCTCAAGAAACCTTCACCTCCTTTCTCTTCGCAGGCCGTCATCAGCCTTCTCACCACAGAAGTGTTTGTACCAACCAGGATAGAGACTTCACCTTCACGGCCGGGTCTGGACAAACCAACACAAGTGCTTCTATGGTCTCCGTTACACCTACTACTGATCCTGAAACCTCCAACGACAAATAGCCATCATAGGGCTATTGCTCTGAATTAAGGCCCCAAATCTCCAAGGCTTTAGTGGCAGATGTGTCAAGTACTTGTTGTAAAAGGATCTGTAGAGTAGGGTAATCTGAGACCCACTATCTGGTAAAGCTTCAATCTGTACGGGAACAACAGCGCTAGGGCCCACTAAGCCGGTAGATAGCATGTCTTTTGCTTCTTCATGTTTCTTGTTGCACTTGGTGGAACGTATCTTCACCGGGATGTCAGGCCGCTCCTTGACTGGGTCCCGCTGTAGTTTCCCATTGACTGTTTCTGGCTGATGAGACGCTTGTTGACTTTCCTCAGATTTTATTCTCCCTCAGTTTCGTTTGAAGTGTCCATCCTCTCCACATTTATAGCAGAATATACCAGGTCGGCCTTCATCCGTAGTGGGACCTTGAGATGGATCAGCGTTCTTCCTTCTGACTTTGAATGTGGAATCTGTCTTCTGAGTGAGCGTGTCAGGCTTACATGTGGTGACAGCAGCAGACCTAAGACGAGTCATCTTAGTTTTCAAACCATTCAGTTCTTTCCTCAGCAGCTCCATGTCACTTTTGGCTTCTGTGGGTGCAGCAACAACTGGAGTGACAGCTGATGACATCACAACACTTGTGGGAACAGTCCTGTCTTTAATCATATCTTCCTCCTCCCTTACCTCGTGAAGCAGCTCAGAGAAGGTAGGTGGAGTCAGGCAGCTTGTAGGTCATCCGTAAGCGAAGAGCAACCATGTCATGTGACAGTGCACCTCTCACAACCTGTTCAAAGCGTTTGCTATTCATCTCAGACAGTTCAATTCCACCTTTGTGAAGCACACTGTGCAGGAGTTTGTTCAATCTCAGCAGATATGCAGAAAGTTTCTCTCCCTCATTCTGGAATGTGTTTCTGAACCTTGCCATCAGATCAGATGCACTTTCAGTGGTTCCGAATACATGTTTTAACAGGGTATTACATCTACTCTGACAATTAATCCACAGATAAATGGGGAAACCTAGTTAGTTTCTAGTAATCTCTCCTCCTTCAGTCTTCTTCTTCTTCTTCTGTGGACTTTATATGGTGGTTGGCAACCAACTTTAAGGTGCATTACCACCACCAACTGGACTGGAGTGTGGACCTTAGTTCAGCTTTCAATCACCCACGAGAGTATATGCTCCTAAAAACCAATGAGGAGATGGGAGAGGCGGGACTTGCAGCACGTCGCGCGTAAAAAATTGAACCAAGTTCTATTTTAGCACCTGGCTACGCAGACCCTCATTGAGCAGTTTGGATGTGTACATTTATTTTGCAACGCTCGCGCGCGCAACATGATCATTGTGCTCAGCATGAAATGTGAAAAGCACAAGTCAGCATATGTGAGAGCACACTACAAACACACAGATCACTAGGCACCAGATTAAGTGAAGATGAAGGAGAGACAGGGTTAACACACACACACACAAACTCAGGGTTAACAGAGGAGAAAGGGATTTAAAAGTGTATTAAAGGTTGATGGTCTTATTGAAGCTTACTACCAAGAAATGGAACGCTATGGCCAAGTACTCTATGGGCTGCTACAACTGTCCAGTTGTGACAAGGATAAGCCATTCAATGTTGGCGTAACAAAGACTAGCTCTGTGTGTTTAGCTCTCTGTGTGTCTGTAAGTTCCTATAGCCTACTTTGGTGATTTTGTGAAATGTTGTTCCCATTTCTGTTGCCCACAGGTCACTGTGACCCAGAGAGAGAGAGAGAGAGCAGTCTCTCCCACACGGGACAGTTTCTTACACAAGCCTATTACCCGCAAAGTCAATTTCCCTTCCAGAATAGCGAATCTGGGGGAAATATAATCTTTGATACCTCTGCCACTAAAATGGCCTGACAAAGCTATTTCGTGGTACCAGCAGTGCTTAATTTGAGCCGGATCCTGCCGGAACAGGATCCGGCACATCTCAGATTTGACCTCGTTTGTTCTGGCACCTATTTTCCCAGCTCCGGTACCTCACGCAGCATTCTTTATACAATTTGTTCACTGTTTGCACTGTAAACATTTTTTAAAAAATAGTTAAAACAAGTTGCCTCCTGGTTATTTCTCCCGCCTCCCAGAAAAACCATCATGTAAAAGCACGGTGGTCCTTCTGTGCAATCATCCTTCCACACTGATTTCAGACCTGCTCTCTTATTTGTAAGTAACTGATCTTGAAACAGGTCTTGGCAGTGGTGGTCAGCTAGTGAAGAATTCCCTACATAATCACATCACGTAGCCTAGGCTAGTCGTCTCCCTACTGAATTTGAAACTGAGGGAAAGCCAAATCGAAAATGAATAAGAAAAAGCAATCAACTTTGATGAAGTTTTTAAAGTCCAAAAATCCTGAAAAACATGGTGAATCGAACCCGAAACGAGCCAGAGAACTGTCCGTGCCGGATGAGAGGAGTGAGAAGCAAACTGCTCCTGATGGAGATGCCTTAGCTAGCAGCGCTGCTTATCCCGCCAACTCAGCATCACCACAGGCACCTCCACTAGCTAGTAGGGGGGGGGGGGGCAGTGCATGACGAAGTGCCCGGAGCAGGTGCAATTTGGACGGAGGCTCAGTTCAAGTTTTGAGCAAGAAATTGACTGTCAGGAGTTAAATGGACTTGACATGGGGAGAATTCTCCATTACAAAAGCTGAAGAACATACGCACATCCAGGTATTTTCCGCAGATGCTGGAGATGTAGGCAAACTCATGGAAAACAGAAAGGAAAACGCCGCACACTGCTGCTCATGTTCCCAGGTGATATTTATTTATAACAACTGGCATCTCCATTCCAATGTTGCTTTCTCCAACATACAGCAACATATTTCATCTGAAATTAAGCTAAAACTATTTGAAAGAATAGTACAGTGCTCTCCCAAAGTCAGCTAAATGCTCAATGAGGCTACTAGTTTGAATAAAAAGAGTGCCTTGATTGTATACATCAGACTTCAGCTGGCAGATGTAGACGTACCAGCAAACATTTTTGTTGATCTTGTGGAACTGGAGGATTTATCTGCTGGGGGAATTGTCTGTAATCTGTTATCTGCATTAGAGGGTGTAAAGTTTACTGAGGACTTTCTCTCCAAAACCCTCATTGGAATTACGTGTGATGGTGTGTCTGTCATACTGGGACGCAAGAGCGGAGTAGCAACAAGGCTCCAGGCCCTCTTCCCTAATATAACTGTTTGGTACTGCTCGGCACACAGGCTTGAGCTCGCAGTAGGTGATGTAGTAAAAAAGATGGGAGCTATCAATCATTTAAAAATACTTATGGACAAGCTATATGCGCTTCATAGCGTATCCAACAAAAACTGAATGGAGCTGAGGGAGTGCACAGGGAGGTTAGACATTCAGCTGTGCAAAATCGGCAGGATCTTGGACACTAGATGGGTGGCATCCAGTTTTAGAACTGAGAGTTGTGTGGAAAAATTACCCGGCTCTTCTCAAGCATTTCACCACAGCAGCTGAGGATGCCTCACGAGACGGTGTGACCCGTCAGAGCTATAGTGGCCTTGCCATGCGCATATCCTCACATGCGTTTGTTAACAATCTAGGCCTTATGTGTGAATTGTCACTTGAGCTCCAAAAGAGAGACTGCACAATTATTACTGCACACAGGGCAGTCACCAGGGAAGCGAGGGTGTTCAGTGCAACGGCAGAGCAGCCAGGCCGACAAACACAACTCAGCCAGAGAGGGATTCAGGAGAACTCTTTCCAAAGCGTCAAACTGAATGGTGGAAGAGCCAGCGACAGAGTCCTTAATCAGAGGGAGTTTTTCGAGAGCTTGGCGAGGAACATGCAGGCTAGAATGTTCTCTCAAGGAGGACGGGAGGTGGACAATACAGGATACAGCCAGTTCATAGTGGAGCTTAAGGTGCTTTACGCGCAATACTGGCCGGAGGACGCAGGAGCACTGTATGGAGAAACAGAGATAGAATATTTTTGCCAGCGGTTTGGCATTGACAGTCCATGTACGGTCATACGGGCCTACAGGCAGTACAGGGACACTAATGGTAATGATAAAGGAGACATTCCAGATGGACTGTTGATGGCGGTCAGCACCATCCCCATCTCCAGTGCATAGATGGGGATATTTGATCAACTTCCAAATATTGTTCATCCTCCCAATCAAATATTGTTCACCATCCCCATCACCAGTGAGTGAGCTGCGCATCATTGGGTGAGTCAGTGAAACTGGAAAGCATTTTTAGGACTATAATTTCCTCATATTGTAGCCTAGAATATGTGTCTCCACACACCTAGGCCTAGACTTTTGATGGATTCAAGACAAGGTCGTTTTTATTGATCTCTGATTCTCAGTTTGTCAGTGTCAAAGTAGCCTGCCATTTTGATCATTTGTGTGGTATTAACAAAGATTCTGCCAAAGTCTCCAGTCATGTAAAATGACGTAGATTTGTATGAAATGCGTTTATAAAAGGCCAACATTTTCCCGGACATTATGCTACTGAAAATGTACCCCATGTGTGCAACTTCTGTAAGTGCCTCTACTCTACTGCTCTGTGCCAGTACGCAAATGCGATGATATGAATGCAATGCTTTATTATAAAGGATTTTTTTTTTATATAATGCATTCCGGTACCTCTGAACTCCCCAGGTCACCCCCCTCTCGTGCTCACTGTTTGTTCCGGCACCTCCCGATTTACAAATTAAGCACTGGGTACCGTTTATCCCGAGTTGAACTCCCCAAACCTGATTCGTAGTATAGGGCTCTGGAGATGTAGTCTGTTGATGATTGGTTCAGGGCCAACATCAGATTGACATGGCATCTCTAGGAGGAAGAAATCAGAGTGGACCAAATTATAGTTGGCACAGGGGTACTTTCACACACACACCGTCACCTGGCACTGACTATCTCTACACAAATATTCACTGTGCGAATGTACACACACACAAAAACACACACACACACTAACTCACACATTTTAAATACTTAAATCCACCAATCAAAATAACATTAAAAAATGATCCAAACATTTCAAAGGTCCCTGTATGCATGGACACTCACGGGTACAGAAAGCACATCCTTCTCCAAACAGCTAGGCTGCCAATGACAGCTGAAACAGAGAAGTACCTAGCCAACTGCTTTGCCCTAGTCTTTCGCAGGCACGCAATCTGGAGGCCACACACTGCAAGCCTGCGTACGTGGCAGAGACTGCCAAATATCAGCGCCACCAGCTTGCACCTACATGGGCAACAGACTCCATTACATTTGACTCATGTAGAAAACAAAATGGATCATGGTTTGCAGGGTACCAGAGGTCAAGGTAATATGTTGTTTGTAGAACTTGCAGCCTCGCCTTAACAGTAAAGGTGAGAATGTCCTTGCCAATGGCAGCATTCTGGTACATGGAATGGGAGACAGAGAGGTCAGCACAGTCCAGAGCAGTGAGTTTCCCCTGCAGCCTCAGGCCAGTCCAGTGCTGCAGTAGCTGCATCTGTCTGATACCGAGGAGTGTTGTCCTCGATGTAGGATGAGATGTTCCATCATGGTTGACAGAAGCCTCCACAACAACACAGGTGTCTGCCACAATTGCATCAGAGGCAGTCACTGGCTCAGTTTGTGTTAATCTGAGCTGCAATCCAGTCTGGTTGCACAGGTTGTTGAGGTCCAGCCAGTCTGACCAGACTCCAAAGCCCACAGCACGAGTGTCCAGTTTTCCATTGGCACTGCTCCTGAAGCCCAGGAAGTTGTCCTCAGTGGCCTTCCTCCTCCATAGGTCCAGAAGGAGGGAGGCTCTGGCTAACTCCCTAACTGTCGCGTCGTCACTGTTGAGTACATTCAACAGGTGAGTCAGTGTGGTAGCAGTGTAAATCCACTCAACATTCAGGACACCCAAACCCCCCTCTCTTTAGCTCAGGAAGAAAACGTCACGTGTGGTGTGTGTATTTAAGCATAGCCACTTTCTCACCACTTGAACAGTTTTGTTGTTCATTTCCCTCAGAACGTTTTGTGGGATATGTACATTGGCAAACTGTGTCTTTCATAGAACACTGCACATTTGGTGTCTTTCACTTCCAGCCCAGACCATTTCAAAAAGTAATTTGTGTGAGAGAGCATGTCTTTGATAACATCCACCTCTCTGAAATGTCATCAGCATACCCCTGTACTGGGTTCGGTGACCACACATGGGCTGGGGCACACTGGCATAGCCATTTCAGCTACTGGTTGATGGCTAGGATGAAGTTGACAGGACTCCATGGGCAGCCTGTATTTATGCCCACCCTGAGTGGGATTGGGTCAGTCAGCTGCTTCCCACAGATAACTTGGAGAAAAGAGCCTATGTACACATCGTATATAATAAGGCTTAGGCAGTTGTATTTCCTCAAGTATAATGATCATTACACTATGTGATAAAGTACCAAAGTGGATTCATGCTTGAAGTCATCCATTCCAGTTTTCAGGCAGAAAATGCATGCCCTGTCTGTCTATATATACCTTTTGTTTGGGAGAGAGAATGCCTGTACCTACAAGCCATGGTAGAACGAGGGCGAGCAAGCATTTCATGAACACTTTATAGTCAGAGGGCAAGAGGGAGATGTCTCTCCATGTAGATAGGTCATCTGGAACATTGTTTTTGGGGGGTATTCTGTGGATAAGAGCACCCTTCCATGAGTCAGGTACCTTTCCATTAATCAGACAGGGATTGAAGATATGCATGAGTGCATGGGAGGATTGTGGCCTTTAAAGTCTCATTAGTGACACCATCTGATCCACTTGCCTTGTTGTTTGGTAGGGAAGCCCAAAAATGATCTACCTCCTTAAGGGTGAAATTGCATCTCTGGGAAATAGTCTGGTCATACCGTTTCCATAGTTTCACACCAAGGGGGTGTGGTCAGCAGTACACTATCAGGCAGGGCTTGGCATTTGTCATTATAGTAGTTCTGTACATTAGCAACATTACTAGTACTGGGTGGGGGCCTTGGGTATGCACCATTGTTCGGAAAAATGTCACTTTAGATTTACAATGTTGCCATAGGTATGCCAATTTCTCCCTGCATACCTGTTTTTATCCTTTTTCGCATTGAATCCCACTGCCACCCAGTGATGGTTGAATGGTATCCCGAATAAAGCGCAGTTGCGCCTCGATCCAGCTCTGTCACCTCCGCTGGGTATTCCTTGTGTGTAGGGAACTTTCTCAGGATCCGTGCAACATATTTCAGGAGCGGAGCACCGAAGGGTCTCCCGTCCCGATGGTTTGCATAAAAGATGGCGTTATTGTAGAAAGCTCTATTCAGAATAGCCGCCACTCTATTCCATTTCCCTGGATCCCCAGAGGAGATAAAGTTAGTTTTTTCCAAGAGCAGTTTAGTGTCTAGGCTTTTTCTGAAGGGTCTTGAGTCTGGAATTGTCTCTATTCATGTTGCGACAGCCAATGTTCATACTCTGAGAAATCTGGCCAGGTATCCCCGCCCGCCAGGTGAACTGGGGATGGGTCATGAATATTCCATTGCTGCTGGTAGACTCTGCCACTGAGTAGGGCTTATTTGAAAGCCGATTTTAGCATTGCGACAAGGCACATCTGTACCAAAAGTGTCCAAAACATCATCAGACTTTTACTGAATTAACGGCGGCAGTTATAACGTGTGTGCTTAAGTTATGTTGGTAAATAACCATGTTTTGGCACAGAGCTGGGAAATGGAAAACCTACACAACTGAATGCATTCAACCGAAATGTCTTCCGCATTTAACCCAACCCCTCTGAATCAGAGACGTGCAGTGGGCTGCCTTAATCGACGTCATCGGCACAGTTATTGTTCGGGGTTAACTGCCTTGCTCAAGGGCAGAATGGCAGATTTTTCTACCTTGCCAGCTCAGGAATTCAAACCAGTGACTTTTCGGTTACTGGCCCAACGCTCTTAACCGCTAGGCTACCTGCTGCTGCAGCCCTCACTTCTGCGCCCAGTGAGCATACACACAAGTACACACACATACACGCAATTCTTTCATTTCAATTGAATTTGAATTGGCCACACCCCACAGGAAGCAGAATTTGAATCAAATTGGAATTAAAGGAAGTAAAATGTAATTCAACGATATTCAATTAAATTCAAATGGCTAATTTATTCTACACATTACATTTATTTTGACACATGGTGACCAATACCATGTAAAACATAAGGATGAAACATTTTATTTATAAAGACTCATTTTCCTTAAATGAAATTTAAATAATTACAGTAGTGTGGAAAAATTCTGAGATCCTTTTGTAGGTTTGTAATAATTCATAATTCACTTACATGTTATTAAATATGAAAGATACTGTTACACATTTCCCAGAATGCATCAAACACGGGCATCATGCACCAACTATTTTAGAGTGGGCATGAAGTACGTGAAGATGGAGGGGTGGTGGTCCGGAGGGGAATTTAGCATTTTTCAAAGAACTGAAACAACTTTTTCCTGCAATCCAGAGCCATAATCATTATGCCTAATTTTATGTAAAAAAAAAATATATATACAGTGCATTCGGAAAGTATTCAGACTCCTTGACTTTTTCCACATTTTGTTACGTTACAGCCTTATTTTAAAATTGATTAAATATTTTTTTCCCTTATCAGTCTACACACAATACCCCATAATGACAAAGCAAAAACTGGTTTTTAGAAATGTTTGCAAATTTATATATATAAAAAAAACTGAAATAAGATTTTTACATAGGTATTCAGACCCTTTACTCAGTACTTTGTTGAAGCACCTTTGCCAGCGATTACAGCCTCGAGTGTTCTTGGGTTTGACGCTGAGGAGTGGCTTCCGTCTGGCCACTACCATGAAGGCCTGATTGGTGGAGTGCTGCAGAGATGGTTGTCCTTCTGGAAGGTTATTCCATCTCCAAAAGCATATCAATAGATGCTCTGAAGTTAGTTTTCAAGTGTATGCTGTACTCTAGAGCTCTGTCAGAGTGACCATCGGGTTCTTGGTCAGCTCCCTGACCAAGGCCCTTCTCCCCCGATTGCTCAGTTTGGCCGGGCGGCTAGCTCTAGGAAGAGTCTTGGTGGTTCCAAACTTCTTCCATTTAAGAATGATGGCGGCCACTGTGTTCTCTGGGATCTTCAATGCTGAAGACATTTTTTGGTACCCTTCCCCAGATCTGTGCCTCGACACAGTCCTGTCTCAGAGCTCTACGGACAATTTCTTCGACCTCATGGCTTGGTTTTTGCTCTGACATGCTCTGTCAACTGTGGGACCTTATATAGACAGGTATTTGCCTTTCCGAATCTTGTCCAATCAATTGAATTTACCACAGGTGGACTCCAATCAAGTTGTAGAAACATCTCAAGGATGATCAATGGAAACAGGATGCACCTGAGCTCAATTTCGAGTCTCATAGCAAAGGTCCTGAATACTTATGTAAATAAGGTATTTCTGTTTTTTATTTTTAATACATATGCAAAAATGTCTAAAAAGCTGTTTTCGCTTTGTCATTATGGGGTATTGATGAGATTTCTTTAAAAAAAATCAATTTTAGAATAAGGCTGTAACGCAACAAAATGTGGAAAAAGTCAAGGGGTCTGAATACTTTCCGAATGCACTGTATATCCAAGAATGCCAGTGAGAAAATATTGTGAATCACTGCAATAACAATATAAACTTTTTAATGACAAACAAACCACTGTATGGCAATTAAATTTCCCAGCTAAATTCGAAGGGGCCTCTATGGATGTAAAAACAGCCCTAGCCCCATATTTACACAGGCAATCAATAGACATATTTTATCTGACCCAAGAGTCTAAGAGCATCTGATTATACAGCATACACTTGAGAACTAACTTCAGAGCATCTATTTGATGTGGATATGCTTTTGAATGCAACAGAAATCCAATGCACTACTACACAGGAATAGTCCAAGTGGTCAGCAGGGGAGGTTTTTGGATAGGTAGGCCTGTAGGCTTTGATGTGTCTGGGGCAGAGTCTGAAATGACACCATATTCCTCATGTAAAGCACCTGACAAGCCACTGGAAAGTACTGTAGTGCACTACATGGGGAATAAATAATTTGAGACAAGTCCAGTGAAAAAGTGAACCTAGCTTTTCATGTGGGTGCCGTACATGTATGTGACAACAAGTGTCCCGTACTGGAAAAAATAAACACACTCAAATCTCATTTTATTTGTCACGTGCGCCGAATACAACAGGTGTAGATTTTACTTTGAAATGCTTACTTACGAGCCATTTCGCAACGATGCAGAGTAGAAAACTAATAATATAGAATTAAGCTATATACAGGGAGTACCAGATCAATGTGCAGGGGTACGAGGTATTTGAGGTAGATATGTACTGTACATATAGGCAGGGTATTGATAATAATAATAGTAAAAAAGGAACAGAGTAGCAGCAGCGTATAAGATGAGTGAAAGTACAGTATGTGTGTGTGTGTGGTTGTGTGTGTGGGGGTGGGTGGGTAGAGTCTTGTGAGTGTGCATAAGGTCAGTGGAAAATAGAGTCAATGCAGATAGTCCGCCTAACCATTTGATTAACTATATAGCAGTGTTACGGCTTGGGGATAGAAGCTGTTTTGGAGCCTGTTGGTCCGGGACCCGAGGCTCCGGTACCGCTTGCCAGATGGTAGCAGGGAGAACAGCCTATGGCTAGGGTGACTGATGTCTTTGGCAATTTTTCAGCCCTTCCTCTGACACCGCCTGGTATAGAGGTCCTGGATGGCAGGGAGCTCGGCCCCAGTGATGTACTGGGCCGTCCACACCACCCTCTGTAGCACTTTGCGGTCGAGGGCGGTGCAGTTGCCATACCAAGCAGTGATGCAGCCAGTGAAGATGCACTCAATTGTGCAGCTGTATAATTTTTTTAAGATCTGAGGGCCGATGCCAAATCATGAGGGGGATGAGGCGCTGTTGTGCCCTTTTTTTAATGACTGTGCGGGTGTGGACCATGTTAAGTCCTTAGTGATGTGGACACCAATGAACTTGAATCTCTCGACTCACTCCACTACAACCCTGTCGATGTGGATGGGGCGTGCTCGCCCCCCTGTTTCCTGTAGTCCACAATCAGCTCCTTGGTCGTAATGACATTGTGGGAGAGGTTGTTGTCCTGGCACCACACTTCCAGGTCTCTGACCTCCTCCCTGTAGGCTGTCTCATCATAGTCGGTGATCAGGGGCCCCCGTGTTGAGGTTGCTCTGATGAAGGCGTAACTGCCGAAACGTGCTAGCCTTCCCGGCCTAAAATAAAAATATGAAATGAAGTGATGTATTTTTGGAGTGTCGTCATTTCCCAATGTTCTTGAATTTGGGATTTAATTTGAACCCTGTGTTGAGGGTCAGCGTGGCGGAGGTGTTGTTGCCTACCCTCACCACTTGGGGACGGCTCGTCAGGAAGTCCAGGATCCAGTTTCAGAGGAAGGTGTTCAGTCCCAGGGTCCTGAGCTTGGTGTTGAGTTTGGAGGGGACTATGGTGTTGAACGCTGAGCTGTAGTCAATGAACAGCATTCTCACATAGGTATTTTACTTGACCAGGTGGTAGAGAGCAGTGTGAAGTGCAATTAAGATTGCGTCATCTGTGGATCTGTTAGGGCGGTATGCGAATTGGAGTTGGTCCAGGGTGTCTGGGATGATGGTGTTGATGTGTGCCATGACCAGCCTTTCAAAGCACTTCATGATTACAGATGTGAGTGCTACGGGACAATAATCATTTAGGCAGGTTACCTTGGAGTTCTTGGGAACAGGGACAATTTGGTGGTTAGTTTGAAACAGGTTGGGATTACAGACTTGGACAAGGAGAGTGACATGAAATGACACTGAAGAGACCTGGGCATGGAATGTTCCCACTACCTCCAGAGCGGTAAACAATATATACTGTTCTGCCCGCCGCGCCCAGTCACAGTCCAAGGGTTGCTAAGTAACTACCAAATGTTGTCAGCTAAAAGCCAGACTTTAACAGCAGAAAACAGACACATATTAGGCAATAAGTACCATTCCAACTACAAGGACTGTTGTTAATGTCAACAAAGCCCAGACACTCACTGACTGAAAGGTAGATAGAGGAAAGCTTTTAGGTGTATATTTGAAGTAAAAACGACCGCTGTAAACATGACGGCTCTTTGAAGTGCTAGTTGATATTCCTCTTGCCAACTTTTAACAGAGCCATGTTCCACAACAACAATTCTGGCCCAGAAATGTCAGCCTGACAAAATGAGACAGAATGCTCGTGAATTTTTTTATGGTTGATCATTCTCGAATCTTGCACAACACTCAAAAGATTTAAATGAAACTGTCACGACTTCCGCCGAGGCTGCCCCCCATCCTGGTTCGGGCAGGCTTCGGCGTTCATCGTCACCGGAGTACTAGCTACTGCCGATCCCATTCTCATCACTCCACTTGTCATGTCTTGTCAATCACACACACCTGGTGCTCATTCCCCTAATTAGTATGTGTATAAGTATTCCCTCTGTTCCCCTTGTCTTTGTGAGTGATTGTTTGTTGTGAGAGCGTGTAGCTCGGTTGAGCTACTATTCACTGTGTTTATGCCAAGGTGGATGTTTTCCCTTGTAATAGTTTCGTTTGACGCTTTGGGCGTTTGATTTATGCAAACGCAATAAACTCTGGACTTCGGTATTTTACCCCCTGCGCCTGACTCCTTCATTCACACCTCGTCACAGAAACAGCAAATTAGCATACTGAGCATTCAAAACAGAGCCTTAAGCCAAAATCCCACAGATAATAAAACTAAAGTGGATTTAAAATGTTACAATTCAATAAACAGCACAAACCTAAACTGGTACAAGCCTTGCTGTTAAATTCGACATTAACTTATTTTTATGAGAGAAAAAAGTACAACATATAAATAAATCGTAAAAATGTGGCTTCAAGCAAGCACTGCCACAACAACCATTCAGATAACTTATCTCCAACAATAATCACCTCTTCTGTCTGTTCATAACTGACTGTATCAAGATCAGACTTTCTGTCCTCTAATGTATCATATCATAATACCTCTGGATATCATTACAACATGTGACGTGCTCTATTTGCTTCAGCATCTGCACATCTGTTCCCATCTACTGTACTGTACTGTACTGTACACTTTAATGAGAACAGAAAAACGCTTGAAAAACGTTCCTGGAACACTATTTCAACAAGAAATAGTGACTGCACAAGATTGTAACAAAACTCTAAAAACTTTAATAGAACACAAGACAATTAGCAATAAACCACATTTGCTGCCTGAAATAAAATGTAAAGTAGGTAGTCCAAACTACTCTCTCTCATCTCCTATTGGAGCTTTGCCAGTTGTAAATGATTTACTTGACATGAGATGGTAAGTATGGAAGTGGTTTTATCCTCAGAACATGAATGGGAAACTGTTGGCTATTGGCTACATTATGGGTTTGTTAACCGTTACCTCTGTGTGTCCCTGCTGCTCCGGGCTCCGGTGTGATACATATCCAAAGTGGCAGCCGATCCCCGGTACTGTGCCGGGACGAGAACTCCATCCTTCTTTCTCTCTTCCTCTCTCTCTCTCTCCCTCTCTCCTCTACTCTCTCCCTCCTGCGGATGCTGTTTGCTCAGCTGTTCCCCTCTCTGACCGCATGTATCCCGGACGAGCTGTGCAGCTTACCACTGTTCATCTGTGTGTGTCTATGTGCATCCTCAGCACCCTCCACACTGAATGGCCCCCCACTATGCTTCTGTTCCTTTACCAGAAACACCCTTATCTGAGTAGCACATGCATACGCACACATGCACACACTCACACGCACACACAAGCACGTACACAAACGCACATACACACACACTATGAGGTCAGAGTCAGGCATGTCAAAGGCACAGTGAGTGTCAGTAACCCTGATTGAGGGGTCATATAACTATTATGTAGGTGTCATAACAGTCTAATGAACACTCATAGGAACAATGTAAAACTGTGAGCAGACATAATGCATAACCTCACCAGAGAGCAACCAGCAGGGCTTCAATAATAAAGCAGTAACTGAAGGTGGGGGGTCATTTGGGGGTGGGGGGAGTTAGGGAAGCATCAAGAGGTGGAGGACCCTCACCCCCATTTTCCATTGGGCTGGCAGCTGGTTTATGGTGGTGGTAGTCCCAGGGGAGTGAGGGAGTGGGGAGGAAACCTCCCTCTAGTCCCATCCATCAGGTCAAGCACGGGTCATTCAGGGCCAAGGTCTCTAATGCAGATGACTCACAAGGCCTAGCTACAAAATTGATTTGTGACCTGCCAGGTATCACATGGACATCTACAGACTATTTATCTACCTATCAGATATGAGGAGGGAGCAAATGAAGCACAGACAAACAGCGAAAGTCCAAATCACATTATCCCACAGGAGAATGACACTGCTCTATCAGTTCTATCTCTTCAATGTACCCCCACTCCCACCAGCCACCAGCTCCGGAGCCAATCCCCAAGGCAGGGTCAATGAGCTCCAGGTCCAGCACTACCATTGCTTAGACACCCAGCAAAGTGAAACAAATGACTCCTCTCACCCCCTTTAAAGAAAACACTTTGGAGGCACAACTAAGATTCATACCACGGAGGGCAGAAAATGGACAGCAGGCATCTTCGAGCCTAAGTGCTTGCTTTGTTTTCTTGGCGGTGAATGTTTTGGAGTTATCCATCATGGCTGCCAATGAGAGGTATTATAGGACAGGCTTTCCTGCCGATTCCCTGCTTGGGAGGTGGTGGAGGGTGGTGTGTGTGTGGCCCTTGCCCACAATGTAGTGTAGAGCAAAATGCTGTGTTACTAGGAAACAGCCTTACAGGCTCACTTGAACGTTGGATCGATTTGCTTCAAGGCTAAAAAGTCAGAAAGTCAGAAGCTCAAGCTAGCCAAAGACTGCTGAAACTAACTAAATAAGCCAAACTTTGCACTGCATGACCCGTGAGAAGAGTCTAGGTAAGTGGAAAACTGTGTGCATTTGTATTTTTGGTGAACTATTCCTTTAAATGTGCACCCCCAACCAATCAGAACAGGTTTTAACCTGATGATTAAAAGGTACAGCATGTCAGCCAGGTTAGTGGTGTGACAGGAATTTAACACTCAATCTTTTCTGGAAGCCCACTACTGCCTTAAATGACGACATATTACAACGCAATGGTCTCTCCCCACTTTTAATTGAGACTGATAGAGGGAACGGTATTACCCTCTGTTCACCAAGTTAACTTTCCGCATTAGGGAGTTGAAGGAGTTTCCGGCAGATTCTATCAGCGTGGCAATTAGGATTAAAGAAAATGCTTTCAAAAGAGAAACGCTCTCGGAAGCCCTATAAAAAAGGGAAATGTCAGTCAATCAAATGTGTTTTTGAGGTTTTGTGCATGTTACCAATCTAAATGTCCACTGAAAAAATACACACCTGCATGCATGAACAAACACACACACACATACACATTGTCAGAGTCTTGTCAAGCATTCTGAGAAAATATTGACAAATCAAACTCTGACTTATTCCACATTTTGTTGTGTTACATCCTGAATTCAAAATGGATTACATCGATTTTTTTCTCTCACCCATCTACAATACCCCACAATGACGAAGTGAAAACATGTTTTTAGAATCTTTTGAAAATGTATTCAAAATTAAATACAGAAATATCTCATTCACACCCCTGAGTCAATACTTTTGTAGAAGCAACTGCGGCAGCGATTACAACTGTGAGTCATTCTGGGTAAGTCTTTAAGAGCTTTCCACACCTAGATTGTGCAACATTTGTCCATTAATCTTTTCAAAAATTATTTAAGCTCTGTCAAATTGGTTGTTGATCATTGCTAGACAACCATTTTCAGGACTTGCCATAGATTTTTAAGTAGATTTAAGTCAAGACTGTAACTCGGCCACTCAGGAACATTCACAAACATTCACACTGTCTTCTTGGTAAGCAACTCCAGTGTAGATTTGGCCTTGTGTTTTTGGTTATTGTTCTGCTGAAAGGTGAATTAATCTCCCAGTGTCTGGTGGAAAGTAACTATTTTTTCCTCTAGGATTTTGCCTGTGCTTAGCTCTGTTTCATTTTTTATCCTGAAAAAATACCCAGTCCTTAATGATTACAAGCGTACCCATAACATGATGCAGCCACCACTATGCTTGAAAATATAGAGAGAGCTACTCAGTAATGTGTAGTATTGGATTTTCCCCAAACATAACACTTTGTATGCAGGACAAAAAGTTAATTGCTTTGCCACATTTTTTGCAGTATTCTTTTCACCCTGTCAATTAGGTTAGTATTGTGGAGTAACTACAAAATGTCCTTCCTCAGTTTTTTCCTATCACAGCCATTAAACTCTGTAATTGTTTTAAAGTCACCATTGTCCTCATGGCGAAATCCCTGAGCAGTTTCCTTCCTCTCTGGCACCCGAGTTAGAATGGACGCCTGTATGTTTGTAGTGACTGGGTGTATTGATACACCATCCAAAGTGTAATTACTAACTTCACCATGCTCTAAGGGATATTCAATGTCTGCCTTTTTTTTACCCATCTACCCATAGGTGCCCTTCTTTGCGAGGCATTGGAAAACCTCCCTGGTCTTTGTGGTTGAATTTGTGTTTGAAATTCACTGCTTGACTGAGGGACCTTACAGATAATTGTATGTGTGGGGTACAGAGATGAAGTACTAATTCAAAAATCATGTTAAACATAATTATCACATTATGGGGTATTGTGTGTAGGCCAGTGACACAAAATCTCAATTTAATCCATTTTAAATTCAGACTGTAACACAACAAAATGTGGAAAAAGTGAAGGGGTGTGAATACTTTCTGAAGGCACTGTATGTCTCCGTCTCTCTTGTTGCCATCTCCTCCCTCTCTCTCCGCTCCCTCTGTCTCTCTCTTGCTCTCTCTTTCTCTCTACCAATCTCTTTTCTCTGTATCTGTTTCCTGCTCCCCCTTCCTCTCCTCTCCCGCCCTTGCTGCAGTGCAGATATCAGTAAACCCTGGAAATCCTCCTCATCACCCAGAGCAAATACCATCTGTGATGGGTTACATACTCTATGTTGTTATCTAGGACAGCCTAAGACACTCTCGTGGAGGGAAAATACAACATACAGTTTAGTTCTGTGGGATGTTGCTGGACCACTGTGCTGTATTGTCATTTAAATCAAATAGGTTCATGTAGGGTTAATTATCCTGGGCAGCTTAATGAGCAAAGAGCCTAAGGGTAAATCTCAGGTTTAGAGGGAGTATCGACCGGACAAGAGTGGTCCAGGTGGAAGCATTAGCACCTCTCTTATCACTAACCACAAGGACCACCACAGGCATGCTTTAGACTTGTTAGTGAAAACAGATATCAAACTTCCACAACCAAACTTGAAGAACCCAAAACATAGCAACAATGCTTTAGCCATCGATACAGTGATGAAAATGATTAGGGAAAGGCGAATGACATACAAAGATGACCTCTGATGACCTCAAAGTTATTACATGCAGTGACATGCCTATGACAAGATCGAAAAGTAATGAGGGAACCAGTAGCTATGTGTAAGCAGATTGCTAACATAATTTGAGTAGGACAATAAACACTACTGTAGTACCATTAGGAGAAGGGATTCTGTGAGTGGACATAGCAGCTTTGTTCCCCCTGTCTAGCATTAAAATATTAATAATTAAAGTGAACAATAACGGGAAGCAGCCTTGGGAAGAAACTGGGGAGCAGTTTGACCAGCGCACACAAAGAACAAGCAGCTGCAGGAGGACAAAGAGGGCATTTAATACAACAACAGACAAAGAAAAAACCTCTTTAGTGAAGTTAAATGAACATGTACACAAAACGTTAGAGCACCAAGAATGGTGGGCATCTAAAGGCTTGTTTATATCACCATTGCTTTGGCAACAGAGGAGCTACAGTGCTGTTGCTGGAGATCATTTCAAGATGAGAAAAAAAGGAAATGCATGGAGGGAAAGGGTGAGAGGAAGAGAGAGAAAGGGAAAGAGAGTAGAGATAGGGAGAAAGAGGGAGGTCGTATGTCAAACTTTGCTAAAATAAAGGGCGAAAACTGTAAGAAAAAATTGTAAGGCATTCCTAGACATTCTCAGCACTTAGTGCACCTTTCATACACAGACCAAATTCCCCCTAATTTACCATGTCTGCATTTTTATACTATCTTTTTCGTATGTCTGAAGGGGTAGGTGGTAAAAAACATGGAAAACTAAAAGCCACCTAAAGACTTAGTCATGATTCCTGTATTTTCACAGACCTGTAACCAAAATACAGGTATCGGATCTGTGTGAATGGGTATCTTCTTTTCTGAAGGTAAATTCATTAAAACTTCCATTGTTTAACACCTCCCTAATTTTAACTGCAAACAGCCCCCATGATTTAATAACACCCCCCACTCCTCACCCCTCCCAATTTGCCAGTTACCCACTGATATGTATACTGAACAAAAATATAAACGCAACATGCAACAATTTCAACGATTTTACTGGGTTACAGTTCATTTAAGGAAATTAGTCAATTTAAATACATTCATTAGGCCCTAATCTATGTATTTCACATGACTGTGCAGGGGAACAGCCATGGGTGGGCCTGGCTCCCAAGTGGGTGGGCCTATGCCCTCCTAGCCAATCAGAATGAGTTTCAGAAGGGCTTTATTACAGACAGAAATACTCCTCATTTTCATCAGCTGTCTGGGTGGCTGGTCTCAGATGATCCCGCAGGTGAAGAAGCCAGATGTGGAGGTCCTGGGCTGGCATGGTTACACGTGGTCTGTGGTTGTGAGGCCGGTTGGACGTACTGCCAAATTCTCTAAAACAACGTTGGAGGCGGCTTATGGTAGAGAAATGAATATACAATTATCTGGCAACAGCTCTGGTGGACATTCCTGCAGTGAGCATGCCAAATGCGCGCTCCCTCAAAATTGAAACATCTGTAGCATTGTGTTGTGTGACAAAACTGCACATTTAAGAGTGGCCTTTTATTTTCCCCAGCACAAGGTGCACCTGTGCAATGATCATGCTGTTTAATCAGCTTCTTGATATGCCACTTCTATCAGGTGGATGGATTATCTTGGCAAAGGAGAAATGCTCACTAACAGGGATGTAACAAATTTGTGCACAACATTTGAGAGAAATAAGCTTTTTGTGCGTATGGAACATTTCTGGGACCTTTTATTTCAGCTCATGAAACATGGAACCAACACTTTACATGTTGCATTTATATTTTTGTTCAGTATGTAAAAGGGGTATACCTGCAAATAACTGTTAAATAAGGGGCTGTTTGAAATGGGGTCATTTAAACGTTGCCTTATATTTTTTACAGGTGACATACCACATCTTCTGTCTGAAATGGGTATCGAGTCAGACGACAGACATGTTAACCTTGACTGTGTTTACTCTGGATAGGGCCTTCAAAGAAGACTAGGAAGGGGGAAAGCGAACAGATTTACTCCGTCGCCATAGCGACAGGGCACTTTTGGCAGGGAACTTTCTAGGCTCATTACCGGATGAGTAAAAGGTTCTACCTCACTGCCTCGCTCTCTGTATTCTCCCCCCTTCCATCCACCACACAGGACAAAATGCCATAGAGAGAGAGGGAGGCAGACAGAGGGAGGAAGGCGAGAGATAGGGAGAGAGAGAGAATAACTGGAGGCAATGTTTCTTAATGTCACCCACCGACAGTGTTTCACAAGGGCAACCAGCCAACCACCATACTAATGGCTAATTTTAAAAGGAGAAGATAGAAGGGAGAGGAGGGAGGGAAATTGGACTTGTGTATTCCTTGCTGAAGTATCAGATCCAAAGTTTGTAGTAGGTCGCTACACTGACTTGTTGACTCTTGGCTATCAGATTGACAACCAAGGTAAGAGAGTTAAAGTGATACGACAGAGGTTTTGTATACTTTTAAGCCAGTAGTTTTTAAAGTAGCGCTCTAGAGTCAAAAAGGGTCCCTAAAACTTGTGCACAATTGTGCAGTGGTGGAAAAAGTACCCAATTGTCATACTTGAGTAAAAGTAAAAATACCTTCATAGAAAATTGCTCAAGTAAAATCCTACTTAAGAAAAAGTCTAAAAGTATTTGGTTTTAAATATACTTAAGTATCAAAAGTAAATGTAATTGCTCAAATATACTTATTCAAAATTCCTTATATTAAGCAAACCAGACAGCAACATTTTAGCCAGGGGCACACTCCAACACTCAGACATAATTTACAAACAAAGCATGTGTGTTTAGTGAGTCCGCCAGATAAGAGGCAGTAGGGATGACCAGGGATGTTCTCTTGATAAGTGCGTGAAATGGACAATTTTCCTGTCATGCTAAGCATTCAAAATGTAACGAGTACTTTTGGGTGTCAGGGAAAATGTATGGAGTAAAAAGTACATTATGTAGTGAAGTAAAAGTAAAAGTCAAAAATATAAATAATAAAGTAAAGTACAGATACTTAAGCACTTTACCCCACTGCAATTGTTTACAAGGTCACATATGTGCATTACGTCATTGTTCTCGAGCCCTGCAGGGTATGCACAAAGAGAGTAAAAAACACTGTGCTGTGCATAGCATGTGCATGTCCTTGGCCCACCCCACAAACCTGATTGGACAATACTGGGCCGACCTGATTGCGCCTCCCAATTTAACCATGCACCCTCATTGGACATGATTCTACCTGCCAATGAACATTGAGGGGATTCGGTTAATCTCGCCAGAACACCTATGTAGTCATGTTTTGCATCGGTGAAAGTTGATTACATTAATTTTGGAACAGGGCTTCCTCCCGGGCGTGAGCCAGGTGCAACATTCAAAGCCCACGGTGAAGTCGGCACAAAGCAAAGTGACGTAGGAGCACGTGGAGTAGGATTCTGTGTTTTCACATGCGAAAGTGATTGCTTTTTAGCTTTATCTGCCTTCCCAATGAAAATGAGTTAGAAAATTCAAACATTGATTTTATGGAAAACACATTTATGTTTCTGGATGATGCACCATGCTGCCTCGTTGACCAAATGACCAAGCGGCACAGATTACTGTTTGATTTGAGAAGAGTGCTCCTCCCTCCCCGCTTTCGCCCGATGACGTAACTTGTGCATTTATTCAAATAATGTTATATTTTTTTTTTTGGGGGGGGGGGGGGGTTGTTATTAATTCAAAGAATGTTTAAGGGCTACTCTCATTTTTTATTAGGCTAGATGCCACAACCGTCAGATAATTTCTGACCACGAACAAAAAAAAAACTCCTCAAAATAATTTAATCATTGGAACACCTGTTGTGAGTTAATCAAGAAAAAAGCGCAAAAGACACTATGTAAATATTAATTTGGATGGTTGACATTACAGTTAGTTAGGCTGCACAGTTCTAATCTACAGTGCATTTGGAAAATATTCAGACCCCTTGACTTTTTCCACATTTTGTTACGTTACAGCCTTATTCTAAAATTGATGAAATAGTTTTTCCCCTCATCAATCTACACACAATAATAAAAAAGGAAATATTACATTTACATAAGTATTCAGACCTTTTACTCAGTACTTTGTTGAAGCACCTTTGGCAGCGATTACAGCCTTGAGTCTTCTCGGGTATGACGCTACAAGCTTGACACACTTGTATTTGGATAGTTTCTCCCATTCTTCTCTGCAGATCCTCTCAAGCTCTGTCAGGTTGGATGGGGAACGTCACTGCACAGCTATTTTCATGTCTCTCCAGAGATGTTAAATCGGGTTCAAGTCCGGGCTCTGGCTGGGCCACTTAAGGACATACAGAGACTTGTCCCGAAGCCACTCCTGCGTTGTCTTGGCTGTATGCTTAGGGTCGTTGTCCTGTTGAAAGGTGAACCTTTGCCCAAGTCTGAGGTCCTGAGTGCTCTAGAGAAGGTTTCCATGAAGGATCTCTCTGTACTTTTCTCCGTTCAGCTTTTCCTCGATCCTGACTAGTCTCCCAGTCCCTGCCGCTGAAAAACATCCCCACAGCATGATGCTGCCACCACCATGCTTCACCGTAGGGATGGTGCCAGGTTTTCTCCAGACAAGACGCTTGGCATTCAGGCCAAAGAGTTCAATCTTGGTTTCATCAGACCAGAGAATCTTGTTTCTCATGGTCTGAGAGTCCTTTAGGTGCCTTTTGGCAAACTCTAAGCGGGCTGTCATGTGCCTTTTATTGAGGAGTGGCTTCCGTCTGGCCACTCCTCATGGTTGTCCTTCTGGAAGGTTCTCCAATATCCACAGAGGAACTCTGGAGCTCTGTCAGAGTGACCATCGGGTTCTTGGTCAGCTCCCTGACCAAGGCCCTTCTCCCCCGATTGCTCAGATTGGCCGGGCGGCCAGCTCTAGGAAGAGTCTTGGTGGTTCCAAACTTCTTCCATTTAAGAATGATGGAGGCCACTGTGTTCTTGGGGACCTTCAATGCTGCAGACATTTTTGGTACCCTTCCCCAGATCTGTGCCTCGACACAATCCTGTCTCGGAGCTCTACAGCCAATTCCTTCGACCTCGTGGCTTGGTTTTTTCTCTGACATGCACTGTCAACTGTGGGACCTTATATAGACAGGTGTTTGCCTTTCCAAATCATGTCCAATCAATTGAATTTACCACAGGTGGACATCTCAAGGATGATCAATGGAAACAGGATGCACCTGAGCTCAATTTCGAGTTTCATAGCAAAGGGTCTGAATACTTATGTAAATAAGGTATTTCTGTTATTTATGTTTAATTAATTTGCTAACATTTCTAAAAACCTGTTTTCGCTTTGTCGTTGTGGGGTATTGTGTGTAGATTGATGAGTAAAACAATTAATTTAATCAATTTTAGAATAAGGCTGTAACGTAACAAAATGTGGAAAAGGGGAAGGGGTCTGAATACTTTCCAAATACACTGTATGCTGGAATCCTTATCGTGAAATATGGTCCCCATGGTCCCATTCAACGAGATAGCTAAATTGTGACACCGTTTAGAAAATTTGATTGTGACCAAGATGGTTCTGATCAGGTTGAACACTATCTAGTAATTTGTGGTCCTCTGTAGCTCAGCTGGTAGAGCACGGCGCTTGTAACGCCAAGGTAGTGGGTTCAATCCCCGGGACCACCCATACACAAAAATGTATGCACGCATGACTGTAAGTCGCTTTGGATAAAAGCGTCTGCTAAATGGCATATTATTATATTATTATCATCTGAAATGCCATCTGTAGACCATGCTTTTCAGTTCGATTTTTTAGTTCTGGTCCAGCTAGCAGCAGAAGTATTTTCATTACTTGTTTCCGGGGAAATGCATTGAAAGAGAGAAATACAAATATTGTGATGCTTCTAACTTCTGATGCATTCATCTAATAGAGGGTTGCCAGGTGACGTAAAACGCCTCCTGGCGGCCATGTTGGAAGACCACCGAATTATTTACATTTACGTCATTTAGTAGACGCTCTTATCCAGTGCAACTTACAGTAGTGAGTGCATACTTTGTTGTACTGGTCCCCTGTGGAAATTTAACCCACAATCCTGGCCATGCTCTACCAACTGAGCCACAACACCAGCTGAGTGGCTACCCCAAACTGCATGATAACAGAGCCTAAAACTACTTGATTCATCACCATGGTCAGTTTCTGTGCTGTATTTGGCTGCTCTAACAATCCAGGAAAGACAACGGGGAAAATATATTTTTACTGATTGCCCGCAATCATGAAACACCAAGGAGATAACGCTCAAGAACTGTCAGAAAAACGAAGAAACCTTTTTGCCCATCAAGACCTGAACCCAGACAACTGTCAGTACAGGGTCTGCTCCGATCATTTCATCACCGGTAAGTGATTTCCAGTTTAGTTTAGCTGTTAGCTAGCCAGGTGTTAACATTAGCGGCACATGAGTTTCAAGTTTTGGGGAAGCTACTTTTTTCACTATAAAAATGCACCTTTATAATATAGCATTACATCATCTATCTGATGTAAGCCTACTATTCATAATGTGATGAGTAGATTGGACAGTCATAATTTAGGCTATTAATATAACTCAGTCTAATCACTGTGCATGGTTCAACGCATAGTGGCATAGGCCTACAGGCTATATCAGAGACGTTTATTTTCTTTCCTTTGCACAGGAAAAATGTGGCCTTTGATAAACACATTTCATGCAATTCTACTACACTTTATATGACTGGAGACATTAGGATAATCTTTT
Source organism: Coregonus clupeaformis (assembly GCF_020615455.1). Lineage (NCBI taxonomy): Eukaryota > Metazoa > Chordata > Actinopteri > Salmoniformes > Salmonidae > Coregonus > Coregonus clupeaformis. Next base: position 33,521,412 of record NC_059215.1, on the reverse strand, counting down.
TTAATACTACAAATCACAGGGTAGCCTAAGCTTTCTCTGCTGACACTGACAAACAGATTTTAAAAAACGACCTTATCTTGAATATAACCATCTAATCTAGGCCTACGAAAAGGTGAAATACACATTGTTCAATGTGATGTCTATCTAGCCTGGAGGAGGACATTGTTGTCCCAAAAAACTGTCCAGTGACACTGACCCAATGACAATTTGTTGAGAAATGTGTTTATTTACCATTGGACAAAGGCCTCAATGGAATAGGGGGCAATCCTATTTTTTTGTTTTTTTTTGTTTGGTTTACATTTTAAAGTGAAAAATCTCAGCGTAATTCCGTTTTCGTGGAATTGCCCTAGGACAACCTGCTATGTTTACTATTGGTTGTTCCAGCCCAACAATAGATTGAATCTTTACATGACGCTCAAACACCTGAATGAATTAATAAACACAACCAAACAATCAAGAGCCCTGATGGTATAGGTGACTTGAAGAAGTGATATTCTAACACATCAGGTGTGCTTTGTATTTGTTCATGTACTGTAGGTTCACCAGCTGACTTCCATCAAGATACCCATGTCGACTGGATTCCTACTGTGAAGATGAGCAATGCTGCAGCTACATCAGTTTCTACTTGTACTACTTCGTCCTTTTCCAGATATGAAAGGAGACATCCCTCAGTTAAACAAAATGGTTGTCATATGCTGTGCCTTGGTCATTCTGAATGATTCTGTTGTGCTATTTGAGTAGAGAGCACCATCACCTTGTCGAAGGGTGTAGGAATAACTGCTGATTAAACAGAAACACAGTTTCACATTTATTTATGTACACATGTATGACTATATAAAATGTAATTTGGAACAACATGCAAAATACTTGTTTATGATATTGTAAACATACTGTACTTTAATAATAAGCTATATTGTTATATGGGTGAAATGAAAAGTATTTTGTGTGCATCTCTGCTTTGCCTTGCCTCATTGAATAAAAATGTATTTCTTATAGCCTAACTATTCTTTCTTTCTTTTACAATTTAAACACATTTAGCGTAGACAATGTAATTGTTGTGGTAGTCTTAGGCAAACCATCTTCATTATCACAGTGGCACAGTGGCACCTCAAAGTGCCACTCAGACCTTCTGGGAGAAAAGTATCTGGCATTGAACTTGGTAGTAGTAGTTGTATGTTTTAAGATAAGGATCCCATCATCTCCTGCTTCCAGACATTTCACTACCTAGATTACAAGGGTTGGATTTGCACTAAATAATTTCATGTCAGCACAAGGCATGTACAACATCTGGTGTAATGATTAGCCTAATATACAGTGACTGTCACGCGTGCTGTAGGTGGGTGTAGTGGTGGAATCAAACGCAGGACACCGAAGTATAGTCCAACAGACTTTAGTAACTCTCCAACAAGGAAATACGAGAACACTTGCCCGAGGGCGAAATACGCACGAAGGCGAACAAAACAAAAGCGCACTACACAGGTGCGTAAACACTCCAACGCAGTGGAGGAAAGCTCAACCGAGCGAAATAGCGAAAATCAGCCCTACACACGACAGACCAAAATCAATAACACACAACACCTGACAAACACAACGAGAACTAAATAGGACACTAATGACACTAAATGATAACAGGTGTGACAACAATCAGACAAAAGCAAACGAACATGAAACATACAACGGTGGCAGCTAGTATTCCGGAGACAACGAACGCCGAAGCCTGCCCGAACAAGGGAGAGAGGCAGCCTCGGCCGAAACCGTGACAGTGACTTCAGAAGGTGTTCATACCCCTTGACCAATTACAAATTTTTTGTATAAATCAATTTTTTTCTCACCCATCTACATACAGAAGCCCATAATGAAAAAGTGAAAACATGTTTTTAGAAATTGCGGCACATTTATTGAAAATGAAATACAGAAATATCTCATTTACAGAAATATTCACACCCCTGAGTCAATACATGTTAGAATCACCCTTGGCAACGATTACAGCCGTGGGTTTTTCTAAGTCTCTTTTTTTTATGTTCAACCTCTGTCAAGTTGGTTGTTCATAATTGCTAGACAGCCATTTTCAAGTCTTGCCATAGATTTTCAAGCCTATTTAAGTCAAAACTGAAACTATGCCACTCAGGAACATTCAATGTAATCCTGGTAAGCAACTCCAGTGTGTATTTAGGTTACTGTCCTGCTGAAAGGTGAATTGGTCTCTCAGTGTCTTTTCATTGTTTCATTTAGATTAGTATAGTGGAGTAACTATGTTGTTGATCCATCCTCAGTTTTCTCCTATCACAGCCATTAAACTCTGTAACTGTTTTAAAGTCACCATTGGCCTCATGGTGAAATGCCTGAACGGTTTCCTTCCTCTCCTGCAACTGAGTTAGGAAGGACGCCTGTATATTTATAGTGACTGGATGAATTTGTGTAATTAATAACTTCACCATGCTCTAAGGGATATTCAATGTCTGCTTTTTTTTACCCATCTACCAATAGGTGCCCTCCTTTGCGAGGCATTGGAAAACCTCTCTGGTCTTTGTGGTTGAATCTGTGTTTGAGATTCACTGCTTGACTGAGGTACCTTACAGATAAGTGTATGTGTGGGGTACAGAGATGAGGTAGTCATTCAAAAATAAATAAAAAATAGCTTGAGAACATATAGCTCAACAATATGTAAACAATGTGTGAGTTAATTAAGCTATTCTCAGCTTCAGATGCACAATGCCAAGTGGTGCCTTGAAAATGCCCATAAGGCTAATGCCATCATACTGTATGCCTATGGCTGCAAGCCATTATCATCAGCTGCAAAATGTGTTCACATGGCTGATATCCTGAGAGAGAGTGACAATCAAATAAAACTAATTGGAGAGCTTACAGCTGAACAAAAAGGTCAAGTTCATTTGAGAATACAACACAGAAACTGAACATTTTTAGACAGATTCCCTTCCCCTCTTTATTGCAGAAATGATTGATCTGTGATTAATCAACATTGACACTAGTTCATCTTGAATAATAGTTAAGTTAACAATTAAAACAAGTTTAAACACTTCCCTTCAAATAATCAACACTTTATTTCATATAATTTCAAAGTGTACAAGTTAACTCATATGTAAAGTTCATACATCTTACTAAAGCTTAATTTCAGGTGAACAAAAAAAAAGTCCATACCAGAGGTGGCCAATCTCGCTCTACTGATCCCTGGTCTACTTGGTGAGCAGACTTCTATTCCAGCCCAGCAATAGCACACTTGATTATCAACTAATTAGGTTTGATAAGTTTAATCAGGTGTTAGTGCTGGGCTGGAACAGAAGCCTGTACACCCAGCAGGTTGGCCTGTTCCAGTTGTAATACGTTTATACATTGTGTATGACTTTTAAACTGTATTTCTGTTTACAACATTTGCTAACTTAGGTACACATATAACTCATGGTATACAATGATGTACCCTTATTCTTCCGGGACATTCATTGGGACCTCTTCATCTGCAGACAGGTTTTCACTGCTCTCTGTATCTGAGGACAGAAAACATCACAAAGAAACTGGCTTCATCATACTGAAATTATACAGCACTCAATATTATGTTGCTATATCTCTCTGTCCTCATAGTTCTCCTCGCTAGAGAGTGGAACTGGAGAATGTTTAAGTAATGTCCTCCCACAAAATGTACCTGCCCTCTCCCTTCTCTGAAAGCTGGAGCTGCTAATCCTTTCACCCTCTTCCATGGCTGTTAGCTAGCTAGCTACCTAGCTACAAATGCATTTTGAATTTGTGTTTTTTTAATTTACAATGATACATTCATCAAGATAGCTAGCTAGCTAGCTAATATGAAGTTAGCTAGCTTGTGATATTTAATTCACTTCGTTTGCTAGCATTAAGTCAAAACCTCAGTTGCGTTAACGTTTTCTCAATTGTTCTAAATATGTTTACTTACTTGAATAGGTTCTCCCACTGCCTCTGTTTTCTGGGTCTTTAGAAAAACAAAATAATGGGCAATCTTTCGGTGGTAGCAAAACGCAGCCAGCCATGTGGACGATTGGAGGACACACAGGGCAACAAAGTTCCAGCAGGCCGACTCTGATCTTCCAATATGGCGACTGGTATGGTTTCTAGGTGATTTGTGACGGAACTGCAACCCCTCTATAGTTTGTATTACATGTATTCTTGCTGTCCTTTAGCTGGTTGTTGCATAGGCTTGTGACTGCTTGTGTCTATTGTTGCTGTTTCCGTGCATAGTGCACGCCTCTTAATGAATGAACGCGCGTGGCTACATGCACTAAATCTTTTAAGTATTGAATGTTAGGATTACGTGGCTTTATATGGAAGGATATGCCTACAGATGGTTAATAATGCATGTCTGCACCATACATTGACACGTCAAGTCCAAAACGGGAGGTTTAAAAAATAACGAGGTCGTTTTCTGTCCTATGCAGCAATGCTTTAAGGGTACCTTCATCAACCAATATAATAATAATAATAATAATTAGTCATTTAGCAGACGCTCTTATCCAGAGCGACTTACAGAATATGCTTTAAGGCAACCGTTTCAGACGTATGCTGCATCTTGATAGTCCAAAGTGGCCTCTTGTTCTCATCTCATCTGTCATAAAATGCACTAATCTGAAATAAACCCAACCCAATGAAAACTGTTACTTAGATTCTTTATATCTCGTAAATCGATACTGACTTTATGACCAAAATCATCCTATCTACACTTTGTAGTTCATTTTTACACTAGAATCCGTGTTTGGCAATACGGATACCTTTTCACATTCAAGGAGGCTGCTGGCTAAGGACGCTGCTTGGCCAGGGACATATGCAGCATTTACTTTTTTGCTAATTTACTTTTAATGCTGTTTGATCTGGCTTTGAAATCTAAAGTTTTTCGTTTAGCTTTTTGCTTCCAACGTTTTTATGTGCTCCACCACGCACTTGTCTGGTAATGTTGAACGCCTCCTCACATATTCAGCCTCCCATCAAAAGCTTCTCCCTAGCAGGTGTGACACCTACTCCCGTTGCCTGCTGAACTGTTGCTTGAATCCCACCCAGCGATCTGCTCCCTGTCTGCCCTGGTCTGTCTCCCCCTTCTGGTACAGGTACCCCTGCCACACTCCTCCTTCTCTCCCGAGCTTTCGCTCGCATCCAGCACACTCGCACATACATACATGCACACACTTCAGACTTAGGACTGATCTGAATTTTATGCAGGCTAATTCACTTCTGAATCGTATTATGTGAGCTTTACTCAGAAATGCTTTAATTAACTAGCATAGGCCTACAATTTATTTATTTTATCTCAGACTTTTATAGCCTACTGGACTCAGAGCTACTCTCTCACGTTATTTTGCTGAGGCGAGTGACTCTTTGAACTTACAATGGCTAGCTCCAAGCTTTATTATTGTGCTATTTGCTCCATGACTCCTGCCCGCTTTGTTGACTATGAACTTGCTTGTTTACGCGACTGTGGGGCGGACAATGTTTGTTTCCCCACTCGCGACTCTGACTCTTTATCGTTTACACGGACTCTTGGCCCCATGGAAATCTAATTAGCATAATCGAAAATTCCCATTAAAATCTGTCCGTTTAAGCTAGAGATATCTGTTTTTGCATTGGATGCGCCACAATCCACCATATTCACTGATGTCGCACTTCCGCATCTGCGTTGAAAGGTGACAGAGCTAGAGCGTTGTTTGCCAGATCATGAGACATCCCGAAAATCGGTCTTCTCACAAAATCGTCTGTAGCGTCCGAACAGTTTGGCCTACAAACTATTATAACCCCTCTGTGGAAAGGTGAGACTCTCTAGGATGCACACAGAAGGTCCCCCGGTACCAGTTGAGAAAATGAATGGAAGTATATATGGAGACTGTTAAGTGCCAAAAGAAAATCGTATATCCCCCCCAACCTCCTCTCCTCTGGCTTAGACAGGGCTTAGACTATAATGGGTTAACACTAGAAGCGTATTACCTAAAATGTATCATTTGAAAGTGTGGGTTCAAAGCTCCAATCCATGTGTTGGTCATTACTTAGACATGGTTAAGAAAGAGTATTCTGAACACTTAACCTTTCTGGTTATAACATTTTTCGGCAAAAAATAACTTTCAAAGGTGGTGTAGTGGCAATCTTTACCAAGGAACACCAGTGATCGGTTGTCTCCATCAAGTCTGTCCCCAAACAATTTGATTTGCTGGTTTTAAATAGCTATTTGTTGACTGTTGCTGGGTGTTATCATCCACCATCAGCACCGACCTGTACCCTACCTGCCCTAAGTTTTCTCCTGGTGCCTTACACAAGTCTGAATTTGTCTTGCTAGGTGACTTAAACTGGGACATGCTTAAACCACCTGATCAAGTATTAAATCAATGGGACTCCCTAAATCTCTCTGATTATTACCATTCCCACAAGGTATGACTCTAAACACCCGGAAAAGGCCACTCTCCTTGATGTTATCCTAACAAATAATCCCGATATGTATCAGTCTTGTGTTTTCTGTAATGACCTTAGTGAGCACTGTTTTACGGCCTGTGTTCGTAATGGCTGCTCAGTTAAACGACCTGTCCTGATTTGTTATAGACTCTTGCTGAAAAACTTTAATTAGCAAGCTTTACTTCATGACCTGGCCTTTGTAAATTGGTATAGAATCAGCTTGATCCCCTCTGTCGAAGATGCTTGGACCTTCTTTTTTTATATTTTCAATGGTATTGTTAACAAGCACGGCCCCATAAAGAAAATGAGAATTAAAAACAGGTTCAGCCCCTGGATCGACCGTGATCTGGCAGAGTTATACTCCACCTCAAGAACACCATTTGGAAAAAGGCTGGCCACACAAATATTCAGGCTGACTGGCTGTCGTTCAGGCAAATGAGAAATAAGTGCACATAGGCTATCCGGAAGTCCAAAGTTTAGTTACATTAAGGAGCAGTTCTCTCTCTGTGGGTCTAACCCCAAGAAGTTCTGGAAAACTGTGAATGATCTGGAGAATAAACCCTCTGTGATGAGGTAGTGTTGAAGGAGTCAGGTGCAGGAGGGTCAATCACAGAATAACAGGCTTAATCCGCAAAATACAGGTTTACGCAGAAATGCGTCAAACACACTCCGGGGCACAAAACAGGCGCACTGGAAAATACAAGGCACACAGGAAAATACTCCCGTCGATACAAAATACACGAGCTCCACCGAGCTTCACTAACCTCCACAATAAACAATCACCCACACAGACAAGGAAGCAGAGGGAACACTTATACCATGACTAATGAAGGAATAAGGACCAGGTGTGTGTGATTGCAGACAAGACAAATGGAGTGATGATAAATGGATCGGCAGTAGCTAGTAAGCCGGTGACGCCGAACGCCGAAACCTGCCCAAACAAGGAGGGGAGGCAACCTCGGCGGAAGTCGTGACACCCTCCTTCTCACAGCTGCCCATGTCCCTTAAGGTTGATGTCTCTGACGTGGCTGGCGCTCTCTGACGTGGCTGGCGCCGACGAAGATGGCGGCCTCGCGACTAGCTCTTAGGAAACTTTGCGGTATTTTGTTTTTTTATGTATTATTTTTTACATTATTAGCTCAGAAAGTGTTTGGTATCATTACATACAGCCGGGAAAAACTATTGATATCAGAGCGGCGGTAACTCACCAGCATTACGACCAGGAATACGACATTCCCGAAGCAGATGAATTGAACTGATTCCAGCGGTTGACCCAAAACATCGCAGGCGGAGGAGAGGCACGACCGTACTATCTCCCAAGATAATTCTATTCGGTTATAGTCACGGCCGTGTATATCCCCCCTCAAGCCGATACCACGACAGCCCTCAAAGAACTTCACTGGACTTTATGCAAACTGGAAACCACATATCCTGAGGCTGCATTTACTGTAGCAGGGGATTTTAACAAAGCGAATTTGAGGACGAGCCTGCCAAAGTTCTATCAACATATTGACTGTTGTACACGCGCTGCTAAAATCCTCGACCATTGCTATTCGAACTTCCGGGATGTTTATAAGGCCCTCCCCCGCCCTCCTTTCGGCAAATCTGACCACGACTCCATTTTGCTCCTCCCTTCCTATAGGCAGAAACTGAAACAGGAAGTACCCGTGCTATGGACTATTCAACGCTGATCTGACCAATCGTAATCCACGCTTCAAGATTGTTTTGATCACGCGGACTGGGATATGTTCCGGGTAGCTTGCGAAAATAATTTAGAAGAATACACTGAAACGGTGACTGAGTTTATCAGGAAGTGTATACAGTGGGGAGAACAAGTATTTGATACACTGCCGATTTTGCAGGTTTTCCTACTTACAAAGCATGTAGAGGTCTGTCATTTTTATCATAGGTACACTTCAACTGTGAGAGACAGAATCTAAAACAAAAATCCAGAAAATCACATTGTGTGATTTTTAAGTAATTCATTTGCATTTTATTGCATGACATAAGTATTTGATCACCTACCAACCAGTAAGAATTCCGGCTCTCACAGACCTGTTAGTTTTTCTTTAAGAAGTCCTCCTGTTCTCCACTCATTACCTGTATTAACTGCTCCTGTTTGAACTCAATACCTGTATAAAATACATCTGTCCACACACTCAATCAAACAGACTCCAACCTCTCCACAATGGCCAAGACCAGAGAGCTGTGTAAGGACATCAGGGATAAAATTGTAGACCTGTACAAGGCTGGGATGGGCTACAGGACAATAGGCAAGCAGCTTGGTGAGAAGGCAACAACTGTTGGCGCAATTATTAGAAAATGGAAGAAGTTCAAGATGACGGTCAATCACCCTCGGTCTGGGGCTCCATGCAAGATCTCACCTCGTGGGGCATCAATGATCATGAGGAAGGTGAGGGATCAGCCCAGAACTACACGGCAGAACCTGGTCAATGACCTGAAGAGAGCTGGGACCACAGTCTCAAAGAAAACCATTAGTAACACACTACGCCGTCATGGATTAAAACCCTGCAGCGCACGCAAGGTCCCCCTGCTCAAGCCAGCGCATGTCCAGGCCCGTCTGAAGTTTGCCAATGACCATCTGGATGATCCAGAGGAGGAATGGGAGAAGGTCATGTGGTCTGATGAGACAAAAATAGAGCTTTTTTGTCTAAACTCCACTCGCCGTGTTTGGAGGAAGAAGAAGGATGAGTACAACCCCAAGAACACCATCCCAACCGTGAAGCATGGAGGTGGAAACATCATTCTTTGGGGATGCTTTTCTGCAAAGATGACAGGACGACTGCACCGTATTGAGGGGAGGATGGATGGGGCCATGTATCGCGAGATCTTGGCCAACAACCTCCTTCCCTCAGTAAGAGCATTGAAGATGGGTCGTGGCTGGGTCTTCCAGCATGACAACGACCCGAAACACACAGCCAGGGCAACTAAGGAGTGGCTCCGTAAGAAGCATCTCAAGGTCCTGGAGTGGCCTAGCCAGTCTCCAGACCTGAACCCAATAGAAAATCTTTGGAGGGAGCTGAAAGTCCGTATTGCCCAGCGACAGCCCCGAAACCTGAAGGATCTGGAGAAGGTCTGTATGGAGGAGTGGGCCAAAATCCCTGCTGCAGTGTGTGCAAACCTGGTCAAGACCTACAGGAAACGTATGATCTCTGTAATTGCAAACAAAGGTTTCTGTACCAAATATTAAGTTCTGCTTTTCTGATGTATCAAATACTTATGTCATGCAATAAAATGCATATGAATTACTTAAAAATCATACAATGTGATTTTCTGGATTTTTTAGATTCTGTCTCTCACAGTTGAAGTGTACCTATGATAAAAATGACAGACCTCTACATGCTTTGTAAGTAGGAAAACCTGCAAAATCGGCAGTGTATCAAATACTTGTTCTCCCCACTGTAGGTGATGTTGTGCCCACTCTCACTATTAAAACCTACCCTAACCAGAAACCGTGGATAGATGGCAGCATTTGCGCAAAACTGAAAGCGCGAACCACCGCATTTAACCATGGCAAAGTGACTGGAAATACGGCAGAATACAGAAAGTGTAGCTACTCACTCCGCAAGGCAATTAAACTGGCAAAACATCCTTATAGAGACAAAGTGGAGTCACAATTCAACGGCTTAGACACGAGACATATGTGGCAGGGTCTACAGACAATCACGGACTACAAAAAGAAAACCAGCCACGTCGCCGACACCGACGTTTCGCTTCCAAACAAGCTAATCATTGTCTTCGCCCACTTTGAGGATAACACAGTGCCACTGACGAGGCCCACTACCAAGGACTGTGGCCTCTCCTTCAAAGTGGCAGACGTGAGTAAGACATTTAAGCATGTTAACCCCTGCAAGGCTGCCGGCCCAGACGGCATCCCTAGCCGCGTCCTCAGAGCATGTGCAGACCAGCTGGCTGGTGTGTTTACGGACATATTCAATCTCTCCCTTTCCCAGTCTGCTGTTCCCACATGCTCCAAGATTGCCACCATTGTTCCTGTACCCAAGAAAGCGAAGGTAACTGAACTAAATGACTATCGCCCCGTAGCACTCACCTCTGTCATCGTGAAGTGCTATGAGAGACTAGTCAAGGATCATATCACCTCTACCTTACCTGTCACCCTAGACCCACTTCAATTTGTTTACCGCCCCAATAGATCCACAGACGATGCAATCGCCATCACACTGCACACTTCCCTATCCCATCTGGACAAGAGGAATACCTATGTAAGAATGCTGTTCATTGACTATAGCTCAGCATTCAACACCATAGTACCCTCCAAGCTCATCATTAAGCTCGAGGCCCTGGGTCTGAACCCTGCCCTGTGCAACTGGGTCCTGGATTTCCTGACGGACCGCCCCCAGGTGGTGAAGGTAGGAAACAACATCTCCACTTCATCTCCACTCCACATCAACACTGGGGCCCCACAAGGCTGCGTGCTCAGCCCCCTCCTGTACTCCCTGTTCACCCATGACTGCATGGCCAAGCACACCTCCAACTCCAACTCATCAAGTTCGCAGATGACACAACAGTAGTAGGCTTGATTACCAACAATGATGAAACAGCCTACATGGAGGAGGTGAGGGCTCTGGGAGTGTGGTGCCAGGAAAATAACCTCTCACTCAACGTCAACAAAACAAACAAAGGAGATGATTGTGGACCATGCCGCTCTGTCATTGCTTGTCCATATATGTATATATCCTTAAATTCCATTCCTTACTAGATTTGTGTGTATTGGGTATATGTTGTGAAATTGTTAGATAGTACTTGTTAGATATTACTGCACTGTCGGAGCTAGAAGCTCAAGCATTTCGCTAAACCCGCAATAACATCTGCTAAACACGTGTATGTGACAAATAAGATTTGATTTGATTTGATGTGGTTGTTACTAACAAGGAGCATACGGCTGAGCTCTTTAATCACCACTTCATTAAGACAGGATTCCTATTTGACTCAGCCCTTCTAATGCGACTAGCCCCGATGCTCCTCCCTCTTTTTACTCTGCCCCGCTACACAGCTTCTTCCTGCAGGCGGTCACTGAGACTGAGGTGCTGAAGGAGCTCCTTTAGATCCTTTCTTCTTTAAGGTTGCAGCCCCTATCATTGCTGAGCCTATCTCTCACCATTTTAACCTGTCTCTCCTCTCTGGGGAGGTTCCCAATGCTTAGAAGGCAGCCACAGTGCGCCCTTTTTTAAAAGGGGAGATCAAGCTGATCCTAACTGTTATAGGCCAATTTCTATCTTGCCCTGTTTATCAAAAGTGTTGGAAAAACTTGTCAATAATCAACTGACTGGCTTCTTTTTTTTCTCAAATGTTTTGTATTTGGCATTTTTTTATGATTATACAGATAATACAGACAGAACACGTAGACGGCAAAACACACACGGATCCCCCCCGGAGCCAGACTTAAAGCAGGCATTATATAGAAGTTGAGTAATATAATCAAATAACAAAAAAAACATAGATATAATCAAACATAAAGTAAAGAGTAAAAATAGTGACACAAATTCTAATTTGGCTTGGTTTATGGAGTTGTGAAATTAGCTGGGTCCATGTCTCCTACAAAGGATAGGAAAGGTTGCCAGATATTATACAATGTAATTGCAGATCCCCTAATGGAGAAGCGCATTTTCTTTAGCTTGAGATGTTGAGTAACTTCCTTTATCCAATGGCTAAAAGTAGGAGGAAACCGATCCTTCCACTTGAATATACAAAATAAATATATAAACGCAGCATGCAACAATTTCATTGATTTTACTAAGTTACAGTTCATATGAGGAAGTGAGTCAATTGAAATAAATTCATTAGGCCCTAATATATGCATATCACGACTGGGAATACAGATATACATCTGTTAGTCACAGATACCTTAAAAAAAATGGGCCTCACAATGGGCCTCAGGATCTCGTGATGGTATTTTTGTGCATTGAAATTCCCATAGATAAAATGCAATTGTGTTCGTTGACCGTAGCTTATGCCTGCCCGTACCATAACTCCATCGCCACCATGGGGCACTCTGTTCACAACATTGACATCAGCAAACCGCTTGCCCACAGGACGCCATACATGTAGTCTGCGGTTGTGAGGCCGGTTGGATGTACTGCCAAATTGTCTAAAACGATGTTGGAGGCGGCTTATGGTCGAGAAATTAACATTAAATGATCTGGTAACAGCTCTGGTGGACATTCCTGCAGTCAGCTTGCCAATTGTACGCTCCCTCAAAACTTGAGACATCTGTGGCATTGTGTTGTGTGACAAAACTGTACATTTTAGAGTGGCCTTTAATTGTCCCTAGCACAAGGTGCACCTGTGTAATGATCAGGCTGTTTAATCAGATTCTTGATATGCCACACCTGTCAGGTGGATGGATTATCTTGGCGAAGGAAAAATGCTCACGAACAGGGATGTAAACAAATTTGTGCACAAAATTTGAGAGAAAAAAGCTTTTTGTGCGAATGGAATATTTCTGGGATCTATTATTTCAGCTCATGAAACATGGGACCCAACACTTTACATGTTGCGTTTATATGTTTGTTCAGTGTAGTATAAGACGTCTAGCTAGAAGAGTAGTAAATGCTACATTTACATTTTACATTTTAGTCATTTGGCAGATGCTCTTATCCAGAGAGACTTATAGTGGTGAGTGCATACATTTCAAATCAAATCAAATCAAATTGTATTTGCCACATGCGCCGAATACAACAGGTGTAGACATTACAGTGAAATGCTTACTTACAAGCCCTTAACCAACAATGCATTTTTTAAAGTTATTTTTTTACAGTGTTAAGTAAAAACAATTAAATTAAATAACTAAAGAGCAGCAGTAAATAAAATAACAGTAGGGAGGCTATATACAGGGGGGTACCGGTGCAGATTCAATGTGCGGGGGCACCGGCTAGTCGAGGTAATTGAGGTAATATGTACATGTGGGTAGAGTTAAAGTGACTATGCATAAATAATAGACAGAGTAACAGCAGCGTAAAAGAGGGGGGTAGGGGTGGGGGGGCAGTGCAAATAGTCCGGGTAGCAATGTTTAGCTGTTCAGGAGTCTTATGGCTTGTGGGTAGAAGCTGTTGAGAAGCCTTTTGGACCTAGACTTTGTGCTCCGGTACCGCTTGCCGTGCGGTAGCAGAGAGAAGGGTCTATGACTAGGGTGGCTGGAGTCTTTGACAATTTTGAGGGCCTTCCTCTGACACCGCCTGGTATAGAGGTCCTGGATGGCAGGAAGCTTGGCCCCAGTGATGTACTGGGCCGTACGCACGACCCTCTGTAGTGCCTTGCGGTCGGAGGCCGAGCAGTTGCCATACCAGGCGGTGATGCAACCAGTCAGGATGCTCTCGATGGTGCAGCTGTATAACGTTTTGAGGATCTGAGGACCCATGCCAAATCTTTTCAGTCTCCTGAGGGGGAATAGGCTTTGTCGTGCCCTCTTCACGACTATCTTGGTGTGTTTGGACCATGATAGTTTGTTGGTGATGTGGACACCAAGGAACTTGAAGCTCTCAACTTGTTCCACTACAGCCCCATCGATGAGAACGGGGGCGTGCTCAGTCCTCTTTTTTTTCCTGTAGTCCACAATCATCTCCTTTGTCTTGATCACGTTGAGGGAGAGGTTGTTATCCTGGCACCACACGGCCAGGTCTCGGACCTCCTCCCTATAGGCTGTCTCATCGTTGTCGGTGATCAGGCCTACCACTGTTGTGTCGTCAGCAAACTTAATGATGGTGTTGGAGTCATGCCTGGCCATGCAGTCATGGGTGAACAGGGAGTACAGGAGGGGACTGAGCACGCACCCCTGAGGGGCCCCCGTGTTGAGGATCAGCATGGCAGATGTGATGTTACCCACCTTTACCACCTGGTATCTGAAGAATCCCGGAACCTATTCCAGTCTGTGCTAGCAAAACAGTCCTGTAGCTTAGCATCTGCATAATTTGACCACTTTTTTATTAACCGAGTCACTGGTGCTTCCTGCTTTAGTTTTTGCTTATAAGCAGGAATCAGGAGGATAGAGTTATGGTCAGATTTGCCAAATGGAGGGCGAGCAAGAGCTTTGTATGCATCTCTGGTTGCACATTTAACATGCTGGTAGAAATTAGGTATAACGGATTTAAGTTTCCCTGCATTAAATTCCCCGGCCACTAGGAGCACTGTCTCTGGATGAGCGTTTTCCTGTTTACTTATGGCCTTATACAGCTCATTGAGTGTGATCTTAGTGCCAGCATCGGTTTGTGGTGGTAGATAGACAGCTACGAAAAATACAGATGAAAAGTATCTTGGTAAATAGTGTGGTCTACAGATTATCATGAGATACTCTACCTCAGGCGAGCAAAACCTTGAGACTTCCTTAGTATTAGATTTTGTGCACCAGCTGTTGTTTACAAATATACACAGACCGCCACCACTTGTCTTACCGGAGTCAGCCGTTCTATCCTGCCGATGTAGTGTATATCCCGTCAGCTGTATTTTGTCCATGTCGTCGTTCAGCCACGACTCGGTGAATCATAAGATATTACAGTTTTTAGTGTCCCGTTAGTAGGATAACCGTAATCTTAGGTCATCCAATTTGTTCTCAAATGATTGAACATTGGCTAATAGGATTGATGGAAGAAGCAGTTTACTCGCTCGCCGTCGGATCCTTACAAGACACCCCGACCTACGTCCACGATATCTCTGTCTCTTTCTCATGCGAATGACGGGCATTTGGGCCCTGTCGGGTGTCTGTAGGATATCCTTTGCGTCCGGCTCGTTGAAGAAAAAATCTTCATCCAATACAAGGTGAGTAATCGCTGTCCTGATATCCAGTCATAAGAGACGGTGGCAGAAACATTATGTACAGAATAAATGACAAATAACGTGAAAAAACACACATAATAGTACAATTGGTTAGAGGGCTGTAAAATGGCAGCCATCTTCTCCGGCGCCACTTTTATTCATACTGATCTACCGTGGGAATCGAACCCACAACCCAGGCGTTGCAAGTGCCATGCTCTACCAGCATGTTGCCCATAGAACTGTTTAGAGGGGCTTCCTGTGGTGCCACTACGAATAATGAAATAAAGGCAGAAGGTTTTATAGGTCTCTCCAGTATCTTAGAAAATGTCTCAAAAATGGATATCCAGAAATCTGTCAATTTCGGGCATGTCCATAACGTGCAATAAAGTAGCAGGAGCCTGCTTACATCGGTCACAAGTGGGATCTATTTCTGGTCTAATCTTGGATAATTTTGCCTTGGACCAATGCAGCAGATGGACTATTTTAAATTGAATTACAGCACGTCTTAGACATATAGATGAAGAATGTATTCTCTGAAGCATACTCTGCCTGACTAGCTTTCTTGATGTCTATAGTATTCTCTCTGGAATGCAATCTGGTTTCCGCTCAGGTTACCTGGCACCATCCCTACGGTGAAGCATGGTGGTGGCAGTATCATGCTGTGGGGATTTTTGTAGATTATACAGTCTTATACTCAGCTGGTATCTCCCCGGATTTTGTGTTAAACACTCTACAACAAATGTTTCTTAGTGTCCAACAAACTTTCTCACCACTGGTGTGATTACTACCTCTGAGGGTTTAGCGCTTGAGGTAGTCACCTCATACAAGTACTTGGAAGTATGGCTTGACGGTACACTGTCCTTCTCTCAGCACATATCTAAACTGCAGGCTAACATTAAATCTAGACGTGGTTTCCTCTATAGTAATCGCTCCTCTTTCACCCCAGCAGCCAAACTAACCCTGATTCAAATGACCATCCTACCCATGCTAGATTACAGAGACGTAATTTATAGATCGGCAGGTAAGGGTGCTCTCGAGCGGCTAGATGTTCTTTACCATTCGGTCATCAGATTTGCCACCAATGCTCCTTACAGGACACATCACTGCACTCTTACACTCCTTTGTAAACTGGCAATCTCTGTACACCCTGAGCAAGACCCACTGGTTGATGCTTATTTGTAAAATCCTCTCAGGCCTCACTCCCCCCTATCTGAGATACCTACTGCAACTCTCATCCTCCACATACAACACCCGTTCTGCCAGTCACATTCTGTTAAAGGTCCCCAAAGCACACACATCCCTGGGTTGCTCCTCTTTTCAGTTCGCTGCAGCTAGCGAGTTGAACGAGCTGCAAAAAAAACACTCAAACTGGACATTTTTATCTCCATCTCTACATTCAAAGACTCAATCATGGACACTCACTGACACTTCTGGCTACTTCATGTGATGTATGGTTGTCTCTACCTTTTTGCCCTTTGTACTGTTGTCTGTGCCTAACAATGTTTGTACCATTTTTTCTGCTGCTATCATGTTGTGCTGCTGTCATGTTGTATTGCTACCAAGTTGTTGTCATGTTGTGTTGCTATCATGCTGCATTGTCATGTGTTGCTGCCATGTTGTGTTGTTGTCATAGGTAGGGCTGTGGCGGTCATGAAATTGGTGATTGTCAATCAAATTGCTGCCGGTCTCATGGTAATTGACAGTTTTTTTACATAAACACATTTAGCATCTCCTGGCTTCCACGCATTCCCTACAAGCCACTGATGCAGAACTTTGGAACATCTACATTTTAAAAAGTCTAATAAATCCATGTAATATAGCCTACACCACCACAATAAATCCATTATTTATTTTAGACAGGTCTAAAGAAACATGATATGAAGAAAATGTAGTCTATTTCAGAAGAACATAATAGCATTCTCTGAGTTGTCCTTATGTTAGGCCCTGATCTGGCTTTGCCATATGGCTGTGGGCTACATTAGTTCATTTAGCAGACAAGATTTGCTTAGAATTCCGTGGCATTATTTTATATTATTTTATAGTATGAAGAAGTACTGAGTAAAGGGTCTGAATACTTATGCAAATGTGATATTTCTGTTTTTTATTTGTAATAAATGTGCTATAATTTCTAAAAACCTGTTTTTGCTTTGTCATTGTGGGGTATTGTGTATAGATTGATGAAGGGAAAAAAACAATTTAATCCATTTTAGAATAAGAGTGTAACCTAACAAAATGTGGAAAAAGTCAAGGGTTCTGAATACTTTCCGAAGGCAATGTGTGAAATTTGTTTGGATTTAGAATTGTCCATTATCATGCACCTGTCTTGAAACAGGGGCAGAAAAAAAATACATGTCATCTATGCACTTAAATAGCGAATAGATGCTTTTCCCATGGTTAATTTTCATGCCAGCCAGGTAGGCTATACTCTTGTTGTAAAGAGAAGAAATGTGCTTAATATTAGGAAAGTTGAGAAATAAATATAGTAGGCCTAGCCTATAGAAAGCTGATGGGATCCTTCTCATTTTAATAGAGGCCATCACTCTGTTTTCTCATGCAATTGCATAGAATATAGAAATGTTACGCAACGTGAGCTCATGGGCTCTCATGAAGTGTTTGATTAGATATTTGATTACATTTGCGTTGATGTCAGAGTGATTAGAGGGACAATGGAGTGCTGAGTACCAGGCAGTTAGCAAGTTTGGTAGGCTACTAATGTCCATAAGCAGCATCAGAGCTTGGATAATCCTAATTACCTTGACTAAACCTTTACGTGGAATTTGACTGCCATCATGACTCGTGACCGCTGGTGTGGCTATAATATGGGCAGCAGGTAGCTTAGTGGGTAAGAGCGTTGTGCCAGTAACCGAAAGGTCGCTGGTTCTAATCCCCGAGCCGACTAGGTGAAAAATCTGTCGATGTGCCCTTAAGCAAGGCACTTAACCCTAATTGCTCCTGTAAGTCGCTCTGGATAAGAGCGTCTGCTAAATGACTAAAATGTAAATGTAATATGGTCACTATAACAGCCCTAGTCATGGGTCTCTCTTTATTTAGTGTTGTGGTGGCTCTCTTGTCCTGATGTGTGTTTTGTCCTACATTTACATTTTTATCCCAGCCCCCGCCCACAGGAGGCCTTTTGCCTCTAGGTAGGCTATCATTGTAAATAAGAATTTGTTCTTAATTGACTTGCCTAATAAATAAAGGTTAAATAAAACAACACTTTAAAGAGAAACAAGACAAGAAGAGGAAGCTAATTGACAGTATTGAGACGAGGAAGCTAATTTACACTATTGAGATGAGCCCCAAGAGGATAAAGGAGTGCGGTAAGAAGACGAGTATGGTAAGAAGCGGATGGGGTAAAGAGAGATGAGGTTAAAGGAGGTAGAATGGAGATGAGAAGGGTAAGAGGACAGATAGCTAGCTTTATGCTACTGATGTGATGCAAAGCAGCCAGTGGCATTCAGTGTGTGTAATTGAGCAGAAAATAGAGGAGTCACATTAAATAGACTTTCTATCTCCCTTAATCTTAGTCTGGATAGTACATCTCTGCTTTTCCTCCCGGGAAGGCCTGCCTCCAAGACCTCCAATGCTCACCTGAATGCTCACCAGTCAGGCTTTATGCCACGACACAGCACCGTCTCGGCTGCTTCTTAAGTTATAAATGATATAGTGAACTCACTGGTTAGGAAGCAGCATTGTGCTGCCCTCTATATTGATCTAAAGCATTTGATACTGTTGATCATGCACTTCTGCTACAGAGGTTATCTGACATTGGTTTAGACCAAGTATCATGCAGTTGGTTCAAGAACTACCTGCATAATATAACTCAATAAACATCTGTTGAAGGAGCTCAGTCACATTTTCTTAAAGGTCCAATGCAGCCATTTTTTCTCTACATCAAATCACTTCTGAGTAACAGTTAAGTACCTTACTGTGATTGTTTTCAAATTAAAATGGTCAAAAAGAAACAGCTTCTTAGCAAATAGCAATTTCTCAAGTAAGAATTTTGTTAGGACTGTCTGGGAGTGGTCTGAGTGAAAACTAGCTGTTATTGGCAGAGGGGTTTGGAACGCTCTTTCTTATTGGTCTATTAACTAATTTTCTGCCTAGTGATGTCACCAGGCAGGCCAAAACTCCATCCCACCAAAACAGGCTGACTTTTCTGGCGGTCTTTTCAAACAGCTCTTATGATAAAAAGGGCATTATCATCATTTTCACAATTTCACAGTATTATTTGTCTAGGCCTCTGCTCCTATGGTGGAGAAAGGGGTAATTTCTCCCCGACCTGCCCTCTATCCACTAATAGGCGAGCAGGTGACAAGCCAGGGAATCCCCCATCTCCAACCCAGGCAGAGGAGAGGCAGGAAGAGGAGACCCCCATCATCCCTCCATTCTGTATCATTGTGGCAGTGGTGTAGGACGTGGACCCGACATACGGCAGGCCCTGCGTACGGAACCCGCACTTGCACAGCGCCCGGAGAACAGCGCCTATGTGCCCACGGGTGTGCGGGACCGCCTCCTTTCCTGGGCTCACACAGCGCTTGTGTCGGGTCGTCCTGGGATAGGCCGTACCATTGCCTGCCTGACTGAGAAGTACTGGTGGCCCACCTTGACTAGGGACGTCCGGGTTTATGTCTCTTCCTGCTCTCTGTGCCCAGTCTAAGACACCCAGACACCTCCCTTATGGAAAGCTCCTTCCCCTGCCGGTTTCACAACGACTCTGGTCTCACCTCTCGGTGGACTTTGTCACTGACCTTCCCCCTCCCAGGAGAACACCACCGTTCTCGTCGTTGTGGACCGATTTTCCAAAGCTTGTCGCCTCCTTCCTCTGCCTGGGCTCCCGTCGGCCATGCAAACCGCGGAGGCTCTTTTTACGCACGTCTTCTGGCACTACGGGATCCCGGAGGACATTGTGTCAGACCATTGTGTCCTCAGTTCACCTCACGCATATGGAAAGTGTTCATGGAACGCCTGGGGGTCACGGTCAGTCTCACCTCCAGGTACCGTCCTCAAGCTAATGGGCAGGTGGAGAAGGTCAATCAGGAAGTGGGCAGGCTCCTGAGGTGTTACTGTCAAGACCGGCTGGGGAGTGGGTGGATTTTCTACCTTGGGCTGAGTATGCGCAGAATTCCCTCCGCCACTCCTCCACTAACCTCACTCCTTTCCAGTGCGTGTTGGGGTATCAGCCGGCCCTGGCACCTTGGCATCCGAGCCAGACCGAGGCCCCTGCGGTGGTCGAGTGGTTTCGGCGCACTGAGGAGATCTGGAACGCTCCGCAGACTCGTCTCCAGCGGGCCGTGCGTCGGCACAAGGAACAGGCCGACCGCCACCACAGTCAGGCGCCTGTTTTCTCTCCAGGCGACTGGGTCTGGCTCTCCACCCGGAACCTGCCCCTCAGCTTGCCCTGCCGGAAGCTGAGCCCGTGGCTTGTGGGGACGTTTAAAGTCCTGAGGAGGGTTAATGAGGTAACGTACCGTTTGCAACTCCCTGCTGATTACCGCATTAACATGACTTTTCATGTGTCTCTCCTCAGGCCAGTGGTGCCTGGTCCCCTCGCTGAGGCTGGACCCAGTGATGCCCCGCCTCCTCCTCTGGACATCGAGGGAGGTCCGGCGTACTCGGTCCGTGAAGTCCAGCACCGCGTCATAATACATTTTAGAAAAAGGCTCAGTGTCGTTATCCTCACAAGGGGAGGGTTTTAGAGTATTGAAAATAGGGGTGCCAAAAATGTTGACCCCTATCTTTTGTAGATTTTTTTGTATTACTTGTTAAACAAAATCTCTTTCTCTGAGCAATTGTATTAGTATAAAATAATATAATTTCCCAATTTATTTGAGAATACAATACAGCACAGTATTTGTATTATTTATTTTATACAGTCTTTTTTGCTAATCTCATCTTTTATCAGGTGCCAATAATTATGGACCTGCCTGTTCTGTTGGCTGGGAGTCTCTGGCTACCAGAAGGGACCAACATTGGCTACTATTTGTATATAAAGCAGTTCTCCAGAAACTCCCATACTACCTTATCTTACTTCTAAATTGGCTGGTTCTAGAGGTTCTACTGGTCTCCTATGAGTTGAGGAAGACTGCATTTTGTTACTGTGCCCCTCACTCCTGGAATGACCTTCAAGTCACTTTAAAACGTGATTCTCTGGTCTGAAAATGTCAGTTTAGGACTGATGAGGAATGTGATCAATGAGGACTGCACTTGTTTTCATTAAAGTATAATTTGTATCTATTGTTCCCTTTTGAATGTAACGTAATTTATGTGTAATGTTGTAATTGTAATTTTGTATTATTGTATTGGAATGATCATTCTTGAATTGCTGTTCTCAGGGCACCATTGGAAATGAGACCCTGGCCTCAATGGGTTCCCCTGGATAAATAAACCTCACCCTCTTGCCACCCTATTACCCTACCAAACCTACCCATACCCCCCACCACGTTAATCCTTTCTGCCTTTATCAGCATTGTTAAGCCCCTAACAAAACTTGAAACTATTTGAAACCTTGTCATTAGCTATCAAGCTATTAAGATAGCTAGTATCATCTTCCTACTACTCTATCTGGAGCTGTGGCAGCTCCATTTAGCGTATCCATCCTCATGAGGCCTACATTCCTTCCCGCCTGCCCAGCGGTACTTTGGACTCCACGCTCCGCTCTGATCTATTTCTGTTCCTCTGGTGCCTCTCCTCTCATCAGCTCTTCTCATCTCCGCCCGACTCGGGTGACCTCCACAGAATCTTAATTAGAAAAAAATCTCTCTCTCTCTCGCTCTCTCGCTCGCTCTCTCTTGCTCTCTCTCTCTCGCTCTCTCAGAGGTTAGTGTAGCATAGCATTAGCGTTAGTGGCAAGGGAAGAAAAAAGTGTCACCGTGATTGAGAGCTCTCCAATGGCAGCCGCGTCTTGTCGGCCTGTTAACATCTTTTAAGCTCACGTGCGGTACAGTACTGAAGCGGGGTAGGAGGCTTTGATGCCTTTATCGTGCGGCTGTGATAATTGCATCGCCGAATTGAAAGCTAAAGCGTGAAAATCTGTCATTAATCTCCAAAAGACTGTTCTGATCTGGTGCTGCAAGTCAGAGCCCTAAAATGTCAGAGCCCTAAAATGTATATTCACTGGATTTACAGCAAGGTTTTTGCAGGTTTATGCTTGGTTGATAAGATATCCTGTTTGCTTAATATCCCTAAAATTGCAGTTCAGTTCAAACCTGGGGCGGCAGGTAGCTTAGTGGGTAAGAGCGTTGTGCCAGTAACCGAAAGGTCGCTGGTTCTAATCCCGAGCCGACTAGGTGAAAAATCTGTCGATGTGCCCTTGAGCAAGGCACTTAACCCTAATTGCTCCTGTAAGTCGCTCTGGATAAGAGCGTCTGCTAAATGACGTAAATGTAAATGTAAATCAAGATTAAGGTCTTTTAAACCCTCATTGAAATGACTGTAATATGATACTGTAATTTTTCAAAGCAGAAAACGATGGGGTATTGATATCCCTGTTTCTGAAACATTATACGCTTCCCTGTATTGAATAGGTAAGGAAACTCTAGGGCTATGAGTAAAACTGTACCCTTGGCAGAGATGGTATATACATTTTCAGTTGTATATCTGTTGGGGGACCACAAAGCTGCTATACTGAACAACCTTGCGGTGAAAAAGATACGGTAAAACTTTGGTGCCATGCAGTGAAGCAGCTTAAGGAGAGGAATCACAGATTTCCTGTTTTGGTGTTCCACTTATGAGGAAGGCCTTGACATACACTCACAGAGTGTGTGTGTGCTAGGTCTCTGAGGCAACGGAGAGGGGCAGAGACGTGGGTTCTTAGGCCTGTAACTGGGTTCTTAGATCTGTAATATGTCTGTAACTGTACTGTGCCGCCCCAATCTACACTCTTAAGAGGGCAGCTTTAACTTGTTGAGCTAAAGCCAAGGCTAGCCCCTTCAAAGCAGCACCATGGTAATAAGTAGTCCTAATGTGCGCCTTTGACTTTTCACAAAGCTGGCAGCACACTGATGACTTCACACATTTGCCCATTTGACCATGTCAACCTCTGAGAATAAATAAAAAAAACAGTTCCCTCAAGGAATTTACTCAGAGACTTTGGCTAGCTAGCTTTCCGGTGGCTCCTGCGGTTCATCTATTGTGTGAGGGGAACATTGCTCTGTGGGCAGGTCAGCTATGGCCCAGTCTAAAAAACGGGAGTCTCCAAGGGAAACTGTAGACCACGGCGACCTGTAGGAACAATCACTGTGACTATGCACAAATAGAAGCAGACCCCTTCTCCACCAGACCTGGGTTCAAATACTATTTGAAATCTTTCAAATACTTGGAGCTTTGGTTTTAGCCTGCCTGGAGTGCCAGGTGGGCAGGGTTTGCACTTTTTTATTGGTTCCATTGCAACTACAAGCTTAATCAAGCACAGCTTAAAGAGATCAAAAGGGATCTGAAGCACTTACAAATTCGTAACATATTGTATGAACTGGAATTCGTAACATGTCATACAAATTGCAGGAATTGTGTTTATATACCATATATAACATATACGAAATGGATGGCGTTTTACACAATTGTGCACAATTTTCAGGGACCCATTTTGGCTCGTGAGCGCTACTTTCAAAACTACTGGCTGAAATTGTTGAAAATATCTGTAGCATCACTTTAAGTATTTGAAATGATTTCAAATAGTATTTGAACCCAGGTCTGGTCTCCACCACTATTTATAGTATACTAGACAATGAAGTCATAACATTTATTATATTTCTACTTGTGCATGAAGCCATTAAAATATCATAGAGAATTTGTTTTTTTTAATGGCAAATGATTCAAGAAAAGGGTGTCTTGTTTCTTAATATGTGGTTTGCAGCATGTGGGTGTTCTTCAAGACACATTTGTTCCAATGGCTCAGATGGTTGGTTGGAGCACCGGGCTACCAACACCAGATTTGTGTGTTTGATTCCTGCAAGTCACTTTGTTAAATAACATCTTCTAAATGACCATACTATACAAATAAGACTACATTCACTTCCTTCTCCACAACTGTCCTAAAGAATTGGTCTCCTCAAACTTTACACACAACAACTAATGGCCTTAATGCAAAGAAAGGCCAATGACAAATTCAGGCACAACTCGAAACCTATGAAAATATTAAACTCACAAAGGCACATATGCCTTCCTGGTCTATCATGGTTTATTCTGTGTTTAAAATTCACTGCTCGACTGAGAGACCTTACAGATAATTGTATGTGTGGGGTACAGAGATGAGGTAGTCGTTCAAAAATGATGTTAAACGCTATTATTACATTTACATTTTAGTCATTTAGCAGACGCTCTTATCCAGAGCGACTTACAGTTAGTGCATACATTACGTATTGCACACAGAGTGAGTTCATGCAACATATTATGAGACTTGTTAAGCACATTTTTACTCGTGAACTTATTAAAGCTTGCCATAACAAATGGGTTGAATACTTATTGACTCAAGACGTTTCAGCTTTTTATTTTTAATTAATTTGTAAAAATGTCTACAAAATAATTCCACTTTGACATTATGGGGTATTGTGTGTAGGCCAGTCAAAAAATAATCTCAATTTAATCTATTTTAAATTAAGGCTATAAAACAAAAACTATTGGAAATTGTCAAGGGGTATGAGTGAATACTTTCTGAAGGCACTGTATATGTTGGTAACCGGTTTATAATAGCAATAAGGCACCTTGGGGGTTTGTGGTGTATGGCCAATATACAGTACCACTGCTAAGGGCTGTATCCAGGCACTCCTCTATTCATTGTACATAAGAATAGCCCTTAAAGTGGAAAGGACAGTGTTTTAGCAACATTAAATCTTATTCAAATCTGTTCATATACACCCCCAGGAAGACTACGAAACCACTCCTGCATTGTCTTGGCATTATGCTTAGAGTTGTTGTCCTATTGGAAGGTGAACCTTTGCCCCAGTCTGAGGTCCTGAGCAGGTTTCCATCAAGGATCTTTCTGTACTTTGCTCCGTTCATCTTTCCCTCGATCATGACTAGCCTCCCAGTTCCTGCCGCTGAAAAACATCCCCACAGCTTGATATTGCCACCACCATGCTTCACTGTAGGGATGGTGCCAGGTTTCCTCCAGACGTGACGCTTGGCATTCAGGCCAAAGAGTTCATTCTTGGTTTCATCAGACCAGAGAATCTTGTTTCTTATGGTCTGAGAGTCCTTTAGGTGCCTTTTGGCAAACTCCAAGTGGGCTGTCATGTGCCTTTTACTGAGGAGTGGCTTCCGACTGGTCACTACCATAAAGACCTGATTGGTGGAGTGCTGCAGAGATGGTTGTCCTTCTGGAAGGTTCTCCCATCTCCACAGAGGAACTCTGGAGCTCTGTCAGAGTGACCATCGGGTACTTGGTCACCTCCCTGACCAAGGCCTTTCTCCCCGATTGCTCAGTTTGGCCGGGCGACCAGCTCTAGGAAGAGTCTTGGTGGTTCCAAATTTCTTCCTTTTAAGAATGATGGAGGCCACTGTGTTCTTGGCGACCTTCAATGCTGCAGACATTTCTGGTACCCTTCCCCAGATCTGTGCCTCGACACAATCCTGTCTCGGAGCTCTACGGATAATTCCTTTGACCTCATGGCTTTGTTTTTGCTCTGACATGCACTGTCAACTGTGTGACCTTATATAGACAGGTGTGTGCCTTTCCAAATCATGTCCAATCAATTGAATTTACCACAGGTGGACTCCAATAAAGTTGTAGAACATCCCAAGGATGATCAATGGAAACAGGATGCACCTGATATCAATTTCGAGCAAAGGGTCTAAATACTTACATAAATAAGGTATTTCAGTTTTTTTTTGTAATACATTTGCAAACATTTCTAACAACCTGTTTTCACTTTGTCATTATGGGGTATTGTGTGTAGATTGATGAGGGAAAAAATTCCTTCAATCCATTTCAGAATAAGGCTGTAATGTTACAAAATGTGGAAAAGGGGAAGGGGTCTGAATACTTTCCGAATGCACTGTAGATATGATCATTTTCACAGTTTCATATATTAATTGAATGTTTGCAAATTACGTGGAGTAAGGCATTTGTGAAAATTCTATAGAAATATAGGGTGGGAAAGTGGCCAATGCGACAATTAATTGGTACTGCAGCAAATAAAACCTACTAAAAGCATCTGTCTTGTCCAGGACCGGAGTCTACACAGACCGTTGCCTGTATGTAGGCCTAGATGCAAATAAGCCAATTGCCACATGCGCAGTGTTGCCAACAATATTTGGTGAGTTTTCAGACCCCTCAAGCAACTTTTATTGGTTAAAGATTCTACTGACAATTTCAGCTACTTACACGGGCCAGCCATCATTCACTTTGAACTGGACTGTGTGTTTACAAGCAGTAGCAACAGTGAGACTTTAGATCATTAAAAAGCATTCGCCAAAAGCCACAAAATACATCTGAAAGGATTTGTGAAAATATGTAAATACCACGGGAGAACTTTACAGTCCTATTGATCAAACAACCATGAATACGTAGGCTTTCTCTCCCTCAGTTGCCTTTGCAAAGAACAACAACAAGATCAACAACTAATGTTAGCCAAAGTGAGATGAGCTAAAATCTAACGAGGGAACAGTAGATAAACCCTCAAACCGTTTTAGCTTGTAGTTGGCCGTCAAAATTGCACTGATAAACGATGGGGATAGTAGCTTGCTCGCCCTTCTGCAGTTTGCCTGCCAATGCATGCTTGTCCCAACCCACATTTTGACAACTGAATAGGAACTTGCCTGCCTGCCCGCCCATTTGATCAATGCCAAATACATTTGATTGACAACTAAGAGATATGCTAACTGTAACAGTCGTCCAAGTTCAGCATAGCTAGCTAGCAAAGTAAGTCACATTTCTTGCTAGCTAACCAAATGAGACCTGCATCTCTAGCTGTAGCCACAGAAAAACGATATGTGGGGGAAAAAGTTGGCCACTCACCCACTCGTCCAATGACAACATACTCCCAGCAGCTAGCTGTCACGCCCTGGCTCTGGGGACACTGTTATGTTGAGCCAGGGTGTGTAGATCTATGTATTCTATTTCATGTTGGGAGTTCTAGTTTGCTTATTTCTATGTTGGCCTGAGTGACTCCCAATCAGAGGCAACGAGTGTCAGCTGTCAGCTGGTTGTCTCTGATTGGGAGCCATATTTAAACAGTCTGTTTTTCATTCGTGTTTGTGGGATTTTGTTTCTAGTCTGTTTTTGGTAGACCGTGAACTGTCACGTATCGTTTGTTGTTTTGATCGTGTCTCGTAATAAAGAGTATGTTTGCCTGCAATGCTGCGCCTTGGTCCTCATCTGTTCTCGACGATCGTGACAGAAAATCCCACCACAACTGGACCAAGCAGCGAGTCGAGGAGCCATCGCCAGGGAAATCCCTAGCAGATCTCCGTGGCAGCCTCGACTGGGTCAAGCCGAGTGAAGAGCAGAGAGAGTGGACTTGGGAACAATGGAGGAAGAGCTTCGACTGGGTCAAGCCAATTGAGGAGCTGAATAGCGGGAGTTGGAGGCAGAAGAGCGAGAGTTGGGCGAGAACTATAGAGGCCTGGCCCACGGGGAGGAGAGACCCCAGAACATTTTTAGGGGGGCTCACGACGTCGGGGCAGCAGGAGGCCGCGATAGAGCGGTCCAGCGGGTTGGCAGAGGAGGCCGCCAGGTTACGGGGGCCACTGGTCGAAGAGGGGATGGAAGGTGTAGAGGCACGGCGAGAGGTACTGGGGTGTGTTACCAGTCCGGTCCGGCCCGTTCCAGATCCCGGTGTAGGGCCAGTGGTGTGTGTCCCCAGTACGGTCCGGTCTGTTCCTGCTCCCCGCACCAAGTCAGTGGTGCGCTTCGTCAGCCCGGCTCGGCCCGTTCCTGCTCCCCGCACCAAGTCAGTGGTGCGCTTCGTCAGCCCGGCTCGGCCCGTTCCTGCTCCCCGCACCAAGTGACTTTGTCACTGACCTTCCCCCCTCCCAGGAGAACACCACCGTTCTCGTCGTTGTGGACCGATTTTCCAAAGCTTGTCGCCTCCTTCCTCTGCCTGGGCTCCCGTCGGCCATGCAAACCGCGGAGGCTCTTTTACGCACGTCTTCTGGCACTACGGGATCCCGGAGGACATTGTGTCAGACCATTGTGTCCTCAGTTCACCTCACGCATATGGAAAGTGTTCATGGAACGCCTGGGGGTCACGGTCAGTCTCACCTCCAGGTACCGTCCTCAAGCTAATGGGCAGGTGGAGAAGGTCAATCAGGAAGTGGGCAGGCTCCTGAGGTGTTACTGTCAAGACCGGCTGGGGGAGTGGGTGGATTTTCTACCTTGGGCTGAGTATGCGCAGAATTCCCTCCGCCACTCCTCCACTAACCTCACTCCTTTCCAGTGCGTGTTGGGGTATCAGCCGGCCCTGGCACCTTGGCATCCGAGCCAGACCGAGGCCCCTGCGGTGGTCGAGTGGTTTCGGCGCACTGAGGAGATCTGGAACGCTCCGCAGACTCGTCTCCAGCGGGCCGTGCGTCGGCACAAGGAACAGGCCGACCGCCACCACAGTCAGGCGCCTGTTTTCTCTCCAGGCGACTGGGTCTGGCTCTCCACCCGGAACCTGCCCCTCAGCTTGCCCTGCCGGAAGCTGAGCCCGTGGCTTGTGGGGACGTTTAAAGTCCTGAGGAGGGTTAATGAGGTAACGTACCGTTTGCAACTCCCTGCTGATTACCGCATTAACATGACTTTTCATGTGTCTCTCCTCAGGCCAGTGGTGCCTGGTCCCCTCGCTGAGGCTGGACCCAGTGATGCCCCGCCTCCTCCTCTGGACATCGAGGGAGGTCCGGCGTACTCGGTCCGTGAAGTCCAGCACCGCGTCATAATACATTTTAGAAAAAGGCTCAGTGTCGTTATCCTCACAAGGGGAGGGTTTTAGAGTATTGAAAATAGGGGGTGCCAAAAATGTTGACCCCTATCTTTTGTAGATTTTTTTGTATTACTTGTTAAACAAAATCTCTTTCTCTGAGCAATTGTATTAGTATAAAATAATATAATTTCCCAATTTATTTGAGAATACAATACAGCACAGTATTTGTATTATTTATTTTATACAGTCTTTTTTGCTAATCTCATCTTTTATCAGGTGCCAATAATTATGGACCTGCCTGTTCTGTTGGCTGGGAGTCTCTGGCTACCAGAAGGGACCAACATTGGCTACTATTTGTATATAAAGCAGTTCTCCAGAAACTCCCATACTACCTTATCTTACTTCTAAATTGGCTGGTTCTAGAGGTTCTACTGGTCTCCTATGAGTTGAGGAAGACTGCATTTTGTTACTGTGCCCCTCACTCCTGGAATGACCTTCAAGTCACTTTAAAACGTGATTCTCTGGTCTGAAAATGTCAGTTTAGGACTGATGAGGAATGTGATCAATGAGGACTGCACTTGTTTTCATTAAAGTATAATTTGTATCTATTGTTCCCTTTTTGAATGTAACGTAATTTATGTGTAATGTTGTAATTGTAATTTTGTATTATTGTATTGGAATGATCATTCTTGAATTGCTGTTCTCAGGGCACCATTGGAAATGAGACCCTGGCCTCAATGGGTTCCCCTGGATAAATAAACCTCACCCTCTTGCCACCCTATTACCCTACCAAACCTACCCATACCCCCACCACGTTAATCCTTTCTGCCTTTATCAGCATTGTTAAGCCCCTAACAAAACTTGAAACTATTTGAAACCTTGTCATTAGCTATCAAGCTATTAAGATAGCTAGTATCATCTTCCTACTACTCTATCTGGAGCTGTGGCAGCTCCATTTAGCGTATCCATCCTCATGAGGCCTACATTCCTTCCCGCCTGCCCAGCGGTACTTTGGACTCCACGCTCCGCTCTGATCTATTTCTGTTCCTCTGGTGCCTCTCCTCTCATCAGCTCTTCTCATCTCCGCCCGACTCGGTGACCTCCACAGAATCTTAATTAGAAAAAAATCTCTCTCTCTCTCTCGCTCTCTCGCTCGCTCTCTCTTGCTCTCTCTCTCTCGCTCTCTCAGAGGTTAGTGTAGCATAGCATTAGCGTTAGTGGCAAGGGAAGAAAAAAAGTGTCACCGTGATTGAGAGCTCTCCAATGGCAGCCGCGTCTTGTCGGCCTGTTAACATCTTTTAAGCTCACGTGCGGTACAGTACTGAAACGGGGTAGGAGGCTTTGATGCCTTTATCGTGCGGCTGTGATAATTGCATCGCCGAATTGAAAGCTAAAGCGTGAAAATCTGTCATTAATCTCCAAAAGACTGTTCTGATCTGGTGCTGCAAGTCAGAGCCCTAAAATGTCAGAGCCCTAAAATGTATATTCACTGGATTTACAGCAAGGTTTTTGCAGGTTTATGCTTGGTTGATAAGATATCCTGTTTGCTTAATATCCCTAAAATTGCAGTTCAGTTCAAACCTGGGGCGGCAGGTAGCTTAGTGGGTAAGAGCGTTGTGCCAGTAACCGAAAGGTCGCTGGTTCTAATCCCCGAGCCGACTAGGTGAAAAATCTGTCGATGTGCCCTTGAGCAAGGCACTTAACCCTAATTGCTCCTGTAAGTCGCTCTGGATAAGAGCGTCTGCTAAATGACGTAAATGTAAATGTAAATCAAGATTAAGGTCTTTTAAACCCTCATTGAAATGACTGTAATATGATACTGTAATTTTTCAAAGCAGAAAACGATGGGGTATTGATATCCCTGTTTCTGAAACATTATACGCTTCCCTGTATTGAATAGGTAAGGAAACTCTAGGGCTATGAGTAAAACTGTACCCTTGGCAGAGATGGTATATACATTTTCAGTTGTATATCTGTTGGGGGACCACAAAGCTGCTATACTGAACAACCTTGCGGTGAAAAAGATACGGTAAAACTTTGGTGCCATGCAGTGAAGCAGCTTAAGGAGAGGAATCACAGATTTCCTGTTTTGGTGTTCCACTTATGAGGAAGGCCTTGACATACACTCACAGAGTGTGTGTGTGCTAGGTCTCTGAGGCAACGGAGAGGGGCAGAGACGTGGGTTCTTAGGCCTGTAACTGGGTTCTTAGATCTGTAATATGTCTGTAACTGTACTGTGCCGCCCCAATCTACACTCTTAAGAGGGCAGCTTTAACTTGTTGAGCTAAAGCCAAGGCTAGCCCCTTCAAAGCAGCACCATGGTAATAAGTAGTCCTAATGTGCGCCTTTGACTTTTCACAAAGCTGGCAGCACACTGATGACTTCACACATTTGCCCATTTGACCATGTCAACCTCTGAGAATAAATAAAAAAAACAGTTCCCTCAAGGAATTTACTCAGAGACTTTGGCTAGCTAGCTTTCCGGTGGCTCCTGCGGTTCATCTATTGTGTGAGGGGAACATTGCTCTGTGGGCAGGTCAGCTATGGCCCAGTCTAAAAAACGGGAGTCTCCAAGGGAAACTGTAGACCACGGCGACCTGTAGGAACAATCACTGTGACTATGCACAAACAGAAGCAGACCCCTTCTCCACCAGACCTGGGTTCAAATACTATTTGAAATCTTTCAAATACTTGGAGCTTTGGTTTTAGCCTGCCTGGAGTGCCAGGTGGGCAGGGTTTGCACTTTTTTATTGGTTCCATTGCAACTACAAGCTTAATCAAGCACAGCTTAAAGAGATCAAAAGGGATCTGAAGCACTTACAAATTCGTAACATATTGTATGAACTGGAATTCGTAACATGTCATACAAATTGCAGGAATTGTGTTTATATACCATATATAACATATACGAAATGGATGGCGTTTTACACAATTGTGCACAATTTTCAGGGACCCATTTTGGCTCGTGAGCGCTACTTTCAAAACTACTGGCTGAAATTGTTGAAAATATCTGTAGCATCACTTTAAGTATTTGAAATGATTTCAAATAGTATTTGAACCCAGGTCTGGTCTCCACCACTATTTATAGTATACTAGACAATGAAGTCATAACATTTATTATATTTCTACTTGTGCATGAAGCCATTAAAATATCATAGAGAATTTGTTTTTTTAATGGCAAATGATTCAAGAAAAGGGTGTCTTGTTTCTTAATATGTGGTTTGCAGCATGTGGGTGTTCTTCAAGACACATTTGTTCCAATGGCTCAGATGGTTGGTTGGAGCACCGGGCTACCAACACCAGATTTGTGTGTTTGATTCCTGCAAGTCACTTTGTTAAATAACATCTTCTAAATGACCATACTATACAAATAAGACTACATTCACTTCCTTCTCCACAACTGTCCTAAAGAATTGGTCTCCTCAAACTTTACACACAACAACTAATGGCCTTAATGCAAAGAAAGGCCAATGACAAATTCAGGCACAACTCGAAACCTATGAAAATATTAAACTCACAAAGGCACATATGCCTTCCTGGTCTATCATGGTTTATTCTGTGTTTAAAATTCACTGCTCGACTGAGAGACCTTACAGATAATTGTATGTGTGGGGTACAGAGATGAGGTAGTCGTTCAAAAATGATGTTAAACGCTATTATTACATTTACATTTTAGTCATTTAGCAGACGCTCTTATCCAGAGCGACTTACAGTTAGTGCATACATTACGTATTGCACACAGAGTGAGTTCATGCAACATATTATGAGACTTGTTAAGCACATTTTTACTCGTGAACTTATTAAAGCTTGCCATAACAAATGGGTTGAATACTTATTGACTCAAGACGTTTCAGCTTTTTATTTTTAATTAATTTGTAAAAATGTCTACAAAATAATTCCACTTTGACATTATGGGGTATTGTGTGTAGGCCAGTCAAAAAATAATCTCAATTTAATCTATTTTAAATTAAGGCTATAAAACAAAAACTATTGGAAATTGTCAAGGGGTATGAGTGAATACTTTCTGAAGGCACTGTATATGTTGGTAACCGGTTTATAATAGCAATAAGGCACCTTGGGGGTTTGTGGTGTATGGCCAATATACAGTACCACTGCTAAGGGCTGTATCCAGGCACTCCTCTATTCATTGTACATAAGAATAGCCCTTAAAGTGGAAAGGACAGTGTTTTAGCAACATTAAATCTTATTCAAATCTGTTCATATACACCCCCAGGAAGACTACGAAACCACTCCTGCATTGTCTTGGCATTATGCTTAGAGTTGTTGTCCTATTGGAAGGTGAACCTTTGCCCCAGTCTGAGGTCCTGAGCAGGTTTCCATCAAGGATCTTTCTGTACTTTGCTCCGTTCATCTTTCCCTCGATCATGACTAGCCTCCCAGTTCCTGCCGCTGAAAAACATCCCCACAGCTTGATATTGCCACCACCATGCTTCACTGTAGGGATGGTGCCAGGTTTCCTCCAGACGTGACGCTTGGCATTCAGGCCAAAGAGTTCATTCTTGGTTTCATCAGACCAGAGAATCTTGTTTCTTATGGTCTGAGAGTCCTTTAGGTGCCTTTTGGCAAACTCCAAGTGGGCTGTCATGTGCCTTTTACTGAGGAGTGGCTTCCGACTGGTCACTACCATAAAGACCTGATTGGTGGAGTGCTGCAGAGATGGTTGTCCTTCTGGAAGGTTCTCCCATCTCCACAGAGGAACTCTGGAGCTCTGTCAGAGTGACCATCGGGTACTTGGTCACCTCCTGACCAAGGCCTTTCTCCCCCGATTGCTCAGTTTGGCCGGGCGACCAGCTCTAGGAAGAGTCTTGGTGGTTCCAAATTTCTTCCTTTTAAGAATGATGGAGGCCACTGTGTTCTTGGCGACCTTCAATGCTGCAGACATTTCTGGTACCCTTCCCCAGATCTGTGCCTCGACACAATCCTGTCTCGGAGCTCTACGGATAATTCCTTTGACCTCATGGCTTTGTTTTTGCTCTGACATGCACTGTCAACTGTGTGACCTTATATAGACAGGTGTGTGCCTTTCCAAATCATGTCCAATCAATTGAATTTACCACAGGTGGACTCCAATAAAGTTGTAGAACATCCCAAGGATGATCAATGGAAACAGGATGCACCTGATATCAATTTCGAGCAAAGGGTCTAAATACTTACATAAATAAGGTATTTCAGTTTTTTTTTTGTAATACATTTGCAAACATTTCTAACAACCTGTTTTCACTTTGTCATTATGGGGTATTGTGTGTAGATTGATGAGGGAAAAAATTCCTTCAATCCATTTCAGAATAAGGCTGTAATGTTACAAAATGTGGAAAAGGGGAAGGGGTCTGAATACTTTCCGAATGCACTGTAGATATGATCATTTTCACAGTTTCATATATTAATTGAATGTTTGCAAATTACGTGGAGTAAGGCATTTGTGAAAATTCTATAGAAATATAGGGTGGGAAAGTGGCCAATGCGACAATTAATTGGTACTGCAGCAAATAAAACCTACTAAAAGCATCTGTCTTGTCCAGGACCGGAGTCTACACAGACCGTTGCCTGTATGTAGGCCTAGATGCAAATAAGCCAATTGCCACATGCGCAGTGTTGCCAACAATATTTGGTGAGTTTTCAGACCCCTCAAGCAACTTTTATTGGTTAAAGATTCTACTGACAATTTCAGCTACTTACACGGGCCAGCCATCATTCACTTTGAACTGGACTGTGTGTTTACAAGCAGTAGCAACAGTGAGACTTTAGATCATTAAAAAGCATTCGCCAAAAGCCACAAAATACATCTGAAAGGATTTGTGAAAATATGTAAATACCACGGGAGAACTTTACAGTCCTATTGATCAAACAACCATGAATACGTAGGCTTTCTCTCCCTCAGTTGCCTTTGCAAAGAACAACAACAAGATCAACAACTAATGTTAGCCAAAGTGAGATGAGCTAAAATCTAACGAGGGAACAGTAGATAAACCCTCAAACCGTTTTAGCTTGTAGTTGGCCGTCAAAATTGCACTGATAAACGATGGGGATAGTAGCTTGCTCGCCCTTCTGCAGTTTGCCTGCCAATGCATGCTTGTCCCAACCCACATTTTGACAACTGAATAGGAACTTGCCTGCCTGCCCGCCCATTTGATCAATGCCAAATACATTTGATTGACAACTAAGAGATATGCTAACTGTAACAGTCGTCCAAGTTCAGCATAGCTAGCTAGCAAAGTAAGTCACATTTCTTGCTAGCTAACCAAATGAGACCTGCATCTCTAGCTGTAGCCACAGAAAAACGATATGTGGGGGAAAAAGTTGGCCACTCACCCACTCGTCCAATGACAACATACTCCCAGCAGCTAGCTGTCACGCCCCTGGCTCTGGGGACACTGTTATGTTGAGCCAGGGTGTGTAGATCTATGTATTCTATTTCATGTTGGGAGTTCTAGTTTGCTTATTTCTATGTTGGCCTGAGTGACTCCCAATCAGAGGCAACGAGTGTCAGCTGTCAGCTGGTTGTCTCTGATTGGGAGCCATATTTAAACAGTCTGTTTTTCATTCGTGTTTGTGGGATTTTGTTTCTAGTCTGTTTTTGGTAGACCGTGAACTGTCACGTATCGTTTGTTGTTTTGATCGTGTCTCGTAATAAAGAGTATGTTTGCCTGCAATGCTGCGCCTTGGTCCTCATCTGTTCTCGACGATCGTGACAGAAAATCCCACCACAACTGGACCAAGCAGCGAGTCGAGGAGCCATCGCCAGGGAAATCCCTAGCAGATCTCCGTGGCAGCCTCGACTGGGTCAAGCCGAGTGAAGAGCAGAGAGAGTGGACTTGGGAACAATGGAGGAAGAGCTTCGACTGGGTCAAGCCAATTGAGGAGCTGAATAGCGGGAGTTGGAGGCAGAAGAGCGAGAGTTGGGCGAGAACTATAGAGGCCTGGCCCACGGGGAGGAGAGACCCCAGAACATTTTTAGGGGGGCTCACGACGTCGGGGGCAGCAGGAGGCCGCGAGTAGAGCGGTCCAGCGGGTTGGCAGAGGAGGCCGCCAGGTTACGGGGGCCACTGGTCGAAGAGGGGATGGAAGGTGTAGAGGCACGGCGAGAGGTACTGGGGTGTGTTACCAGTCCGGTCCGGCCCGTTCCAGATCCCGGTGTAGGGCCAGTGGTGTGTGTCCCCAGTACGGTCCGGTCTGTTCCTGCTCCCCGCACCAAGTCAGTGGTGCGCTTCGTCAGCCCGGCTCGGCCCGTTCCTGCTCCCCGCACCAAGTCAGTGGTGCGCTTCGTCAGCCCGGCTCGGCCCGTTCCTGCTCCCCGCACCAAGTGACTTTGTCACTGACCTTCCCCCTCCCAGGAGAACACCACCGTTCTCGTCGTTGTGGACCGATTTTCCAAAGCTTGTCGCCTCCTTCCTCTGCCTGGGCTCCCGTCGGCCATGCAAACCGCGGAGGCTCTTTTTACGCACGTCTTCTGGCACTACGGGATCCCGGAGGACATTGTGTCAGACCATTGTGTCCTCAGTTCACCTCACGCATATGGAAAGTGTTCATGGAACGCCTGGGGGTCACGGTCAGTCTCACCTCCAGGTACCGTCCTCAAGCTAATGGGCAGGTGGAGAAGGTCAATCAGGAAGTGGGCAGGCTCCTGAGGTGTTACTGTCAAGACCGGCTGGGGGAGTGGGTGGATTTTCTACCTTGGGCTGAGTATGCGCAGAATTCCCTCCGCCACTCCTCCACTAACCTCACTCCTTTCCAGTGCGTGTTGGGGTATCAGCCGGCCCTGGCACCTTGGCATCCGAGCCAGACCGAGGCCCCTGCGGTGGTCGAGTGGTTTCGGCGCACTGAGGAGATCTGGAACGCTCCGCAGACTCGTCTCCAGCGGGCCGTAAGGCCGGCACAAGGAACAGGCCGACCGCCACCACAGTCAGGCGCCTGTTTTCTCTCCAGGCGACTGGGTCTGGCTCTCCACCCGAACCTGCCCCTCAGCTTGCCCTGCCGGAAGCTGAGCCCGTGGCTTGTGGGGGACGTTTAAAGTCCTGAGGAGGGTTAATGAGGTAACGTACCGTTTGCAACTCCCTGCTGATTACCGCATTAACATGACTTTTCATGTGTCTCTCCTCAGGCCAGTGGTGCCTGGTCCCCTCGCTGAGGCTGGACCCAGTGATGCCCCGCCTCCTCCTCTGGACATCGAGGGAGGTCCGGCGTACTCGGTCCGTGAAGTCCAGCACCGCGTCATAATACATTTTAGAAAAAGGCTCAGTGTCGTTATCCTCACAAGGGGAGGGTTTTAGAGTATTGAAAATAGGGGTGCCAAAAATGTTGACCCCTATCTTTTGTAGATTTTTTTGTATTACTTGTTAAACAAAATCTCTTTCTCTGAGCAATTGTATTAGTATAAAATAATATAATTTCCCAATTTATTTGAGAATACAATACAGCACAGTATTTGTATTATTTATTTTATACAGTCTTTTTGCTAATCTCATCTTTTATCAGGTGCCAATAATTATGGACCTGCCTG
Organism: Coregonus clupeaformis; assembly: GCF_020615455.1. Taxonomy (NCBI): domain Eukaryota; kingdom Metazoa; phylum Chordata; class Actinopteri; order Salmoniformes; family Salmonidae; genus Coregonus; species Coregonus clupeaformis. Next base: position 33,483,849 of record NC_059215.1, on the reverse strand, counting down.
TTCTGTTGGCTGGGAGTCTCTGGCTACCAGAAGGGACCAACATTGGCTACTATTTGTATATAAAGCAGTTCTCCAGAAACTCCCATACTACCTTATCTTACTTCTAAATTGGCTGGTTCTAGAGGTTCTACTGGTCTCCTATGAGTTGAGGAAGACTGCATTTTGTTACTGTGCCCCTCACTCCTGGAATGACCTTCAAGTCACTTTAAAACGTGATTCTCTGGTCTGAAAATGTCAGTTTAGGACTGATGAGGAATGTGATCAATGAGGACTGCACTTGTTTTCATTAAAGTATAATTTGTATCTATTGTTCCCTTTTGAATGTAACGTAATTTATGTGTAATGTTGTAATTGTAATTTTGTATTATTGTATTGGAATGATCATTCTTGAATTGCTGTTCTCAGGGCACCATTGGAAATGAGACCCTGGCCTCAATGGGTTCCCCTGGATAAATAAACCTCACCCTCTTGCCACCCTATTACCCTACCAAACCTACCCATACCCCCACCACGTTAATCCTTTCTGCCTTTATCAGCATTGTTAAGCCCCTAACAAAACTTGAAACTATTTGAAACCTTGTCATTAGCTATCAAGCTATTAAGATAGCTAGTATCATCTTCCTACTACTCTATCTGGAGCTGTGGCAGCTCCATTTAGCGTATCCATCCTCATGAGGCCTACATTCCTTCCCGCCTGCCCAGCGGTACTTTGGACTCCACGCTCCGCTCTGATCTATTTCTGTTCCTCTGGTGCCTCTCCTCTCATCAGCTCTTCTCATCTCCGCCCGACTCGGTGACCTCCACAGAATCTTAATTAGAAAAAAATCTCTCTCTCTCTCTCGCTCTCTCGCTCGCTCTCTCTTGCTCTCTCTCTCTCGCTCTCTCAGAGGTTAGTGTAGCATAGCATTAGCGTTAGTGGCAAGGGAAGAAAAAAAGTGTCACCGTGATTGAGAGCTCTCCAATGGCAGCCGCGTCTTGTCGGCCTGTTAACATCTTTTAAGCTCACGTGCGGTACAGTACTGAAACGGGGGTAGGAGGCTTTGATGCCTTTATCGTGCGGCTGTGATAATTGCATCGCCGAATTGAAAGCTAAAGCGTGAAAATCTGTCATTAATCTCCAAAAGACTGTTCTGATCTGGTGCTGCAAGTCAGAGCCCTAAAATGTCAGAGCCCTAAAATGTATATTCACTGGATTTACAGCAAGGTTTTTGCAGGTTTATGCTTGGTTGATAAGATATCCTGTTTGCTTAATATCCCTAAAATTGCAGTTCAGTTCAAACCTGGGGCGGCAGGTAGCTTAGTGGGTAAGAGCGTTGTGCCAGTAACCGAAAGGTCGCTGGTTCTAATCCCCGAGCCGACTAGGTGAAAAATCTGTCGATGTGCCCTTGAGCAAGGCACTTAACCCTAATTGCTCCTGTAAGTCGCTCTGGATAAGAGCGTCTGCTAAATGACGTAAATGTAAATGTAAATCAAGATTAAGGTCTTTTAAACCCTCATTGAAATGACTGTAATATGATACTGTAATTTTTCAAAGCAGAAAACGATGGGGTATTGATATCCCTGTTTCTGAAACATTATACGCTTCCCTGTATTGAATAGGTAAGGAAACTCTAGGGCTATGAGTAAAACTGTACCCTTGGCAGAGATGGTATATACATTTTCAGTTGTATATCTGTTGGGGGACCACAAAGCTGCTATACTGAACAACCTTGCGGTGAAAAAGATACGGTAAAACTTTTGGTGCCATGCAGTGAAGCAGCTTAAGGAGAGGAATCACAGATTTCCTGTTTTGGTGTTCCACTTATGAGGAAGGCCTTGACATACACTCACAGAGTGTGTGTGTGCTAGGTCTCTGAGGCAACGGAGAGGGGCAGAGACGTGGGTTCTTAGGCCTGTAACTGGGTTCTTAGATCTGTAATATGTCTGTAACTGTACTGTGCCGCCCCAATCTACACTCTTAAGAGGGCAGCTTTAACTTGTTGAGCTAAAGCCAAGGCTAGCCCCTTCAAAGCAGCACCATGGTAATAAGTAGTCCTAATGTGCGCCTTTGACTTTTCACAAAGCTGGCAGCACACTGATGACTTCACACATTTGCCCATTTGACCATGTCAACCTCTGAGAATAAATAAAAAAAACAGTTCCCTCAAGGAATTTACTCAGAGACTTTGGCTAGCTAGCTTTCCGGTGGCTCCTGCGGTTCATCTATTGTGTGAGGGGAACATTGCTCTGTGGGCAGGTCAGCTATGGCCCAGTCTAAAAAACGGGAGTCTCCAAGGGAAACTGTAGACCACGGCGACCTGTAGGAACAATCACTGTGACTATGCACAAATAGAAGCAGACCCCTTCTCCACCAGACCTGGGTTCAAATACTATTTGAAATCTTTCAAATACTTGGAGCTTTGGTTTTAGCCTGCCTGGAGTGCCAGGTGGGCAGGGTTTGCACTTTTTTATTGGTTCCATTGCAACTACAAGCTTAATCAAGCACAGCTTAAAGAGATCAAAAGGGATCTGAAGCACTTACAAATTCGTAACATATTGTATGAACTGGAATTCGTAACATGTCATACAAATTGCAGGAATTGTGTTTATATACCATATATAACATATACGAAATGGATGGCGTTTTACACAATTGTGCACAATTTTCAGGGACCCATTTTGGCTCGTGAGCGCTACTTTCAAAACTACTGGCTGAAATTGTTGAAAATATCTGTAGCATCACTTTAAGTATTTGAAATGATTTCAAATAGTATTTGAACCCAGGTCTGGTCTCCACCACTATTTATAGTATACTAGACAATGAAGTCATAACATTTATTATATTTCTACTTGTGCATGAAGCCATTAAAATATCATAGAGAATTTGTTTTTTTTAATGGCAAATGATTCAAGAAAAGGGTGTCTTGTTTCTTAATATGTGGTTTGCAGCATGTGGGTGTTCTTCAAGACACATTTGTTCCAATGGCTCAGATGGTTGGTTGGAGCACCGGGCTACCAACACCAGATTTGTGTGTTTGATTCCTGCAAGTCACTTTGTTAAATAACATCTTCTAAATGACCATACTATACAAATAAGACTACATTCACTTCCTTCTCCACAACTGTCCTAAAGAATTGGTCTCCTCAAACTTTACACACAACAACTAATGGCCTTAATGCAAAGAAAGGCCAATGACAAATTCAGGCACAACTCGAAACCTATGAAAATATTAAACTCACAAAGGCACATATGCCTTCCTGGTCTATCATGGTTTATTCTGTGTTTAAAATTCACTGCTCGACTGAGAGACCTTACAGATAATTGTATGTGTGGGGTACAGAGATGAGGTAGTCGTTCAAAAATGATGTTAAACGCTATTATTACATTTACATTTTAGTCATTTAGCAGACGCTCTTATCCAGAGCGACTTACAGTTAGTGCATACATTACGTATTGCACACAGAGTGAGTTCATGCAACATATTATGAGACTTGTTAAGCACATTTTTACTCGTGAACTTATTAAAGCTTGCCATAACAAATGGGTTGAATACTTATTGACTCAAGACGTTTCAGCTTTTTATTTTTAATTAATTTGTAAAAATGTCTACAAAATAATTCCACTTTGACATTATGGGGTATTGTGTGTAGGCCAGTCAAAAAATAATCTCAATTTAATCTATTTTAAATTAAGGCTATAAAACAAAAACTATTGGAAATTGTCAAGGGGTATGAGTGAATACTTTCTGAAGGCACTGTATATGTTGGTAACCGGTTTATAATAGCAATAAGGCACCTTGGGGGTTTGTGGTGTATGGCCAATATACAGTACCACTGCTAAGGGCTGTATCCAGGCACTCCTCTATTCATTGTACATAAGAATAGCCCTTAAAGTGGAAAGGACAGTGTTTTAGCAACATTAAATCTTATTCAAATCTGTTCATATACACCCCCCAGGAAGACTACGAAACCACTCCTGCATTGTCTTGGCATTATGCTTAGAGTTGTTGTCCTATTGGAAGGTGAACCTTTGCCCCAGTCTGAGGTCCTGAGCAGGTTTCCATCAAGGATCTTTCTGTACTTTGCTCCGTTCATCTTTCCCTCGATCATGACTAGCCTCCCAGTTCCTGCCGCTGAAAAACATCCCCACAGCTTGATATTGCCACCACCATGCTTCACTGTAGGGATGGTGCCAGGTTTCCTCCAGACGTGACGCTTGGCATTCAGGCCAAAGAGTTCATTCTTGGTTTCATCAGACCAGAGAATCTTGTTTCTTATGGTCTGAGAGTCCTTTAGGTGCCTTTTGGCAAACTCCAAGTGGGCTGTCATGTGCCTTTTACTGAGGAGTGGCTTCCGACTGGTCACTACCATAAAGACCTGATTGGTGGAGTGCTGCAGAGATGGTTGTCCTTCTGGAAGGTTCTCCCATCTCCACAGAGGAACTCTGGAGCTCTGTCAGAGTGACCATCGGGTACTTGGTCACCTCCCTGACCAAGGCCTTTCTCCCCCGATTGCTCAGTTTGGCCGGGCGACCAGCTCTAGGAAGAGTCTTGGTGGTTCCAAATTTCTTCCTTTTAAGAATGATGGAGGCCACTGTGTTCTTGGCGACCTTCAATGCTGCAGACATTTCTGGTACCCTTCCCCAGATCTGTGCCTCGACACAATCCTGTCTCGGAGCTCTACGGATAATTCCTTTGACCTCATGGCTTTGTTTTTGCTCTGACATGCACTGTCAACTGTGTGACCTTATATAGACAGGTGTGTGCCTTTCCAAATCATGTCCAATCAATTGAATTTACCACAGGTGGACTCCAATAAAGTTGTAGAACATCCCAAGGATGATCAATGGAAACAGGATGCACCTGATATCAATTTCGAGCAAAGGGTCTAAATACTTACATAAATAAGGTATTTCAGTTTTTTTTTGTAATACATTTGCAAACATTTCTAACAACCTGTTTTCACTTTGTCATTATGGGGTATTGTGTGTAGATTGATGAGGGAAAAAATTCCTTCAATCCATTTCAGAATAAGGCTGTAATGTTACAAAATGTGGAAAAGGGGAAGGGGTCTGAATACTTTCCGAATGCACTGTAGATATGATCATTTTCACAGTTTCATATATTAATTGAATGTTTGCAAATTACGTGGAGTAAGGCATTTGTGAAAATTCTATAGAAATATAGGGTGGGAAAGTGGCCAATGCGACAATTAATTGGTACTGCAGCAAATAAAACCTACTAAAAGCATCTGTCTTGTCCAGGACCGGAGTCTACACAGACCGTTGCCTGTATGTAGGCCTAGATGCAAATAAGCCAATTGCCACATGCGCAGTGTTGCCAACAATATTTGGTGAGTTTTCAGACCCCTCAAGCAACTTTTATTGGTTAAAGATTCTACTGACAATTTCAGCTACTTACACGGGCCAGCCATCATTCACTTTGAACTGGACTGTGTGTTTACAAGCAGTAGCAACAGTGAGACTTTAGATCATTAAAAAGCATTCGCCAAAAGCCACAAAATACATCTGAAAGGATTTGTGAAAATATGTAAATACCACGGGAGAACTTTACAGTCCTATTGATCAAACAACCATGAATACGTAGGCTTTCTCTCCCTCAGTTGCCTTTGCAAAGAACAACAACAAGATCAACAACTAATGTTAGCCAAAGTGAGATGAGCTAAAATCTAACGAGGGAACAGTAGATAAACCCTCAAACCGTTTTAGCTTGTAGTTGGCCGTCAAAATTGCACTGATAAACGATGGGGATAGTAGCTTGCTCGCCCTTCTGCAGTTTGCCTGCCAATGCATGCTTGTCCCAACCCACATTTTGACAACTGAATAGGAACTTGCCTGCCTGCCCGCCCATTTGATCAATGCCAAATACATTTGATTGACAACTAAGAGATATGCTAACTGTAACAGTCGTCCAAGTTCAGCATAGCTAGCTAGCAAAGTAAGTCACATTTCTTGCTAGCTAACCAAATGAGACCTGCATCTCTAGCTGTAGCCACAGAAAAACGATATGTGGGGAAAAAGTTGGCCACTCACCCACTCGTCCAATGACAACATACTCCCAGCAGCTAGCTGTCACGCCCTGGCTCTGGGGACACTGTTATGTTGAGCCAGGGTGTGTAGATCTATGTATTCTATTTCATGTTGGGAGTTCTAGTTTGCTTATTTCTATGTTGGCCTGAGTGACTCCCAATCAGAGGCAACGAGTGTCAGCTGTCAGCTGGTTGTCTCTGATTGGGAGCCATATTTAAACAGTCTGTTTTTCATTCGTGTTTGTGGGATTTTGTTTCTAGTCTGTTTTTGGTAGACCGTGAACTGTCACGTATCGTTTGTTGTTTTGATCGTGTCTCGTAATAAAGAGTATGTTTGCCTGCAATGCTGCGCCTTGGTCCTCATCTGTTCTCGACGATCGTGACAGAAAATCCCACCACAACTGGACCAAGCAGCGAGTCGAGGAGCCATCGCCAGGGAAATCCCTAGCAGATCTCCGTGGCAGCCTCGACTGGGTCAAGCCGAGTGAAGAGCAGAGAGAGTGGACTTGGGAACAATGGAGGAAGAGCTTCGACTGGGTCAAGCCAATTGAGGAGCTGAATAGCGGGAGTTGGAGGCAGAAGAGCGAGAGTTGGGCGAGAACTATAGAGGCCTGGCCCACGGGGAGGAGAGACCCCCAGAACATTTTTAGGGGGGGGCTCACGACGTCGGGGCAGCAGGAGGCCGCGATAGAGCGGTCCAGCGGGTTGGCAGAGGAGGCCGCCAGGTTACGGGGGCCACTGGTCGAAGAGGGGATGGAAGGTGTAGAGGCACGGCGAGAGGTACTGGGGTGTGTTACCAGTCCGGTCCGGCCCGTTCCAGATCCCGGTGTAGGGCCAGTGGTGTGTGTCCCCAGTACGGTCCGGTCTGTTCCTGCTCCCCGCACCAAGTCAGTGGTGCGCCGTCACAGCCCGGCTCGGCCCGTTCCTGCTCCCCGCACCAAGTCAGTGGTGCGCTCGTCCAGCCCGGCTCGGCCCGTTCCTGCTCCCGCACCAAGTCAGTGGTGCGCTTCGTCAGCCCGGCTCGGCCCGTTCCTGCTCCCCGCACCAAGTCAGTGGTGCGCTTCGTCAGCCCGGCTCGGCCCGTTCCTGCTCCCCCGCACCAAGTCAGTGGTGCGCCCGTCAGCCCGGCTCGGCCCGTTCCTGCTTCCCGCACCAAGTCAGTGGTGCGCCCGTCAGCCCGGCTCGGCCCGTTCCTGCTCCCCGCACCAAGTCAGTGGTGCGCTTCGTCAGCCCGGCTCGGCCCGTTCCTGCTCCCCGCACCAAGTCAGTGGTGCGCTTCATCAGCCCGGTTCGGCTCACTCCTGCTCCTCACACCAAGCCAGTGGTGTGCGTTGTCAGTCCAGCACGGCCCGTGCCTGTTCTCCACACCAAGTCAGTGGTGCGCTTCGTCAGCCCGGCTCGGCCCGTTCCTGCTCCCCGCACCAAGTCAGTGGTGCGCTTCGTCAGCCCGGCTCGGCCCGTTCCTGCTTCCCGCACCAAGTCAGTGGTGCGCTTCGTCAGCCCGGCTCGGCCCGTTCCTGCTCCCCGCACCAAGTCAGTGGTGCGCTTCGTCAGCCCGGCTCGGCCCGTTCCTGCTCCCCGCACCAAGTCAGTGGTGCGCTTCATCAGCCCGGTTCGGCTCACTCCTGCTCCTCACACCAAGCCAGTGGTGTGCGTTGTCAGTCCAGCACGGCCCGTGCCTGTTCTCCACACCAAGCCAGTGGTGGGCGTCGTCAGTCCGGCACGGCCCATACCTGTTCCACTGTTGCCTGGTCCGGCACCGGTCAGATGCGTTACGCCGGAGCTAGAGCAATCCGCTCCATCATTGTGCAGTCCAGCTCCGGCCAGCGGGGCCAGACCGGACCAGGGGTACTTTGGGGGGTTGGAGAGGGAGTGGGGATCAGGCCCGGAGCCGGATCCGCCGCCAAGGCGGAGTGCCCACCCGGTCCCTCCCCTGTGGTATTTAGTTGGCGCGGTCGGAGTCCGCGCCTTTAGGGGGGGGTACTGTCACGCCCTGGCTCTGGGGACACTGTTATGTTGAGCCAGGGTGTGTAGATCTATGTATTCTATTTCATGTTGGGAGTTCTAGTTTGCTTATTTCTATGTTGGCCTGAGTGACTCCCAATCAGAGGCAACGAGTGTCAGCTGTCAGCTGGTTGTCTCTGATTGGGAGCCATATTCAAACAGTCTGTTTTTCATTCGTGTTTGTGGGATTTTGTTTGTAGTCTGTTTTTGGTAGACCGTGAACTGTCACGTATCGTTTGTTGTTTTGATCGTGTCTCGTAATAAAGAGTATGTTTGCCTGCAACGCTGCGCCTTGGTCCTCATCTGTTCTCGACGATCGTGACACTAGCTAGCCACGTTATGACTGACTTGTGATCATTGTCCTTGCTAGTTTGATTGTATTGACATTCCCAGCCTTAGTTACATTTACCAATTTTTTTCCAAAATATTGAGTCATTGAAACTGAAACAATACATCCCGAATGGCTGAAGGAACCAAACAATGTACCAGGCCAGCTGTGATTTACAACCTGATAGCAATATTTGTTGGACTACCAAGAAATGTATTGTTGAATTATCTTAATCATGCATTGAACTGCATCCATCTATTCTGCCAACAATGCCTTACTGTACGTCATGGAATTTTGAGTCAAATATAACCTATTTTTAAAACCTCTTATAAAGTTGGTTTTGTAGAATAAACTGGGAATTTGATATTTTTGACTGATATTATGATTGTCTGTTTGCTTCATATCTGCAAAGTAGTTAAAACTCTGTCAGTTCCACTTTAAGCGTGGTATATTGGCCAATTTACCACACCTCCTCTGGCCTTATTGCTTAAATATAAACTAACATGGCAGAGACAGCCACTGATTTGGTTTTCCTATTACTCATGACAGAGATGGATTGTCTGCGAAGAGAGAGACTTTGTTCATCCTCAGCTTGCCTGCTTGTCTCTCTGAGGAGCACTGAGGCTGTCTATCCAGACCCCATTTGCAAAGAGAAATTGATTGAATTACAAGCTGAGGAATTATGTAGTATTACGGGGATGAGAGAAGAGGGGTCTGTCATTGAACTCTGGACCGGCATCAGAGTAACAGTTGCATGAGCGGGATGATTATGGATCGTGAAGGTAAAGCCAGAGATTGTGTTGGCCGATCTTGAGGATTAGAATCTCGTTATAAGAGGAGTTTATTGCTTTAGAGGACTACATAGCCTAAGCAAGTGCTTTTGTGCACGCACAAATACAAACACATGTGGACACTAATACAAACATGCATGCATACATGAAGGCTTAATCATCAATTTAATCAGTCTAAAGCACTTCCCAGAATAACTCTGTGGATTCGGAAAGTGGAAAATATGACATTGTCCAGGAATCAGGAATCAATTTCATCCACAGCCAGCAACATCAATTAACAGGGGAGGACAATTCCTTCTCCCAGCTGTATACTGATGGGGGGTGCAGTGCACCATCAAGCCCAGTAAATTGCCTATTGCCTTCTCTCTGTTTTGTGTGTGTGTGTGTTGGTTCTTCTATCCTTGTGGGGACTTCAAATCCTCAAAAGTCCCCACAAGGATAGTAAAACAAGGAAAATTCTCCCTCGTGGGGACATTTCCCACGTCCCCATGAGGACAAACGCTATTTTAGGAGTTAGGTTTAGGGTTTGGGTTAGGGTTACAGGTTAAGGTTAGGGCTAGGGTTAAGGTTAGGGTTATGGTAAGGCTTAGGGTTAGGGTTAGGGAAAATAGGATTTTGATTGGAAATACATTTTAGGTCCACACGAGGATAGAAGAACATAACATGTGTGTGTGTGTGTGTGTGTGTGCGCACGCGCATCTGACTCCTCAAGCCTCCAGGTCCTCTATAACCTTGTAATACTATGGTATAGGTCTAGAGACTCCTCTGCCCACATATACACAGAGTGCGAAGAGCCTTGGCGTGACCCTGGACAACACCCTGTCGTTCTCCGCTAACATCAAGGCGGTGACCCGATCCTGTAGGTTCATGCTCTACAACATTCGGAGAGTACGACCCTGCCTTACACAGGAAGCGGCACAGGTCCTAATCCAGGCACTTGTCATCTCCCGTCTGGATTACTGCAACTCGCTGTTGGCTGGGCTCCCTGCCTGTGCCATTAAACCCCTACAACTCATCCAGAATGCCGCAGCCCGTCTGGTGTTCAACCTTCCCAAGTTCTCTCACGTCACCCCGCTCCTCCGCACACTCCACTGGCTTCCAGTTGAAGCTCGCATCTGCTACAAGACCATGGTGCTTGCCTACGGAGCTGTGAGGGGAACGGCACCTCCGTACCTTCAGGCTCTGATCAGTCCCTACACCCAAACGAGGGCACTGCGTTCATCCACCTCTGGCCTGCTGGCTCCCCTACCTCTGCGGAAGCATAGTTCCCGCTCAGCCCAGTCAAAACTGTTCGCTGCTCTGGCACCCCAATGGTGGAACAAGCTCCCTCACGACGCCAGGACAGCGGAGTCACTCACCACCTTCCGGAGACATTTCAAACCCCACCTCTTTAAGGAATACCTGGGATAGGATAAAGTAATCCTTCTTGTTTGGATTTATGACTTGACACCTCTAATAACAGGCAGGCTGTCAAAACCACTCTTATCTTATCTGGTAGAAAAAAAGGCAGAGAGATTGAGAGTGACTGACACTGAAGGAAGTGTAAGTTATTCCCTCCCTACCTGGCCCGTCTCCCTTAATGTACTTTCCCTTTGAACGCTGACTGAACTTTTCTTGTTTTGGAGAAATCAGAGCCTTTCCACTCAGAAGAACTGTAGTTACCTCCTCTCGACTGACAGCTGATCTAGTACAACGTGCAGCAGATCTACAATAAGTACACTCTTAGAAAAAAAGGTGCTAAGTAGAACCATATACGGTTCTTCGGTTTGTCCCCATAGGGGAACCCTTTTTGGTGCTTGGTAGAACCCTTTTATCCACTAAAGGTTCTTTCTAGAACTCTCTATGGGTTCTACCAAGAACCCTTTTACCTTTGAAGGGTTCTTCCTACGACATTCTATGAACGGCTCCACCAGCCTTATTAGCCTTTAAAATTCAAGGCTTTATGACAATACATTACATTATCATAAGGCCTTTTTTTGAGGGCCTAGTTATACCATAACAAAGTGTTGTTAGGAAACTCCTAGTTTACAGGCCACATCAGGCCTGCAAGTCACATTATGCTGGCTTATAGAGTGATGTGTAATTCCTATTGGAGGATATTCATGGTTTTACAATGGCTATGCAGGAAACACATGTTGCATCTCTTACTGTTCAGTTGAGGGATCATTTGAGAGTTATTCTGCTTAGTTTGTTTGAGTTATTTCTAAGAACCAACAATGTTTTTGGTCTTCATAGTAGGTCACAGGGAAATCCAAATCTTAACGTGGGTCATCGGACACAGATTTTGGGAGAATTTGTATTAATGGACTAGTGGTGAGTCCATATTTATGTGTCATTTGTTCTAGGTTGTTCTGTCATAGTCCAAGGGGATTTAAACAAACATGGTGGTGACAAATTCAGCAGTTTCCAATGGCAAGGTCCGGGAATTGACCCCAGTGGTGAAAGGTCACGTGGCTTGGGGTCAAGTGGGCTTAACAGACGTCAGAGGGTTTCCCAATAGATGCATCGACACCAGAGTAACGTACTTCTCTGTCAGCTAAACCTTGACAAATTGTGTATAACCCCACTTTAAATAGTTAAATGCTGTCAAATAATCAATTCAATTATTGTTGCATACACATACAAATCGTAATGTATATCACGATCAAAATACCATACATTGTTTTAGAACAAATACTACAAATTAATCGAATACAAAGGCTAAAATAGAATGGTGCGGCTGTGGTACTGTAAGTCTAGGCTTGTTCCTACATGGAGCCTTGTCTGTGCAGCATTGTTTATCTCCCAATCAATAACATGAAAAACGATGAGAAGACACATTCTTAAGCCAAAAACAAGCTTCTATTAGTTATACAAGACAGTTGACACCTTAGGTTGGCACGTGTGTTCCCATATTTTGACTTCCATCAGCTTTGTCCGAGCAACAGCCAATCTCCAGTGAAGACATTCACAGAGAGAATACAAAGTGGAAAGACGAGACGAGAAGATTAGTTACCTCCCGAAAATATTGAACTTCAGCACTTTGACTGCATCAGCTTTGAGGACAGCTATTTTGGTTTGATTTAATTTTGAAGGAAAGTGTTTCTGTGTTCCTTTGTGCTACTACGTTAATACTAAGTGAGATGTCACCATTGGAAAAAAAGTTTATCACAGATCTCAAAAAGAAAGGAATGCCAGGATTGTGGGTTTGACTCCCGAGGCATGCATGACTGTAAGTCGCTTTGGGCATCTGGTAAATGGCATATTAAAGGCCCCAAATGGCAATTCTCCAATTAAATACTTGACTTCCTAGGATACTTATAGAATTAAATGGAGAGTTGAGTACAGCCTCTCTTAACAGCAGTCTCTAAGTACCTCGTGAGCCAAGAGTCGATTGCATTTTAAAGCAGAGACAGGTCATATTTACAACTTTCTAAACCACACTGTAGATTTTAAAGTACATGCAATTCAAAAGATTTCACCTGAGAGATATACTGAACAAAAATATAAGCGCAACATGCAACAATTTCTAAGATTTTACTGAGTTACAGTTCATTAAAGGAAATCAGTCAATTGAAATAAATTAATTAGGCCCTAATCTCTGGATTTCACTTGACTGGGAATACAGATATGCATCCGTTGGTCACAGATACCTTTAAAAAAAGGTAGGGGCGTGGATCAGAAAACCAGTCAGTATCTGGTGTGACCACCATTTGCCTCATGCAATGCGACACATCTCCTTCGCATAGAGTTGATCAGGCTGTTGATTGTGGCCTGTGGAATGTTGTCCCACTCCTTTTCAATGGCTTTGCGAAGTTGCTGGATATTGCTGGATATACACGTCAATCCAGAGCATCGCAAACATGATCAATGGGTGACATGTCTGGTGAGTATGCAGGCCATGGAAGAACTGGGACATTTTCAGCTTCCAGGAATTGTATACAGGTCCTTGTAACATTGGGCCATGCATTATCACGGTGAAACATGAGGTGATGGCGGTGGATGAATGGCATGACAATGGGCCTCAGGATCTCGTCACGATATCTCTGAGCATTCAAATTACCATTGATAAAATGCATTAGTGTTCATTGTCCGTAGCTTGTGCCTGCCCATACCATAACCCCACCGCCACCATGGGGCACTCTGTTCGCAACATTGACATCAGCAAACCGCGTAACCACACAACGGTTGTGAGGCCAGTTGGACGTACTGTCAAATTTTCTAAAACGACGTTGGAAGCGGCTTATGGGTGAGAAATTAACATTAAATTATCTGGCAACAGCTCTGTTGGACATTTCTGCAGTCAGCATGCCAAACCACATATTACAGTGCTTTGCAAAAGTATTCATCCCCCTTGGCGTTTTTCCTATTTTGTTGCATTACAACCTGTAATTTAAATGAATTTTTATTTGTATTTCATGTAATGGAAATAAACAAAATAGTCCAAATTGGTGAAGTGAAATGAAAAAAAGAACTTGTTTAAAAGAATTCTAAAAAATAAATAACCCCCTTTGCTATGAAGCCCCTAAATAAGATCTGGTGCAACCAATTGCCTTCAGAAGTCACATAATTAGTTAAATAAAGTCCACCAGTGTGTCACATGATCTGTCAGATGATCTCAGTATATATACACCTGTTCTGAAAGGCCCCAGAGTCTGCAACACCACTAAGCAAGGGGCACCACCAAGCAAGCAGCACCATGAAGACCAAGGAGTCTCCAAACAGGTCAGGGACAAAGTTGTTGAGAAGTACAGATCAGGGTTGGGTTATAAAAAAATATCCAAAACTTTGAACATCCCACGGAGCACCATTAAATCCATTATTAAAAAATTGAAAGAATATGGCACCACACCAAACTTGCCAAGAGAGGGCCGCCCACCAAAACTCACGGACCAGGCAAGGAGGGCATTAATCAGAGAGGCAACAAGAGACCAAAGATAACCCTGAAGGAGCTGCAAAGCTCCACAGCGGAGATTGGAGTATCTGTCCATAGGATCACTTTAAGCCGTACACTCCACAGAGCTGGGCTTTATGGAAGAGTGGCCAGAAAAAAGCCATTGCTTAAAGAAAAAAATAAGCAAACACATTTGGTGTTCGCCAAAAGCCATGTGGGAGACTCCCCAAACATATGGAAGAAGGTACTCTGGTCAGATGAGACAAAAATTTAGCTTTTTGGCCATCAAGGAAAACGCTATGTCTGGCGCAAACCCAACACCTCTCATCTCCCCGAGATCACCATCCCCACAGTAAAGCAGGGTGGTGGCAGCATCATGCTGTGGGGATGTTTTTCATCGGCAGGGACTGGGAAACTGGTCAGAATTGAAGGAATGATGGATGGCGCTATATACAGGAAATTTCTTGAGGGAAACCTGTTTCAGTCTTCCAGAGATTTGAGACTGGGAGGGAGGTTCACCTTCCAGCAGGACAATGACCCTAAGCATATTGCTAAAGCAACACTTGAGTGGTTTAAGGAGAAACATTGAAATGTCTTGGAATGGCCTAGTCAAAGCCCAAACCTCAATCCAACTGAGAATCAGTGGTATGACTTAAAGATTGTTGTACACCAGCGCAACCCATCCAACTTGAAGGAGCTGGAGCAGTTTTGCCTTGAAGAATGGGCAACAATCCCAGTGGCTAGATGTGCCAAGCTTATAGAGACATACCCCAAGAGACTTGCAGCTGTAATTGCTGAATAAGGTGGCTCTACAAGTATTGACTTTGGGTGGGTGAATAGTTATGCACGCTCAAGATTTTAGTTTTTTTGTCTTATTTCTTGTTTGTTTCACAGTAAAAAATATTTTGCATCTTCAAAGTGGTAAGCATGTTGTGTAAATCAAATGATACAACCCCCCCCCAAAATCCATTTTAATTCCAGGTTGTAAGGCAAAAAAATAGGAAAAGTGCCAAGGGGGGTGAATATTTTCGCAAGCCACTGTATAGAGTGGCCTTTTATTGTCCCCAGCACAAGGTGGACCTGTGTAATGAATATGCCGTTTAATCAGCTTCTTGATATGCCAGACCTAGTTTTGTCCCATGGAATAAATGTTGTAGATCTTAATGTTTTTCCACAAAATCCTGGACTATCGGACCACCATTTTATTACGTTTGCAATCGCAACAAATAATCTGCTCAGACCCCAACCAAGGAGCATCAAAAGTCGTGCTATAAATTCTCAGACAACACAAAAATTCCTTGATGCCCTTCCAGACTCCTTCTGCCTACCCAAGGACGTCAGAGGACAAAAATCAGTTAACCACTTAACTGAGGAACTCAATTTAACCTTGCGCAATACCCTAGATGCAGTTGCACCCCTAAAAACGAAAAACATTTGTCATAAGAAACTAGCTCCCTGGTATACAGAAAATACCCGAGCTTTGAAGCAAGCTTCCAGGAAATTGGAACGGAAATGGCGCCACACCAAACTGGAAGTCTTCCGACTAGCTTGGAAAGACAGTACCGTGCAGTACCGAAGAGCCCTCACTGCTGCTCGATCATCCTACTTTTCCAACTTAATCGAGGAAAATAAGAACAATCCAAAATTTCTTTTTGATACTGTTGCAAAGCTAACTAAAAAGCAGCATTCCCCAAGAGAGGATGGCTTTCACTTCAGCAGTAATAAATTCATGAACTTCTTTGAGGAAAAGATCATGACCATTAGAAAGCAAATTACGGACTCCTCTTTGAATCTGCGTATTCCTCCAGGGCTTAGCTGTCCTGGATCTGCACAGCTCTGCGAGGGCCTGGGATCGGGAGAGACACTTAAGTGTTTTAGTACTATATCTCTTGACACAATGATGAAAATAATCATGGCCTCTAAACCTTCAAGCTGCATACTGGATCCTATTCCTACTAAACTGCTGAAGGAGCTGCTTCCTGTGCTTGGCCCTCCTATGTTGAACATAATAAACAGCTCTCTATCCACCGGATGTGTACCAAACTCACTCAAAGTGGCAGTGATAAAGCCTCTCTTGAAAAAGCCAAACCTTGACCCGGAAAATATAAAAAACTATCGGCCTATGTCGAATCTTCCATTCCTCTCAAAAATTTTAGAAAAAGCTGTTGCGCAGCAACTCACTGCCTTTCTGAAGACAAACAATGTATACGAAATGCTTCAGTCTGGTTTTAGACCCCATCATAGCACTGAGACTGCACTTGTGAAGGTGGTAAATGACCTTTTAATGGCGTCAGACCGAGGCTCTGCATCTGTCCTCGTGCTACTAGACCTTAGTGCTGCCTTTGACACCATCGATCACCACATTCTTTTGGAGAGACTGGAAACCCAAATTGGTCTACACGGACAAGTTCTGGCCTGGTTTAGATCTTACCTGTCGGAAAGATATCAGTTTGTCTCTGTGAATGGTCTGTCCTCCGACAAATCAACTGTACATTTCGGTGTTCCTCAAGGTTCCGTTTTAGGACCACTATTGTTTTCACTATATATTTTACCTCTTGGGGATGTTATTCGAAAACATAATGTTAACTTTCACTGCTATGCGGATGACACACAGCTGTACATTTCAATGAAACATGGTGAAGCCCCAAAATTGCCCTCGCTAGAAGCCTGTGTTTCAGACATAAGGAAGTGGATGGCTGAAAACTTTCTACTTTTAAACTCGGACAAAACAGAGATGCTTGTTCTAGGTCCCAAGAAACAAAGAGATCTTCTGTTAAATCTGACAATTCATCTTGATGGTTGTAAAGTCGTCTCAAATAAAACTGTGAAGGACCTCGGCGTTACTCTTGACCCTGATCTCTCTTTTTGACGAACATATCAAGACTGTTTCAAGGACAGCTTTTTTCCATCTACGTAACATTGCAAAAATCAGAAATGTTCTGTCCAAAAATGATGCAGAAAAATTAATCCATGCATTTGTTACTTCTAGGTTAGACTACTGCAATGCTCTACTTTCCGGCTACCCGGATAAAGCACTAAATAAACTTCAGTTAGTGCTAAATACGGCTGCTAGAATCCTGACTAGAACCAAGAAATTTGATCATATTACTCCAGTGCTAGCTTCCCTACACTGGCTTCCTGTTAAGGCAAGGGCTGATTTCAAGGTTTTACTGTTAACCTATAAAGCGTTACATGGGCTTGCTCCTACCTATCTTTCCGAGTTGGTCCTGCCGTACATACCAATACGTACGCTACGGTCACAAGACGCAGGCCTCCTAATTGCCCCTAGAATTTCTAAGCAAACAGCGGGAGGCAGGGCTTTCTCCTATAGATCTCCATTTTTATGGAACAGTCTGCCTACCCATGTGAGAGACGCAGACTCGGTCTCAACCTTTAAGTCTTTACTGAAGACTTATCTCTTCAGTAGGTCATATGATTGAGTGTAGTCTGGCCCAGGAGTGTGAAGGTGAACGGAAAGGCTCTGGAGCAACGAACAGCCCTTGCTGTCTCTGCCGGGCCGGTTCCCCTCTCTCCACTGGGGTTCTCTGCCTCTAACCCTGTTACAGGGGCTGAGTCACTGGCTTGCTGGTGCTCTTTCATGCCGTCCCTAGGAGGGGTGCGTCACTTGAGTGGGTTGAGTTACTGACGTGATCTTCCTGTCTGGGTTGGCGCCCCCCTTGGTTTGTGCTGTGGTGGAGACCTCTGTGGGCTATACTCGGCCTTGTCTCAGGATTGTAAGTTGGTGGTTGAGGATATCCCTCTAGTGGTGCGGTGGCTGTGCTTTGGCAGAGTGGGTGGGGTTATATCCTTCCTGTTTGGCCCTGTCCGGGGTTTCTTCGGATGGGGCCACAGTGTCTCCGGACCGCTCCTGTCTCAGCCTCCAGTATTTATGCTGCAGTAGTTTATGTGTCGGGGGGCTGGGGTTAGTTGGTTATACCTGGAGTACTTCTCCTGTCTTATCCAGTGTCCTGTGTGAATTTAAGTATGCTCTCTCTAATTCTCTCGTTCTCTCTTCTCTCTGAGAACCTGAGCCCTAGGACCATACGTCAGGACTACCGGGCATGCTGACACCTTGCTGTCCCCAGTCCGCCTGGCCTTGCTGCTATTCCAGTTTCAACTGTTCTGCCTGCGGTTACGAAACCCCTACCTGTCCCAGACCTGCTGTTTTCAACTCTTAATGATCGGCTATGAAAAGCCAACTGAGAGACCTGAGCCCTAGGACCATACGTCGGGACTACCGGCCGTGGTGACTCCTTGCTGTCCCCAGTCCGCCTGGCCTTGCTGCTATTCCAGTTTCAACTGTTCTGCCTGCGGTTATGGAACCCCTACCTGTCCCAGACCTGCTGTTTTCAACTCTTAATGATCGGCTATGAAAAGCCAACTGAGATTTATTCCTGATTATTATTTGACCATGCTTGTCACTTATGAACATTTTTGAACATCTTGGTATGGTTCTGTTATAATCTCCACCCGGCACAGCCAGAAGAGGACTGGCCACCCCTCATAGCCTGGTTCCTCTCTAGGTTTCTTCCTAGGTTTTGGCCTTTCTAGGGAGTTTTTCCTAGCCACCGTGCTTCTACACCTGCATTACTAGCTGTTTGGGGTTTTAGGCTGGGTTTCTGTACAGCACTTCGAGATATTAGCTGATGTACGAAGGGCTATATAAAATAAAATTGATTGATTGACCTGTCAGGTGGATGGATTATCTTGGCAAAGGATAAATGCTCACTAACAGAGATGTAAACAAATTTGTGCAAATAATTTGAGAGAAATACACTTTTTGTGCTTTTTATTATGGAACATTTCTGGGATCTTTTATTTCAGCTCGTGAAACATGGGACCAACACTACATGTTGTGTTTATATTTTGGTTCAGTGTAGATGAGGTTTATTATTAAATTGTCAAAGAAGAGCTAGGCCTTTTTTTGATGTTGATATTTTTTACATAATTTCCTGTCTGGTTGGAGATAGACACTTCTAACTACAGGGCATACCACCCCACAGATGGTAGCACAGCTCTACGTTGGCTGAGATGAGAGCAGTCATTTTGTACGTGTATCAATGTGTACATGTGGGCGTACTGTATGTAATATATTTGTGTGTGTGTATCTGCATCCGTGTGTCTGTGTGTGCGTATGACTCCACTCTCTGTCAGTGTGACACCGGGGCTTTGATAACACACACATCTGCTCTCTACCCTCCCCCTCTCCCCCATGCCCCACCTCACCACCCCCTCCCGCCCTCGCCCGCTCTCCCTCTTCTCAACCCACCCTCCTCATACTGTATGTCATCCCACATGCTGGCGTTGCCCATCCAAGCTGCTGGAGGCGTTATCCAATTTGTCTGCCGCTCCAGAGGGTCGGGCTCATGCCCGCCGCTTTGAGGCCTTCCTCTCCTCCTCTCGTGCCGCCCCATGCCTATCCCTTCCGTCATACCCTGTCACACAGCTCTGAGCAGGGCCAGTCTGTGCCAGCGGGCTGCCGTGGCACCTGATGGCAGTGCCCACCTGCCTCCCAGCCCTGCCCAATCTGCCTCTCTGTGCCACCCGCCGCCAGCTGGCCCGCCAGCCTGCCTATGTCACTGATGGACAGGCAACCGTGGTCCACACACTCATTCACAGCCGGAGCGGACGGTCTAAACCAAACACATGGAGGAAGTGTGTGTGTGTGTGTGTGTCTGTGCATTCGTGCATATTTGGTACGGCAGAAAGAGCAATATGATATCTGTGATTCTTGGGTTTGTTCATGTCTATGTGTGTGTGTGTATGTCTTGGAAGACAACTAAACTGTCAAGTCAGACAAGGCTGGTACAACAGAACACCACTCTGCCCAGTGTGCATACCTGATCAGACAAACGCCCCCAAAATCTCAATTTTCTATTGTCTGCACATCCATTATCTCACTGCTGAAGCCTACAGTATCTACAGAGGAACTGATTTAGACTGCAGAAGCTCCACAGACATAAACAGAAAGACATGCTATCCTCCCCTGTTATTGGTAAAGGTGAGAGGTTAGCATGTCTTGGGATATGATCTGTGACCCTCTGTAACTTTCTCACTCATCATTTTTTGTGATTCATTCAGGATTATCCATAATCATGGTAGCATCCACATTAATATATTATATTCTTATTTACAATAAAAGAGACGCAATACATTATTTACCATTCATTTCTATTGGTGCCAAAATAATCTGAAACACAACCAAAACCAACTGCAATTGCGTCTAACAATTTTGTCACAAGCTTGAAGTAGTCATTGTGTGCTAGGAATATGGGACCAAATACTACCAAATACTTGACTATTTTATTTATAAGAATCTTTAGGAGTGTCAATCATTTTGACCTCTACTTATTTGAGAAAAAATATATATTACTTGTTGAACAAAATCTATTTCTCTGAGCAATTGTATTAGTATAAAATAATATAATTTCCCAATTTTTTTGACCATACAATGTAGCTCAGTATTTAAATTAGTTCTTTTATACAGTCATTACTGCTCATCTTTATCAAGGGTGTCAATAATTTCAGACCCAACTGCACATGTTACGTACTGGTCCCTGATGGCATTTTTGTCTTGACCCCTGTCTTGTTCATGAGCCATGCTCCTTAGGAGTTTAATTTTGGATCCTAGTCAGGAGGTGCATGTGTAACCCAAGAGGTTGGGGTATTTTGGGCAGAGGAGGGCAAATGGAATTACTGCACTGCACTCAAGACGATGCAATGTGAAGGAGTTCTTGCCCTCACCAGTAAAATCGCCACATGAAATTGCTTCAGTTATAGTTCAGCTTACTGTTTCAGTTAGACTATTTTATTTATGTTTCCTTTTCTATCCAGCCAATTCAAAAATGTCTAAAATACAGCAATACAGTTTAAATTTGAATATGTATGACAGTGAATCTTGTTTATGAAACCATCTCTCTCTCTTCTTTCACTCCTATTCTCTACCTCTACTCTATCTGTGTCTAATGCCTTGGGTCCTTAGGTCACCCTTCTGATGGTGTTGAGTCTAGTCTGTGTGTGTGTGCTTTCTGTTTCTGTTTGTGGAGCTTCTATCTTCCCCTGTTATTGTTAACATCATGCTGCCTAACGCGACAGAAACAGGAAATATGCTCCTGCCCCATGGGCCGTTCTGGCTCGGACAAGGTTTACTTGTCCAAGGCTTACTTACCGTGCAAGGACAATAACTTTTTTACAAATCCCATAGCAAATCCAATTCATGCAGACAGCATATAGTGACATCAAAGTCATCAAAAGTGCTCACTAAACACACACTGATGCCCTCTAGACTGTACCGCTGTGACTAGCAAACGTCCTGTCCCACACAGAGACCTCAGTGAGCAGAAGGACATTGACAGAAATCACACCCGTTAAGCAACTGCCCCAGAAATGAGAATGGAACAGAAAAAAATGCAATTTCCTCATCGGTCCGCTGCCACAGCAGATCTGCTCCCTGCACCTCATCTTGAATAATTGCTGTGGTGACAATATCCCCAGCCCTGCAGCAGACACAGACACACCATCAGCTCACATCATTCCCAAAACACTGGGCGGTTGGCTGCCACACGCTTCTCTATATCTCCCATCTCAGCCCATTATTTCAGTAAAGCCCATTCTCTTGGCTAGGAGTGGCTTCTTTAGGAGAGTCATAAGGCGCAGAAGCAAGAGCATTCAATTGGTTTTGTCCTGATATAGCCCTAAATAACATCCTGTCCCCTTTCCTTGTCTCTTAAAATTCATGACCATTGATAGGTGGAAGGATTAGAAAGGTTGCCACCATATACAAAGCCAACTTTCACCTAAGCTGTTTCAAGCCCTTTCAGATTGGTGATCATGAAGTTAGGAAAGACTAGGAGGATAGTTGAAGACTTTGGGCTAGGTCACTAGCAAACATCTTTAAATGGAGGCTATCTAAGAATTAATGTAGGGGCTTATTGTTTTAATCAGAGCAATTCTTCACCGTGAATTCACCCTTTCATCAAATGAATGAGGGTTTTAATGATTTGTTGTCAGTGGTTTAGCCGAGGATACAGTATTAGAGCCACAGTAGTGCCATACAAAGGCTTCGGAAAAACATGGTCCATTGAGTGATAGCATCGCCTAACAGTGCCATCCTCCTTCAAGCGACTTTCTCCAGGAAATAAAGAGACTTTTCACTTAGTGATGGAATTTGCACTCACATTTCCTGTCATAGAATTGTTTTAGTACAGGGCGTTTCTCTCCTCTCGCCCCCCTCTCTGGTTCAGCATGACAAGCCCTTGCTAGGCAGTTGCAGTTAATGGCAGCGGAATATGTGCAACAACATCACTGATTACCGAGCACAGGCGCACTGCGCAAAGGCCATCTGTCCGGGACTAGGAGAAAGCCATCAGTGATCAGCTGTTACATCCGACAGCTGAAGGACAGAGGGCGAAACCAATCGACACACAGGAGACCTCTGGGCCTCATTAACGTAAATAATACGTTAATATAACCAACTCAAAATATCTGAGACCTGGAGGACCTTTACTCAATGAAGCCTCTCAAATATTGTCTATGCATACACTGTAACAAACCCACAACACGTCAGAGAAGGGTGGGCAGATGTGTGTGTGTGTGTGCGCGCGCCACATGCGTGTGTGATTGCCCTGATGTGATGGGTTGTCTAATGAACCCACTGGAGGTGTGCCAGGGCCTTCTGGAGATTGGGCACTTTCTCCAGTCCTACTCAATAATCCATGGATTGGGGATGTGGAGAGTTACTGTATGTGTCCCACAGAGCAATGTACACACTCAATAACCCACCATATGCTTCACATACACCCATACACAAGCTAAAAGAAACCTATAGGTGTGTAGGCTTGCAAAATTCCGGAAACTTTCCCAGAATTCACAGGTTTTCCAGAAATCCTGGTTGGAGCATTCTGGATTTCCTGCTTATTTCCTCCTGATTTTGAGAATATTTCAACCGAGATTTCTGTGTGACTTACCAATAACAGTGAGGGTTTTATTTGAGGGACATTACATTTTTACATTTTTAGTCATTTAGCAGACGCTCTTATCCAGAGCGACTTACAGTTAGTGAGTGCATACATTATTATTATTATTATTACTTTATTTTTTTTCATACTGGCCCCCCGTGGGAATCGAACCCACAACCCTGGCGTTGCAAACGCCATGCTCTACCAACTGAGCTACATCCCTGCCGGCCATTCCCTCCCCTACCCTGGACGACGCTGGGCCAATTGTGCGCCGCCCCGTGGGTCTCCCGGTCGCGGCCGGCTACGACATAATCATTTACATTAAAAAACACTGTTAGGCCTACTAACCAATATTTCATTAAAATGTAAATGAAATCTCATTCAAGTAATAAAAAAAACGTAATCAACATTTATTTTCTAATGCTTTTAATCCTACCATTTTGGACCATTCCATTAAAACACATTTTCCAATAGATCATAATTTCCTCTTTAGGTTCATTAAGTGCTGTATGTTAATGCAGTCAGCATCAGGAGAGTTATAATGTAGTCAGTATCAAGAGAGTTATAATGAAGTAGCTATCTGGCATTTGCAGCACTTGCATTTTTAATAGAGCTGTTGAGGGCAATTTTTTGTGACCCTCCATCTGGTTTATACCAGTTTTAACTAAATGGCTATAAAATGCGCCATTAAAACTTTAAACCTAAAGAGGACAATATTAAGTCATTAAATTCATCAGCAACTATTTAGCCAGAAACCAAGACGTAACACAAATTCAAAAACATCCAATATTCATCAACATCGGAACTAATTTGAGTCGGTGCTATTTGAACAGCAGGAGGCTATTCAATATAGCTAGTACAATAAAATATACAAATGCCAGCTACATCATTGCCTTTCATGTAGCGCTGGAAACGTTTGAGCCAATCAAGCACAAAGATAGCCAACAGACAACAGCTTCCCTAGAGTAGCGGAGTTGAACATCCCCTTACATATTGACAGTGCTGGACTATTAACAATAAATAATCAAATGTATATAGTGCTTTATCATACGCTCAAAGTTCAGATAGCAGTAAAAAGACAATGGGAGTCAATGGGAGTCATGACCAAACCTGTGCCTGGTATCAACTGTGGCATTCTGCACCTAACTGATAAGACTGTGATAAAGCCACACAAGAAAATACTTCCACTAGAATGGATGGGCTCGTTTCAGAGGTGGACTGGCCATAGGGCAGTTCAGGCAAATGCCAGATAGGCTGACCCATTTTCTGTCCAGTGGACCGGTCTAATTTGGGGGTTTTGCAAAAAAATATTATCATTTGGCTAATAATGGTGGCCTCTAGGAAAAAAATGGGCCGGTGTTGGGGCCTCAAGGGAAGGAATGGGTCAGTGTGTTCGAAATGCCTTGGCCGATTTCTGGTCCCAGTCCATCCCGGGATCATTCTCTCTGCTGCAGTCAATGCCTGTGTGGAAACTGCTGTGGGTACTGCAGTGCTGAGCTGACGAGCACCTGTTTTTACAGCGCCAGTTAAACATTAAAGGTCAACTAATGATGAGGTCACACAAATTTGTCAAAATAACATGTTTCCTGATTTAGCCTACTTGTCTCTAATTTACCAGTGTAAAAGACATGGATACGGATTTGTACTGTACAGTTACAAAAACTTAGCATATTATGTAAGTGTATTAAGTACTGTTCAAATAAAATCATTAAACACCATATCTAGTACAGTAGAGAATCTGAGTTTACGGTTGTAATAAAGCTTCGAAAAAGATATTTCAGACATCACTGTTGCCCGTTAATGTGTGTCTTTAGCTCATTAGATGCAAACACAGTCCCCTCATCAGGAAATACTGCTGACATTTAAAACAGCCCTGACAAAACACATTTCAAAAACTGCATTTGCAATTGATGTGGATTCCAGAGCGATGGAGAAAAACGGTCTGACATTTTGAAAGAAGCATGGTTTAAAAGCCTCATTCCAAATGACTTTTTCGATTGGGATGCATCCATGTCTGGAATGTGTTAAAATATATTTCAAGCTAAAGACGAGCGCCAGCGTATAAAGATATATACTATGTATTCCATTGGGTAAATACGGTTTATTATAAACTGGGTGGTTCGAGCCCTGAATGCTGATTGGCTGTATTCCACGGGTTTGACCCCAAATTTATTTGTACTGTTTTAATTATGTTGGTAACCAGTTTATAATAGCAATAAGGCTCCTCGGGGGTTTGTGGTATATGGCCAATATACCACTGCTAACGGCTGTATCCAGGCACTCCGCGTTGCATCGTGCGAAAGAACAGCCCTTAGCCGTAGTATATTAGCCATACACCACACCCCCTCGTGTCATATTGCTTAATTATACACCTATAGAGGGATGGCAGATGACATTACATATAAATGTGTACACAGGTGCACAAAAGGACAAAATAGACGTCTCCACTCTTCTCCTCAATGTTTATGCTGTGGAGTCTCCCAAGGATGTGTTGCTTTTCACAGAAAGACAGAAGCCCTACTGTGACTAGCGGTGCTCTGTACTCGCATAGAAATCACACTTACTCATAGAGAAACATAATCTCAGTGAAACAGCATGTTAGACAATGCTACTGGACACCAATATTGGTGTGTACGTGTAAGTATGTGTGTGCGTGCGTGCGTGTGTGCATGCATGTGTGTGTTTTGTAGTATGAAAGGTAAGAAGACATCAAACAAGCTGCACAGTCAGTCAAGCAACAACCAATTAAAACCTCTATACTTTCGACCAATCATCCTTCTCCCTCTGATGTATCTGTGAGGTTAATTACAGTATAGCAGCTAATGCTAAAACCGTTAGCAATTACAATTACTTTTCTCTCAAAATGTCCTACAGCCTGTTGCTGCCTACGCTTCATGTTTCACTAAGCACAGCTATCATTAGAATCATGTTAAATAACCAATGAACAATGAATAGAAAGCCTTTTCGTGAGCAGAATAGCAGCTCTATAGTATTAGCATTAGCATGCAGCGTTGACCCTCTACAGAGACACCCAGTCCTCTACACTAAATGATGTAATAGGCCTGATTCTGCTTTGATCACCTTCTAGGAAGATTAAAACGTCTTTGCACAGTTTTTTAAATTTATCTTCAAGAAATGCTCTACTCCGTTGCTCAAGATGACTAATTGCTGTGGCAACGTGTACAAGTATTTAATGAGCTCCGATTCACATTAAGAAATGGTTGGCAAGATGTTTTTACAAGCAGGCTGGCGATGAACCACAAGGAAGTCCATCGTCACAGCTTATCAGAGCAAAGGCTCGAACAACACTGAGATGGTGTCATACGGTGTGTGTGTGTGCGTGTGTGTGTGTGTGCGTATGTCTGCGTGTGTGCACATGTATCTACATACACATCTTAACATATTAGGTCCAGGTTCGTTAGCCTGTATGTATCACTACACTCCTTAGCCTATATGTATCACTACACTCATTAGCCTATATGTATCACTACACTCATTAGCCTATATGTATCACTACACTCATTAGCGTATATGTATCACTACACTCATTAGCCTATATGTATCACTACACTCATCGTTGTTCTATATAGAATATCCACATTTGTATGATACTGTATGTGTATGGAATTAGGGGACCCATGCAAATGTGGCAGTGTGCAGTAGTGAATCCCCAGGCGCTTGCCCGCTAGCAGGGTTGGCACTGCCCTCCCAGTCCCAGCCCTGCATCGTTCCCCCAGAACGAACCCACAGCCTCCCCGACACACTCCCTTCCCCACTGCAACAACTAGTGATGAATTACACCTCCTGGCACTGTTCTTTTTACACAACTCACCAACCAGGGTTCCTAACTCTAAGCCTGGGAAGAGAGGCGTATAGGAAGAGGGAAGGAGAACAAGAGAGGGCAAGGGAAGAGTTAAGACACAGAGACACCAGTACATGTACAAAATACTATTGACCCCTTCAACAGTAATACTCAATCAAATTAACTAAAACCATTTAATTGTCCTGCACATGGAGACGTTTTTAACTGCTATACAAGATTTTAACATCCACGACAGAAATTACAAAAGGTATTGTTTAATTGTGAGTAAATTCCCCAGTAATCATATTGCGGTTTAGGTTTAATAAGTGAGCATGCTTGTGGTCTCTCAGCTGAGCAGTGAAGAGGCATTCCCATTCAAGTCAATTGGAGTCAATTTCTATGGTGAGGCCCCTATGAGGGAGGATGACATCATTTAAACTCGTCCGGCGGAATGCTTGTCGTCACACTCATCCCCGCACACACCGCACACAGTCACACACTCACAAACTCTCACGCATATATTCCTCTCTCTTCCACACACACAGACACACACAGAACCCCCTCACACACACACACACACACACACACACACACACACACACACACACACACACACACACACACACACACACACATACACACACACACAGAGAGAGAGACACACAGAGATACACACACACACACACGAGCTGGCAGAAATAACTTAATAACAAAGTGACGGCAGAGTCCATTCAAAACAATGCTGACATACGACCAAGCATTCCAGGCTGGCGCAGCCGAGTCTGTGTCAACGGGTGTGTGCCTCGCCACTGCCAGAGTACACACATACACACACACACACACACACACACACACACACACACACACACACACACACACACACACAAACACAAACACAGTGAGTGAGTGATACAGAACAAGTAGAGTCAATAAACTTTTATCAAAACTTCAGGCAATGGAAAATAAAGACTTGTTCCATTGAATAGTCAAAATAATAATGCAGGACAATGAAGACTTCTTTTTCACCATGTAACAGACTTTGTCTTTCAGTTCACTAAGGTTTTAGGAACTGGCTTTGACTGAGAGTGGAAAGTCTGAATTACAGAACACTACCAATAACATGATGGAACATATCCCTTCATGGAGAGTTCATTGCTACTGTAGCTTCCAGGCAAGGAAACAGCAGGAGTGTGTGTGTGCGTGTGTGGGTGTATGTGTATGTTCCAGGGGTGGATGGGACATAGCAACGCACCCACATGCTCTCGACCCAGCCACACCGTAAACAAAGCCAAGATAGGGAAAACACACACACACATTCTGCAGCGTGGGCAGCCATTCAAACAGTGCTTGGAAACAGTAACCCTCAGCAACCCTCACAACCCCCCCTCGCACCAGAGAGAGAGATCCATTGCCCAGCTTGGAGAAAGTATTGAACCAGCTAGAGTGCCAGCAGTGAAAGTAGAGAGTATGAGAATGGAAGGGGAGGGTACTCGCTCGCAACTCTCCCCCCACCCTTCTCTCCACCACTACCCCTCCAAAGTGCACCACTCCTGCTCTCCAGGGTTCAAATGGAGGGGTTAATTATTTAACTGTGAGGGGACCTACTGAAGCACAGAGGGGGATGAGAGTGGACATCAAACAGTGGATGGACCTCCGCTCCTCTCTCTGGTCCATCCCATTTGTAGCCAACTGTCACCCCTTCTTTCTCCCCCCAAACACCAACATGACACACACACTGTAAATTGTCAAAGGCACAGACACACTCTCTCTCAAACTGCGAGTCAAAGCTTTTTCACCCATTCAAGCACACACACACAGACTCAGACACACACACACACACACAGACCCACACACATGAAGCAGCGTACACATGAGACAATTACACACACACTCATTCTCTTCTCTCTCTCACACACTCTCTCTCGGTCCGTCTCTTTTACCATGGTGGTGGTGGTGGTGGTGGCGGTTGTGCTGCTGGTGGTGGTTCTCTATGGGGGGGTCACGCTCCCGGTCGGCGGCCCCCTGTTGGGCAAGCCTGTGGCTGGTGGCCGTCAGCTCCGAGCGCAAGTTGGTCACCTCCTGGCTGGTCGACTGGACTGCCCCTTCGGTCCTCTGGGCCAGCTGCTTGTCGTCATCCATCATTTTCAGGATTTTGGCCTGAGGAGGGAATCCAAACAGGAGGGTGTCATGCTGGTGTCAAGTTGACCATGTCCAGGAACAAAATGAAACTGTATCGTGTTTTCAGTTGTATTCCTCCGCACTGCTCTACTCGACTCCTTTCTTAAGAAAAAACGGTGAGTAAAATCCTTCAGAAGCAGTGTGTCCTTTTCCTCAAATTAGCTTCCAGCTAAGGGGAAATGTTCTGTGTAACTGTTATCCTCTGTGGTGCATGTGTGAGTGTGACTGTTTGTGTGTGACTGTGTGTGTGTATGTGCGTGTGTGAGAGAGAGAGAGTCCTTTAACAGGATGAGATAGAGAGTGTGAGAGAGAGAGAGAGCGAGAGAGAGAGAGAGAGAGAGAGAGAGAGAGAGAGAGAGAGAGAGAGAGAGTGAAAGAGGAACAGAGAGAGGAAGAGAGAGAGTGTGTCTGTGTGAGAGAGAGAGCAGGCACTCCCTCTGTGAAATGTGCTCCCTGCAGCTGATTGCTGAAAGGACACAGAGCACTGGGAGATGACAAGCACCTTCTTAAATGGACTGTACCAAGTCCAGGGAAACCACGGGGGGGATAGTGCTGGTGTCAGCTGCATGGACTTTTGGTGTCAGCTGGTTTTAGCTCGTTGTCTTTGACAGTAAGGAAAAGCAGAACCCAAATCTGTTAGGGCCTAAATCCTTGTGAGAGAATCTGTGAATGGTCTCTGGGACCTTCTCTATCTGTCTCTCCCTCTCCCGCTCCCTCTCCCTCTCCTGCTCCGTCTCCCTCTCCCTCTCATAGCAGAAGGGCGCTTGCACTGCTGGAAGGAAATCATTTCTTGAAGAATAAAAAATATGTGGGGGGGACAACAAAGAACGTTGCATAGACATCGCTTCCCAAATTAAATGTGTGGACTATCTCCTTACTCAGGCTGAGGCTTTCTCTGGTGTAGCTTACAGCTGGCTATTGTCCTGCAGTGTTAATGTGTCATTGTCACGGTCCTCTGGATCACATGTGTTAGTGGCTGAGTGAGCAAGACTAGGACCTTATTAATTGGGGCTATATATAGAATGTGTTAGATAGAAATGGATTGTGTAAATCTGACATGATTCTTTTCTAATAAATAGTTATTTTAACAAAAATATTGATCTCTAAAGGACAGAGAAGCATGAGATATGCATGTATGTTACGATACATTTCTATAAGAGAGTTCCATGACAATGTTTTCCCGGAGAAGCCTCTGCTCTCTCGCTCTCCCCCACCTCCTGTTATTATTCTCTTTGCCTCTCCACGCTCCATCCTTCATTTCTTCCGTTCATCTAAGCGAGGAATAAAATACTACAAATACAGAAAACAGCCGCAATGACTAACACCTGCTTTGAGATCTGAGGATAATTGATCATGTTGAAAATAACAAACATCAGCAATTTTTCCCTTCCAA
This sequence comes from Coregonus clupeaformis, assembly GCF_020615455.1. Taxonomy (NCBI): domain Eukaryota; kingdom Metazoa; phylum Chordata; class Actinopteri; order Salmoniformes; family Salmonidae; genus Coregonus; species Coregonus clupeaformis. The sequence continues at coordinate 33,453,496 of NC_059215.1, read as the reverse complement.
TGCAACAGAGTTCATACATACAGTACCAGTCAAAGGTTTGGACACACCTACTCATTCCAGGGTTTTTCTTTATTTTTACTATTTTCTACATTGTAGAATAATAGTGAAGACATCAAAACTATGAAATAACACATATGGAATCATGTAGTAACCAAAAGAAGTGTTAAACTAAAAAATAGCCACCCTTTGGCAGAGTGGGTGGGGTTATATCCTTCCTGTTTGGCCCTGTCCGGGGGTTTCTTCGGATGGGGCCACAGTGTCTCCGGACCGCTCCTGTCTCAGCCTCCAGTATTTATGCTGCAGTAGTTTATGTGTCGGGGGGCTGGGGTTAGTTGGTTATACCTGGAGTACTTCTCCTGTCTTATCCAGTGTCCTGTGTGAATTTAAGTATGCTCTCTCTAATTCTCTCGTTCTCTCTTCTCTCTGAGAACCTGAGCCCTAGGACCATACGTCAGGACTACCGGGCATGCTGACACCTTGCTGTCCCCAGTCCGCCTGGCCTTGCTGCTATTCCAGTTTCAACTGTTCTGCCTGCGGTTACGAAACCCCTACCTGTCCCAGACCTGCTGTTTTCAACTCTTAATGATCGGCTATGAAAAGCCAACTGAGAGACCTGAGCCCTAGGACCATACGTCGGGACTACCGGCCGTGGTGACTCCTTGCTGTCCCCAGTCCGCCTGGCCTTGCTGCTATTCCAGTTTCAACTGTTCTGCCTGCGGTTATGGAACCCCTACCTGTCCCAGACCTGCTGTTTTCAACTCTTAATGATCGGCTATGAAAAGCCAACTGAGATTTATTCCTGATTATTATTTGACCATGCTTGTCACTTATGAACATTTTTGAACATCTTGGTATGGTTCTGTTATAATCTCCACCCGGCACAGCCAGAAGAGGACTGGCCACCCCTCATAGCCTGGTTCCTCTCTAGGTTTCTTCCTAGGTTTTGGCCTTTCTAGGGAGTTTTTCCTAGCCACCGTGCTTCTACACCTGCATTACTAGCTGTTTGGGGTTTTAGGCTGGGTTTCTGTACAGCACTTCGAGATATTAGCTGATGTACGAAGGGCTATATAAAATAAAATTGAATTGAAAAAATTGAATTGAAATGACAGCTTTGCACATTCTTGGCATTCTCTCAACCAGCTTCATGAGGTAGTCACCTGGAATGCATTTCAATTAACAGGTGTGCCTTCTTAAAAGTTAATTTGTGGAATTTCTTTCCTTCTTAATGCGTTTGAGCCAATCAGTTGTGTTGTGATAAGGTAGGGGGGGTATACAGAAGATAGCCCTATTTGGTAAAATACCAAGTCTATATTACTGCAAGAACAGCTCAAATAAGCAAAGAGAAATGACAGTCAATCGTTACTTTAAGACATGAAGGTCAGTCAATCCGGAACATTTCAAGAACTTTCTACGTTTCTTCAAGTGCAGTCGCAAAAACCATCAAGCGCTATGATGAAACTGGTTCTCATGAGGACCGCCACAGGAATGGAAGACCCAGAGTTAACTCTACTGCAGAGGATAAGTTCATTAGAGTTACCAGCCTCAGAAACTGAAGCCCAAATAAATGCTTCACAGAGTTCAAGTAACAGACACATCTCAACATCAACTGTTCAGAGGGGACTGTGTGAATCAGGCCTTCATTGTCGAATTGCTGCAAAGAAACCACTACTAAAGGGCACCAATAATAAGAAGAGACCTGCTTGGGCCAAGAAACACAAGCAATGGACATTAGACCAGTGGAAATGTGTCCTTTTCTCTGGAGTCCAAATTGGAGATTTTTGGTTCCAACTGCCGTGTCTTTTTGAGACGCAGTGTGGGTGAACGGATGATCTCCGCATGTGTATTTCCCACCGTAAAGCATGGAGGAGGAGGTGTTATGGTGTGGGGGTGCTTTGCTGGTGACACTGTCTGTGATTTATTTAGAATTCAAGGCACACTTAACCAGCATGGCTACCACAGCATTCTACAGCGATACGCCATCCCATCTGGTTTGGGCTTAGTGGGACTAACATTTGTTTTTCAACAGGATGATGACCCAACACACCTGCAGGCAGAGAAGATGGCTGCCGTTTTACAGCCCTCTAACCAACTGTACTATTATGTGTGTTTTTCCGCGTTATTTGTAATTTATTTTGTACATAATGTTTCTGCCATCATCTCTTATAACCAAAAAGAGCTTCTGGATATCAGGACAGCGATTACTCACCTCGTATTGGACAAAGATTTTTTCTTCAACGTGGCGGCCGTGAAGGATATCCTACAGACACCCGACAAGGCCCAAATCCCTGTCATTCGCATGAGAAAGAGACTGAGATATCATGGACGTAGGTCGGGATGCCTTGTAAGGATCCGACGGCGAGCGAGTAAACTGCCTCTCCCATCAATCCTATTAGCCAATCTTCAATCATTTGAGAATAAATTGGATGACCTAAGATTACGGTTATCCTACCAACGGGACATTAAAAACTGTAATATCTTATGTTTCACCGAGTCGTGGCTGAACGACGACATGGACAACATACAGCTAGCGGGCTATACGCTACATCGGCAGGATAGAACAGCTGACTCCGGTAAGACAAGGGGTGGCGGTCTGTGCATATTTGTAAACAACAGCTGGTGCACAAAATCAAATACTAAGGAAGTCTCTAGGTTTTGCTCACCTGAGCTAAAGTATCTTATGATAAGCTGTAGACCACACTATTTACCAAGAGAGTTTTCATCTATATTTTTCTTAGCTGTCTATTTACCACCACAAACCAATGCTGGCATTAAGATTGCACTGAATGAGCTGTATAAGGCCATAAGTGAACAGGAAAACGCTCATCCAGAGGCAGCGCTCCTAGTGGCTAGGGACTTTAATGCAGGGAAACTTAAATCCGTTCTACCTAATTTCTACCAGCATGTTAAATGTGCAACCAGAGGAAAAAAAACTCTAGACCACCTTTACTCCACACACAGAGATGCATACAAAGCTCTCCCTCGCCCTCCATTTGGCAAATCTGACCATAACTCTATCCTCCTGATTCCTGCATATAAGCAAAAACTAAAGCAGGAAGCACCAGTGACTCGGTTAATAAAAAAGTGGTCAGATGACGCAGATGCTAAGCTACAGGACTGTTTTGCTAGCACAGACTGGAACATGTTCCGGGATTCTTCAGATAGCATTGAGGAGTACACCACATCAGTCACTGGCTTCATCAATAAGTGCATCAATGATGTTGTCCCCACAGTGACCGTACGTACATACCCCAACCAGAAGCCATGGATTACAGGAAACATACGCACTGAGCTAAAGGGTAGAGCTGCTGCTTTCAAGGAGCGGGACTCTAACCTGGACGCTTAGAAGAAATCCCGCTATGCCCTCCGACGAACCATCAAACAGGCAAACGGTCAATACAGGACTAAGATTGAATCGTACTACACCGTCTCTGATGATCGTTGGATGTGGCAGGGCTTGAAAACTATTACAGACTACAAAGGGAAGCACAGCCGCGAGCTGCCCAGTGACACAAGACTTCCAGACGAGCTAAACCACTTCTATGCTCGCTTCGAGGCAAGCAACACTGAAGCATGCATGAGAGCACCAGCTGTTCTGGATGACTATGTGATCACACTCTCCGTAGCCGATGTGAGTAAGACTTTTAAGCAGGTCAACATTCACAAGGCCGCAGGGCCAGACGGATTACCAGGACGTGTACTCCGAGCATGTGCTGACCAACTGGCAAATGTCTTCACTGACATTTTCAAAATGTCCCTGACTGAGTCTGTAATACCAACATGTTTCAAGCAGACCACCATAGTCCCCGTGACCAAGGACACTAAGATAACCTGCCTAAATGACTACCGACCCGTAGCACTGACGTCTGTAGCCATGAAGTGCTTTGAAAGGCTGGTCATGGCTCACATCAACACCATTATCCCAGAAACCCTAGACCCACTCCAATTTGCATACCGCCCCAACAGATCCACAGATGATGCAATCTCTATTGCACTCCACACTGCCCTTTCCCACCTGGACAAGAGAATGCTATTCATTGACTACAGCTCAGCATTCAACACCATAGTGCCCTCAAAGCTCATCACTAAGCTAAGGATCCTGGGACTAAACACCTCCCTCTGCAACTGGATCCTGGACTGCCTGACGGGCCGCCCCCAGGTGGTAAGGGTAGGTAACAACACATCTGCCACACTGATCCTCAACACGGGGGCCCCTCAGGGGTGGGTGCTCAGTCCCCTCCTGTTCTCCCTGTTCACCCATGACTGCATGGCCAGGCACGACTCCAACACCATCATTAAGTTTGCAGACGACACAACAGTAGTAGGCCTGATCATCGACAATGATGAGACAGCCTATAGGGAGGAGGTCAGAGACCTGGCCGTGTGGTGCCAGGATAACAACCTCTCCCTCAACGTGACCAAGACAAAGGAGATGATTGTGGACTACAGGAAAAAAAAGAGGACTGAGCACGCCCCCATTCTCATCGACAGGGCTGTAGTGGAACAGGTTGAGAGCTTCAAGTTCCTTGGTGTCCACATCACCAAACTATCATGAAGAGGGCATGACAAAGCCTATTCCCCCTCAGGAGACTGAAAAGATTTGGCATGGATCCTCAGATCCTCAAAAAATTCTACAGCTGCACCATCGAGAGCATCCTGACTGGTTGCATCACCGCCTGATATGGCAACTGCTTGGCCTCCGACCGCAAGGCACTACAGAGGGTAGTGCGTACGGCCCAGTACATCACTGGGTCCAAGCTTCCTGCCATCCAGGACCTCTATACCAGGTGGTGTCAGAGGAAGGCCCTCAAAATTGTCAAAGTCTCCAGCCACCCTAGTCATAGACTGTTCTCTCTGCTACCGCACGGCAAGCGGTACCGGAGTGCCAAGTTTAGGTCCAAAAGACTTGTCAACAGCTTCTACCCCCAAGCCATAAGACTCCTGAACAGCTAATCATGGCTACCCGGACTATTGGCACTGCCCCCCTACCCCCACCCCCCACCCTATATTTTTACGCTGCTGCTACTCTGTTAATTATTTATGCATAGTCACTTTAACTCTACCCACATGTACATATTACTTCAACTACCTCAACTAGCCGGTGTCCCCGCACATTGACTCTGCACCGGTACACCCCTGTATATATAGCCTCCCTACTGTTAAATTATTATTCTGCTCTTTTTTTCTCAACACTTTTTTGTTGTTGTTTTATTTTACTTTTTTATTAAAAATAAATGCACTGTTGGTTAAGGGCTGTAATTAAGCATTTCACTGTAATGTCTGCACCTGTTGTATTCGGCGCATGTGGCCAATAAAATTTGATTTGATTTGTAAGGGCTATTTTACCAAGAAGGAGAGTGATGGAGTGTTGCATCAGATGACCTGGCCTCCACAATCACCCGACCTCAACCCAATTGAGATGGTTTGGGATGAGTTGGACTGCAGAGTGAAGGAAAAGCAGCCAACAAGTGCTCAGCATATGTGGGAACTCCTTCAAGACTGTTGAAAATGCATTCCAGGGGAAGCTGGTTGAGAGAATGCCAAGAGTGTGCAAAGCTGTCATCAAGGCAAAGGGTGGCTACTTTGAAGAATCTCAAATATATAATATATTTTGATTTGTTTAACACTTTTTTGGTTACTACATGATTCCATATGTGTTATTTCATAGTTGTGATGTCTTCATTATTATTCTACAATGTAAAAACCCTTGAATGAGTAAGTGTGTCCAAACTTTTGACTGGTAGTGTACATCATACATTTGTTCAACATATCTGCAGCAAATGTATCAAAGGAAGTTGTGTTTTACAGATTGCAGCTTCAAATCTTCAATTTCAGTCACAACTATAATTTAAGATATTTTAATTGATTTGCTTTTAAATGATAAATGTTTCACATACATCTAAAGCATGTTGAAAGACAAGCAGACAAATATAAATTGGTTCAATTTCAAGTGTTCAACAGGCTCATTGTTGAGAAAACATATTCACAATGGTTTTGAAATGAAATTGAGGATTAAAAAGAGATGATTACTCTGTCTGTAGGCAGTAGAGTTAAACTCAAACCCAAGAATTACACATGGTTATAGTAGCATGTTCACTTTCACTGTATTTTGAAAGATGTTAAATGACCAAGCTTGACTGACAGGTTAAAGCTGTCAGGCTGGCTGTGTAATGTGGTTTCCTTTATACGGTAAACACAGGCCACACACACACACACACACAGACATATTACATAAACATACTTAAACACACTTTCTTACATACTTTAACATGTTTGTGTGTTTTCACATGAATCAAGGTCATGGTCTGTTGAAATGGTTTCCTACTTTTTTCATAAACGCTCCATTTCCTCTCTGTCTGAGTAGTACCAGTATGTGTGTGTGTGTGTGTGTGTGTGTGTGTGTGTGAGTGTGTGTGTGTGTGTGTGTGTGTGTGTGTGTTTGTGTGTCCACTGCAGAGTGTTACCACAGCAGGACACCTCATCACCAACAACACAACATTCGTCACATTTTCCCCAAGTTTGCAATTGCACACTCCATGTCATTGATATAAAGGCATCCCAGCTAGCACATTAGGTTCCCTGGATGTTCTGGAACGTTGAGAGGGGAATTATATGGCATTTGAAAAATAAGAGATTATTTGCTTCCAATCCACACACAAGTAGTAAGTTGCTTGAATGGGCTGTCATAGTAGCCAATTTCCCACAACAAGCTACAGTACTCATACAGTAGTCAAATAAAACCCAGTGCCACTGCAATAACGTCCTTTGGTTATTGTCTACTGGGGTTTATAATGTCAACTCTGACCCTTTTCCCGACTGTGTCGTGAGTGGAACTCATCCAATGTGTAGCTGTACAAAAGCTGTGGTATCAATATAATAATATAATATGCCATTTAGCAGACGCTTTTATCCAAAGCGACTTACAGTCATGCGTGCATACATTATTTTATTTTTTTGTGTATGGGTGGTCCCGGGGATCGAACCCACTACCTTGGGGTTACAAGCGCCGTGCTCTACCAGCTGAGCTACAGAGGACCCCCTCTGAACATCTGCCTCATGGCATGTGTGTTATGTTATTATAGAGTGTGTGTGTGTGTGTGTGTGTGTGTGTGTGTGTGTGTGTGTGTGTGTGTGTGTGTGTGTGTGTGTGTGTGTGTGTGTGTGTGTGTGTGTGTGTGTGTGTGTGTGTGTGTGTGTGTGTGTGTGTGTGTGTGTGTGTGTGTGTGTGTGTGTGTGTTGGATCTAGCAACACATTCCAGCAAACTTGAGTGACAACATTACGCCCCACAGATCGACCCCATATAAACTACAACAACAGACACGGACAGTCACAGTCAGACTGCTCATCCATTTGTCCAGTAAGACACACCAGACACCCTCCTGCTCTGTAAATTAACATACCACCGGGCGTTATTTATAGATGACCCCTCAGCCACGTATGACACGTTACTCATTATTGAGAGAGACAGAAAAAGAAAGAAAACGTGAGATGGGGGGAGAGAGAGAGAACATTTGAGAGAAGAAGAGAGAGGGGGAGGGAGAGAGAGTAGAGAGAGAACATTTGAGAGAGAAAGAGAGAGGGGGAGAGAGAGTAGAGAGAGAGAGAACATTTGAGAGAGAAAGAGAGAGGGGGAGCGAGAGAGAGTAGAGAGAGAGAACATTTGAGAGAGAAAGAGAGAGGGGGAGGGAGGGAGAGAGAGTAGAGAGAGAGAGAACATTTGAGAGAGAAAGAGAGAGGGGGAGGGAGAGAGAGTAGAGAGAGAGAGAACATTTGGGAGAGAAAGAGAGAGGGGGAGGGAGAGAGAGTAGAGAGAGAGAACATTTGAGAGAGAAAGAGAGAGGGGGAGGGAGAGAGAGTAGAGAGAGAGAGAACATTTGAGAGAGAAAGAGAGAGGGGGAGGGAGAGAGAGTAGAGAGAGAGAGAACATTTGGGAGAGAAAGACAGGGGGAGGGAGAGAGAGTAGAGAGAGAGAGAACATTTGAGAGAGAAAGAGAGAGGGGGAGGGAGAGAGAGTAGCGAGAGAGAGAACATTTGAGAGAGCAAGAGAGAGGGAAGAGGGAGAGAGAGTAGAGAGAGAGAGAACATTTGAGAGAGCAAGAGAGAGGGAAGAGGGAGAGAGAGTAGAGAGAGAGAGAACATTTGAGAGAGCAAGAGAGAGGGAAGAGGGAGAGGGAGATACTGAGAGGTTAATAAACAACAACCCAACCCAAATGAGTCCGTCCTCATTAATTAGGCTGAAATTCATCTCACGTCCGGATGGTGTCATGTAGCCTTGGACCCTTCTGGGTAATCAACGTGTGAGAGGGGGTAGGAAATGGGGAAATGCACTCGACCCCTGAACCCAATATAGAACAGACATCCCCCTGGGGGGGATCTGAAGTGGTCTGATTGGGGACACTGGAGCAGAGCTGGACACAGCAGCTGAGTAGGATCAGTAACTGGGCGGCATGCTGGGGGTTGGCATTAGCACATGAATGGAGCCAGGGAGGTATAAGAGCAGTGAAGTGGAGGTTGGTGCGAAGGCTGCCTCTGTCCTGTCCTGCTAGTCTTGTCAGCCATACAGACAGGGGTTCAATGTGGGCAGTGGGCCACAGCTCTGACTCGCCAAAGATGCACATTGTTCAGAGGACAACCATAACCTTATAGCTGAGACACTGGCTCCATTTAATTATTATTATTATTTGGAAGACACGTACATCTTTTTCTGTGTCCTGCAAAACTGTTATGGGGTTTAACCTCTACGGGATCGGTGTCACGTAGACGGTTGAGCTAACGTGCGCTAATGTGATTAGCATGACTGTTGTATGTCTTATATAGGCAGAAAGCTTAAATTCTTGTTAATCTAACTCACTGTCCAATGTACAGTTGCCATTACAGTGAAAGTATAGCATGCTATTGTTTGAGGAGAGTGCACAACAACAAAAAACGTATCACGGCAACAGGTTTGATACATTCACCTCTGAAGATAAATAATGTACTGAAGCTGGAGACTCTTATCTCCCTCACTAACTTTAAGCATCAGCTGTCAGAGCAGCTTACCGATCACTGCACCTGCACACAGCCATTCTGAAATTAGCCCATCCAACTACCTCATTCCCATATTGTTATTTATTTTGCTAATTTGCACCCCAGTATCTCTATTTGCACATCATCCTTTGCACATCTATCATTCCAGTCAGTGTTAATACGAAATTGTAACTATTTTGCACTATGGCCTATTTATTGCCTTACCTCCATAATTTACTACATTCGCACACACTGTATATATATTTTCTGTTATATTTTTGACTTTATGTTTTTTTTCCCCCTTATGTAACTCTATGTTGTTGTTTTATCGCATTGCTTTGCTTTATCTTGGCCAGGTCGCAGTTGTAAATGAGAACTTGTTCTCAACTGGCTTACCTGGTTAAATAAAGGTGAAATAAAAATAAATAAATTAAACATTCAGTAATCTTGCTCTGATTTGTCATCCTAAGGGTCCCAGAGATAAAATGTAGCATAGTTTTGTTTGATAAAATCAATTTTTATATTCAAATGTAGGAACTGGGTTCTACAGTTTGAACCCCTGCTGTCTCTGGCTCCACACCCATCCTGCCCGGCCATCTAGATGTGTGAAAGTCAGTGTATAAGCTAATGATCCATCATGTATGACATTCCTGGGAGTGTGTAAACTTACATTTTGTATTACCATATCATTTTTGTATGTTCTCTATAGTTATGTACTTGAAAATGTATCAATTGACCAATTCGGCACATTTGGGTAGACTTGATAGAAAATAGTCCAGTATTGCAACGCTTCACTGGATCAATCTGAAACTTTGCACACAAACTGCTGCCATCTAGTGGTCAATATCTAAATTGCAACTAAACTGCAATATTATATTGTGGCCTTTCTCTTGCATTTCAAAGATGTATGGTTTTTTGTTTGTATTATCTTTTACCAGATCTAATGTGTTACAGTTGAAGTCGGAAGTTTACATACACCTTAGCCAAATACATTTAAACTCAGTTTTTCACAATTCCTGAAATGTAATCCTAGTAAAAATTCCCTGTCTTAGGTCAGTTAGGATCACCACTTTATTTTAAGAATGTGAAATGTCAGAACAATGGTAGAGAGAATGATTTATTTCAGCTTCTATTTCTTTCATCACATTCCCAGTGGGTCAGAAGTTTAGATACACTCAATTAGTATTGCCTTTAAATTGTTTAACTTGGGCCAAACATTTCGGGTAGCCTTCCACAAGCTTCCCACAATGAATTGGGTGCATTTTGGCCCATTCCTCCTGACAGAGCTGGTGTAACTGAGTCAGGTTTGTAGGCCTCCTTGCTCGCACACACTTCTTCAGTTCTGCCCAAAAATGTTCTATAGGATTGAGGTCAGGGCTTTGTGATGGCCACTCCAATACCTTGACTTTGTTGTCCTTAAGCCATTTTGGCACAACTTTGGAAGTATGCTTGGGGTCATTGTCCATTTGGAAGACCCATTTGCGACCAAGCTTTAACTTCCTGACTGATGTCTTGAGATGTTGCTTCAATATATCCACATAATTTTCCTTCCTCATGATGCCATCTACTTTGTGAAGTGCACCAGTCCCTCCTGCAGCAAAGGACCCCCACAGCATGATGCTGCCACCACCGTGCTTCACGGTTGAGATGTTGTTCTTCGGCTTGCAACTACCCCCTTTTTCCTACAAACATAACGATGGTCATTATGGCCAAACAGTTCTATTTTGGTTTCATCAGACCAGAGGACATTTCTCCAAAAAGTAAGATCTTTCTCCCCATGTGCAGTTGCAAACCGTAGTCTGGCTTTTTTATGGTGGTTTTGGAGCAGTGGCTTCTTCCTTGCTGAGCGGCCTTTCAGGTTATGTCGATATAGGACTCGGTTTACTGTGGATATAGATACTTTTGTACCTGTTCCCTCCAGCATCTTCACAAGGTCCTTTACTGTTGTTCTGGGATTTATTTGCACTTTTCGCACCAAAGTACGTTCATCTCTAGGAGACAGAACGCGTCTCCTTCCTGAGCGGTATGAAGGCTGCGTGGTCCCATGGTGTTTATACTTGCGTACTATTGTTTGTACAGATGAACGTGGTACCTTCAGGCATTTGGAAATTGCTCCCAAAGATGAACCAGACTTGTGGAGGTCTACAATATTTTTTCTGAGGTTTTGGCTGATTTCTTTCATTTTCCCATGATGTCAAGCAAAGAGGAACTGAGTTTGAAGGTAGGCTTTGAAATACATCCACAGGTACGCCTCCTATTGACTCAAATTATGTCAATTAGCCTATCAGAAGCTTCTAAAGCCATGACATCATCTTCTGGAATTTTCCAAGCTGTTTAAAGGCACAGTCAACTTAGTGTATGTAAACTTCTGACCCACTGGAATTGTGATACAGTGAATAATAAGTGAAATAATCTGTCTGTAAACAATTGTTGGAAAAATTACTTGTGTCATGCACAAAGTAGATGTCCTAACCGACTTGCCAAAACTATAGCTTGTTAACAAGAAATGTGTGGATGTCACGATCGTTGAGAGACGGGTCAGACCAAGGTGCAGCGTGCTATGCGAACATGTTTATTAAACCAAATAAACATTAAAACAAAACAAGAAACAACGTAACGTGAAGTCCACATGCTAAACACATACAAGCCTAACACGGAACAAGATCCCACAAACATAGTAGGCAACTGGGCTACCTAAGTATGATCCCCAATCAGAGACAACGAGCGACAGCTGCCTCTGATTGGGAACCATACCCGGCCAAGCATAGAAATCTCAATCCTAGATCATGAACATAGAAATAATTACATAGAACTTCCACACCCTGACTCAACTAACAAGAGTTCTATACGTAAGGGCGTGACAGTGGAGTGGTTGAAAAACGAGTTTTAATGACTCCAACATAAGTGTATGTAAACTTCCGACTTCAACTGTATATTCTCCTACATTAATTTCACTTTTCCACAAACTTCAAAGTGTTTCCTTTCAAATGCTATCAAGAATATGCATATCCTTGCTTCAGGTCCTGAGCTACAGGCAGTTAGATTTGGGTATGTCATTTTAGGTGAAAATTTAAAAAAAGGGTCCGATCCTTAAGAGGTTAAGCATGGAGAGCCAAGGTCCAGCCTGGTCCAACATCAGATAGCCCAACTTACAGTTGGGCATTCACATGTGGAAATGTGGTTTTGATTAAAAAACAAATACAGTACTTGCCATGTTTACTTTTTAGGACAAGCCTCTGCAATGATTGTTTCGCAGTGGAGATGCTACCGTTAGCACATACAGTGAGTGGACTGTGGCAATCCCTCATCCAGACACTACCTTTGAAGGAAGAAAACTAAGCATCCTGCAGCTGTAAAAATTGTGTTTCTACTCAAGACTGGGTAGTCTGGGCATTACATTCAAGGTCAAGGCTGTGCAGGGAATTCAAACTGAATGTAAAGATATGCACAGGCCACTGATTTCCCACACATACTGTTCAGGGATATTACACACCTCTGCAAAGCAGCCTCTGAACTGCAACAAAATCACCTGCACTTTAATCTTATCTGAAAATTCCAGTTACTGCTTTTGAACCACTTTTGAACCACACAGCCCTTGCTTGTGACATGAAATACATCTATATTCAAAGCTGAGCAATTGCCAGCAGACTCCAGAGGAGGAAATTGTGAACAAACTACAGTTTGCAGGATTATATATATATTTTTTGCTTCCTCTGCTATCACGTTATCTTAGGAGAAATAAGGCCCAGTGAATAGTGTTTTTCTGCAAACTCACAGCGACACACGAAAAAAAGAGAAAGCGGGAGAGAGAGACCTTAAGAACAGGAGAGATAGGTTTTCTACCATATTTTTTAATGTACAGTGCATTCAGAAAGTATTCAGACCGCTTGATTATTTCCACATTTTGTTACGTTACAGACTTTTTCTAAAATGGCTTAAATAAAATAAATATCCCCATCAATCTATACACAATACCCCATAATGACTAAGTGTAAACAGGTTTTTTGAAATTTTTGCAAATGTACTAAAAATACAAAATAGAAATACCTTATTTACATAAGTATTCAGACTCTTTGATATGAGACTCGAAATTGAGCTCAGGTGCATCCTGTTTCCATTGAACATCCTGTTGTTGTTTTTACAACTTGATTGGAGTCCATCTGTGGTAAATTCAATTGATTGGACATGATTTGGAAAGGCAGACGCCTATCTATATAAGGTCCCACAGTTGACAGTGCATGTCAGAGCAAAAACCAAGCCATGAGTTCGAAGGAATTGTCCGTAGAGCTCCGAGACAGGATTGTGTTGAGGGACAGATCTGGGGAAGGACACCAAAAAATGTCTGCATCATTGAAGGTCCCCAAGAACACAGTGGCCGCCATCATTCTTAAATGGAAGAAGTTTGGAACCACAAAGACTCTTCAAAGAGCTGGCCGCCCGGCCAAACTGATCAATCGGGGAGAAGGGCGTTGGTCTGGGAGGTGACCAAGAACCCGATAGTCACTCTGACAGAGCTCCAGAGTTCCTCTGTGGAGATGGGAGAATCTTCCAGAAGGACAACCATCTCTGCAGCACTCCACCAATCAGGCCTTTATGGTAGAGTGGCAAGACGGAAGCCACTCCTCAGTAAAAGGCACGTGACAGCCCGCTTGGAGTTTGCCAAAAGGCACCTAAAGGACTCTCAGACCATGAGAAACAAGATTCTCTGGTCTGATGAAACCAAGATTGAACCCTTTGGCCTGAATGCAAAGCGTCACATCTGGAGGAAACCTGGCACCATCCCTACGATGAAGCATGGTGGTGGCAGCATCATGCTGTGGGGATGTTTTTCAGCGGCAGGGACTGGGAGACTAGTCAGAATCAAGGGAAAGATGAACGGAGCAAAGTACAGAGAGATCCTTGATGAAAACCTAATCCAGAGCGCTCAGGACCTCAGACTGGGGCGAAGGTTCACCATCCAACAGCACAACGACTCATAGCACACAGCCAAGACAATGTCTCTGAATGTCCTTGAGTGGCCCAGCCACTTGAACCCGATCGAACATCTCTGGGAGACCTGAAAGAGGCCTGAAAATAGCTGTGCAGCGATGCTCCCCATCCTACCTGACAGAGCTTGAGAGGATCTGCATAGAAGAATGGGATAAACTACCCAAATACAGGTGTGCCAAGCTTATAGCGTCATACCCAAGAAGACTTGAGGCTGTAATCGCTGCCAAAGGTGCTTCAACAAAGTACTGAGTAAAGGGTCTTAATACTTAATACTTATGTTTTTTGCAAAAATTTCTAAAAACCTGTTTTTGCTTTGTCATTATGGGGTATTGTGTGTAGATTTATGAGGGAAAATAACTATTTAATGAGTTTTAGAATAAGATTGTAACGTAACAAAATGTGGAAAAAGTAAAGGGGTCTGAATACTTTCTGAATGCACTGTATGTATTCATCATGTATGTCCTCTGTCATGTAAATTATATAAAATAACATTTACTTAAATCCAGAATTGCCATTTAAATGGTGTGTTATTTTCATTATTAGGAACATTGTCAAGCATGCTAATACCTAATTAATGTTTGCCTGGTTTTTCTTCCTGACATTGTATCTGCATATTCTGCATTTAACATGACATAGAAAAATCAACAACAGCATGCTCAGTTGTTTATGGCTCTATATTTACGAATATGAAAAACATACAATTAACAAAATGCAGCCCAACGAGCATCACTTGGTGTGAGAAAGCGATTATGCTTCAATACTGTTTAAATAAATAGGTTGCATTGAGGGCCATAGATAAATAGGTAGTATTACTAAACCCCTTATCTAATTGAAATGGAAAATGTTCATTGTTTTGGAAAAATAATGAAACAGATGATAAAATAAATGATCTATCTTCAAAGTTACAATAAGCAGGGGCTAACTCTCTGAATTCTGTCAATTGAAATGAACAGGTTTCACATTCACTGGATTGCACCGTTAAATGTGGGGCCTAAATGCAACTAATTTCAGTCATTTTGCTCAATTCAATTGGCTGTTAGAAGCAGTGTTGGGGAGTAGTGTATTACAGTCAAAAGTTTGGACACACCTACTCATTCAAGGGTTTTTCTTTATTTTTACTATTTTTTACATTGTAGAATAATAGCGAAGACATCAAAACTATGAAATAACACATATGGAATCATATCGTAAACCAAAAAAACTAAAAAGTGTATAAAATTATATATTTGAGATTCTTCAAATAGCCACCCTTTGCCTTGATGACAGCTTTGCACACTCTTAGCATTCTCTCAACCAGTTTCATGAGGTAGTCACCTAAAATGCATTTCAATTAACAGCTGTGCCTTCTTAAAAGTTAATTTGTGGAATTTCTTTCCTTCTTAATGTGTTTGAGCCAATCAGTTGTGTTGTGACAAGGTAAGGGGGGTATACAGAATATAGACCCATTTGGTAAAATACCAAGTCCATATTATGGCAAGAACAGCTCAAATAAGCAAAGAGAAACGACAGTCCATCATTACTTTAAGACATGAAGATCAGTCAAAACAGAACATTTCAAGAACTTTGAAAGTGCAGTCGCAAAAACCATCAAGCGCTATGATGAAACTGGCTCTCATGAGGACCGCCACAGGAATGGAAGACCCAGAGTTACCTCTGCTGCAGAGGATAAGTAAATTAGAGTTACAGCCCAAATAAATGCTTCACAGAGTTGAAGTAACAGACACATCTCAACATCAACTGTTCAGAAGAGACTGTGTGAATCAGGCCTTCATGATCGAATTGCTGCAAAGAAACCACTACTAAAGGACACCAATAAGAAGAAGAGACTTTGCTTTGGCCAAGAAACACAAGCAATGGACATTAGACCGGTGGAAATATGTCCTTTGGTCTTTGTGAGACGCAGTGTGGGTGAACGGATGATCTCCGCATGTGTATTTCCCACCGTAAAGCATGGAGGAGGATTATTTATGGTGTGGGGGTGCTTTGCTGGTGACACTGTCTGTGATTTATTTAGAATTCAAGGCACACTTAACCAGCATGGCTACCATAGCATTTTGCAGTGATACGCCATCCCATCTGGTTTGGGCTTAGTGGGACTACCATTTGTTTTTCAACAGGACAATGACCCAACATACCTCCAGGCTGTGTAAGGGCTATTTTACCAAGAAGGAGAGTGATGGAATGCTGCATCAGATGACCTGGCCTCCACAATCCCACGACCTCAACCCAATTGAGATGGTTTGGGATGAGTTGGACCTCAGAGTGAAGGAAAAGCAGCCAAGTGCTCAGCATATGTGGGAACTCCTTCAAGCATGTTGGAAAAGCATTCCAGGTGAAGCTGGTTGAGAGAATGCCAAGAGTGTGCAAAGCTGTCATCAAGGCAAAGGGTGGCTATTTGAAGAATCTAAAATCTAAAATATATTTTGATTTGTTTAACACTTTTTTGGTTACTACATGATTCCATATGTGTTATTTCATAGTTTTGATGTTTTCACTATTATTCTACAATGTAGAAAATAGTACAAATAAAGAAAAGCCCTGGAATGAGTAGGTGTGTCCAAATCTTTGTCTGGTTCTGTAGTTCAACTAGTAATTTAACTACATTTTGTAGTAGTTTGGTGGTAGTTGAACTCAATTCAAATCTTGGTAGTGTTTTCAGTAGTTAATTACTTTTTTGCCATGTAGCTAACTACTGGAACTACAAACTACTTTTTTTGGCTAAAATATAATAAAATATGGGTGAAGTTGTCATGACTTCCTCCGAAGCTGCCTCCTCTCCTTGTTCGGGCAGGCTTCGTCGTTCGTCGTCACCGGCCTTCTAGCCACTGCCGCTCCTTTCCTCATATCTTCATTCCATTTGTTTTGTCTTGTTTATTACACACACCTGGTTCATATCCTCTCATCAGTACCTGTATAAGTGTTCCCTCTACCCCCTTATCTTTGTGTGTGATTGTTTATTGTAGAGGAGATTATAGCTCGGTGGAGCTAGTTTCTATTGTGTATTGCTGGGTTATGCACCGTTTTTACTCACTGGTGTGTATGGGTGGTCCTCTGTAGCTCAGCTGGTAGAGCACAGCGCTTGTAACGCCAGGGTAGTGGGTTCGATTCCCGGGACCACCCATACACAAACATTTATGCACGCATGACAGTAAGTCGCTTTGGATAGAAGCGTCTGCTAAATGGCTTATTATTATTATTATTACGCATTGCTGCGTACCTCTGTTTATTGATTAAACCATTTATTCCGTGATTTCCTCTCCTGCATCTGACTCCGTCCATCATCACCCGCTACAGAAGTAGGCAGTAATTTCCTCTATTTATCAGCATCGGACATGCCTAATTCTCACTTGAAACATAGTTATTGTGAATAATAGGCTAAATAACACATTATGTTAACATCTGACTCCAGAGTGAACTGTTCTTGCTACTTGTAGTCTATGGCATTTCAGATTTAGGTATGATAATTTATCACAAAGTAGTTTGGATGTAGTGAACTACTTTTTAAAAGTAACTTTAGTTAAGTAAACTATATTTTTCATAAGGGTAGCTTTAGTGTAGCTTAACTTCTTCCAGTGTGAAGTAATTGGTAGCTTGGTAAACTATATTTTCAGAGTAGCTTCCCAACAGTGGTTAGTAGTGATGGGACGCACGACACCGATGCTTCGAGGCTTTTCAAAGCAGTCTGATCAGATGCAAAAGTACAAATGCTTGTATCAAATTTCAATTACCACCTCATCAATGACATCCGAAGCTTTGTTTGATCACATGTTTGGTTGAGACATTGATCAATGAGATTTCAACCTATATTTACCCACTCAAAAACACAGCCAGAAGTTTGTTTAAATATCAACGTGTTATCACTGCACTTTCAACCATTTAAAAGCACAACAAAGTTCAAATGGAAATACATATATGTCAGATATTTTGTATTTATACAACATTTTAATATGTTATCACTGTGCTTCATCTAATAGCACAACCAAATTACCTGGATTGCAGTTGAGATTAGGCTACATTAAAAGTACATAGTATAGTGCCTTCAGAAAGTATTCACACCCCTTGACTTTTTCCACATTTTGTTGTGTTACAGCCTGCATTTAAAATTGATTACATTTTGTGATTTTGTGTCACTGGCCTACACACAATACCCTATAATGTCAAAGTGGAATTATGTTTTTCTAAGTTCTTTAAATTAATTAAAAATGAAAAGCTGAAATGTCTTCAGTCAATAAGTATTCAAACCCTTTGTTATGGCAAGCCTAAATAAGTTCAGGAGTAGAAATTTGCTAAACAAGTCACATAATAAGTTGCATGGACTCTGTGTGCAATAATAGTGGTTAACATGATTTTTGAATGACTCATCTCTGTACCCCACAAAAAGAAGGGCACCTATTTGTAGATTGGTTAAAAAAATATATATATATATATCCATTTGAGCATGGAGAAGTTATAAATTACACTTTGGATGGTGTATCAATACACCCAGTCACTGCAAAGATACAGGAGTCCTTCCTAACTCAGTTGCCGGAGGGGAAGGAAACCGCTCAGGGATTTCACCATGAGGCCAATGGTGACTTTAAATCAGTTACAGCGTTTAATGGCTGTGATAGGAGAAAACTGCGGATGGATCAATAACATTGTAGTTACTCCAAAATACCAATCTAAATGACAGAGTGAAAAGAAGGAAGCTTGAACAGAATAAAAAATATTCCAAAACATGCATCCTGTTTGCAATAAGGCACTAAAGTATAACTGCAAAAAAATATGGCAAAGAAATTAACTTTAAGCCATGAATACAAAGCGTTATGTTTGGGGCAAATCTAACACAACACATCCCTGAGTACCACTCTTCATATTTTCAAGCATGGTGGTGGCTGCATCATGCTATGGGTATGCTTGTCATCGGCAAGAACTAGGGAGTATTTTTAGGATAAAAAAACCCCAGAATAGAGCTAAGCACAGGCAATATTCTAGAGGAAACCCTGGTTCAGTCTGCTTTCCAACAGACACTGGGAGACAAATTCACCTTTCAACAGGACAATAACATAAAACACAAGGCCAAATATACACTGGAGTTGCTTAACAAGACGACATTGTATGTTCCTGAGTGGCCGAGTTACAGTTTTTACTTAAAACGGCTCGAAAATCTATGGCAAGACTTGAAAATGGCTGAATAGCAATGATCAACAACCAACTTGACGGAGCTTGAAGAATTCTAAAAAGCAAATATTGTACAATCCAGGCGTGCAAAACTCTTAGAGACTTACCCAGAAAGACTCACAGCTGTAACCGGTGCCAAAGGTGATTCTAACATGTATTGACTCAGTGATGTGAATACTTGTGTAAATCAGACATTTCTGTATTTAAAATTAATTTTCTAAAATTTCTAAAAACATGTTTTCACTTTGTCATTATGGGCTTTTGTGTGTAGATGGATGAGAAAAAAATATGTAATCCATTTTGAATTCAGGCTGTAACACAACAAAATGTGGAATAAGTGAAGACACTGTACATAGTTTTACAGCTGCACCATTGAGAGCATCTTGACTGGCTGCATCACCGCTTGGAATGGCAACTGCAATGGCCTCGATCGCAAGACGCTACAGAGGGTGGTGTAGACGACCCATTACATCACTGCCATCCAGGAGCTCTATAACAGGCGGTGTCAGAGGAAGGTCTGGAAAATTGTCAAAGATCCCAACCACCCAAGCCATAGACTGTGCATTCTGCTGCCACACGGCAAGCGGTACCAGAGCGCCAAGTCTGGACCAAAAGGCACCTGAACAGCTTCTACCCCCAAACCATGAGACTGCTGAACAGTTAATTAAATGGCTACCCGGACTATTGCATTGACAATTTTCTGCACTGACTTTCTTACACTAACTCTATGCACACTCACTGGACTCTACCCACACACTCACACATACAGTTCTTACACTGACACTCACACAAAACACACATGCTTATTGACGCCATACACACACATACACACACTTTCACACTATCCACATACGCTGCTGCTACTCTGTTTGTTATCTATCCTGATTGCCTAGTCACTTTTACCCCTACTTACATGTACATATTACATCAACTACCTTCTACCCCTGCACATTGACTCAGTACCATTACTCCTTGTATATAATGTAGCATCATTACTGTTGTTTAATGTGTCACCATTTTCAAATTTATTAGCATATTTTCTTACATTTTAAGTCTGCATTGTCGGGAAAGGGCTCTTAAGTAAGCATTTCACAGTAAAGTCTACACCTGTTGTATTCTGCGCATGTGACAAATAAAATTTGATTTGATTTGCAAGTGATCAATGCTGTTCGAGATTCTGCACAGATTATTATAGCAATTCTGAAGATCTACACAGACCTGCTGTCACGCCCTGGCTCTGGGGACTCTAGTATGTTGAGCCAGGGTGTGAGTTTTCATTTGTGTTCGTTCTAGTATTGTGTTTCTATGTTGGCCAGTGTGGTTCTCAATCAGAGGCAACGTGAATCAGCTGTTGCTTGTTGTCTCTGATTGGGAACCATACTTAGTCAGCCTGTTTCCCACAGTATGGTGTGGTATCTTGTTCCTTTTGGTTTGTACCGTAGGACTTCACGTATCGTTTTTGTTATTTTGTTCGTGATACATAATAAAAAGCATGTTCACCTTCCACGCTGCGCCTTGGTCCTCTGTTCCCGACGATCCTCTGTGACAGAAGATCCCACCAGAACTGGACCAAGCAGCGGATCCAGGAGCCATCGCCAGGGAAATCTCTAGCGGATATCCAGCGCCTCCTCGACTGGGTCAAGCCGTGTGAGCAAGAGAGGGGCTTGACTTGGAAGCAGAAGGGCGAAAGGCTGGCGAGAGATATGGAGACCTGGTCCACGGGAAGGAGAGAAGCCCAGAAAATTTTTAGGGGGGGCTCACGCCGTGGACGACGGGGCAGCAGGAGACCGCGATAGAGCGGCCCAGCGGGTTGGCAGAGGAGGCCGCCAGGTTACGGGGGCCACTGGTCAAAAAGGGGAAGGAAGGTGTAGAGGCACGGCGAGAGGTACTGGGGTGTGTTACCAGTCCGGTCCGGCCCGTTCCTGATCCCTGCGTAGGGCCAGTGGTGTGTGTCCCCAGTACGGTCCGGTCTGTTCCTGTCCCTTGCACCGAGCCTGTGGTGCGCGTCGCCAGCCCAGTCCGGTCCATTCCTGCTCTCCGCACCAAGCCAATGGTGCGCGTCACCAGCCCGGCCCGGCCTGTTCCTGCTCCCCGCACCAAGCCAATGGTGCGTGTCGCCAGCCCGGCCCGGCCTGTTCCTGCTCCCCGCACCAAGCCTATGGTGCGCGTCGCCAGCCCGGCCCGGCCTGTTCCTGCTCCCCGCACCAGGCCAATGGTGCGCGTCGCCAGCCCGGTCCGGCCCGCTCCTGCTCCCCGCACCAAGCCTATGGTGAGCGTCGCCAGCCCGGTCCGGCCCGTTCCTGCTCCCCACACCAAGCCAGTGGTGTGCGTCGTCAGTCTGGCACGGCCCGTGCCTGTTCCACCGGTGCCTGGTCTGGCACCGGTCAGCTGCTTCACGCCGGAGCTAGAGCAATCCGCTCCACCAGTGTGCAGTCCAGCTCCGGCCAGCGGGGCCAGACCAGACCAGGGGTACTTTGGGGGGTTGGAGAGGGAGTGGGGATCAGGCCCGGAGCCGGATCCGCCGCCAAGGCGGAGTGCCCACCCGGTCCCTCCCTGTGGTGTTTGGTTGCGCGGCCGGAGTCCGCGCCTTTGGGGGTACTGTCACGCCCTGGCTCTGGGGACTCTAGTATGTTGAGCCAGGGTGTGAGTTTTCATTTGTGTTCGTTCTAGTATTGTGTTTCTATGTTGGCCAGTGTGGTTCTCAATCAGAGGCAACGTGAATCAGCTGTTGCTTGTTGTCTCTGATTGGGAACCATACTTAGTCAGCCTGTTTCCCACAGTATGGTGTGGGATCTTGTTCCTTTTGGTTTGTGTTTGTACCGTAGGACTTCACGTATCGTTTTTGTTATTTTGTTCGTGATACATAATAAAAAGCATGTTCACCTTCCACGCTGCGCCTTGGTCCTCTGTTCCCGACGATCGTGACACCTGCGACCTTTGCATGCTATCTTGAACATGCACCGCTTTTTATGATTAAATAAGAAGACATTTATAGTTAGGCTGCAGTAGGTTAACCTCAAAATGTGGCCATGGATGTGTTGCTCATCTTAATGTTAAATAAATACTGTTAGACCTAGTCTATAAGATAGCTTTAGGATATTAACTGTATCACAAAATACATATTTGGTTGAAAACGCAACCAAATATCAACATTTAAAGGATATCTAATGCTTGAATAGTTTCATCTGAGCCACTGGCTTAATCCTATTCTTTAACTTTTATTTTTGATTTAGTTGGCGTCGTGAATCCAACATATAGTTTGTTAACTTGTCGACAAGTGAATAGGCTATTTACTGTATTGCAAGAGTTATGTTGATTTGTGTTTGGTTCTCAATGCAACCAAATATCTAAATCTGAAGGAAATGTATATTTTGTGCCACTGACTTAGTCTGGCTTCAATTCCGGTTTGTCTACAAATTATTTATTAATTGTTGGATTCACGTCTCCATCTTAACCAAGAATCAAAGTTAAAGAATAGGACTAAATCAAATCAAACTTTATTTACCCAGTCAACCCAACAGAGGTAGCATCATTGTATCTTAATTCCCATCAATGCTTCTTTGGGACCCATCTTGAGTGTTTATCATACCACACAGGCGGTTGGGCCTTACAGCTGTACTAAAGATGACGTCGCCCCGTTGGCCGTCTTGCGAATGTGACTTATGGGAACGTTGTGACTTATGAGGACATACCTGAAATGTGGGGACATTGGAGCTTTGAGGAAGGGATCGGAGAGAAGGTTTATTCAAGGGGAGTTAGGTGTCCCTGGTTGCACTAGGCTAGGGAGACCTCTTATTCCTTAGAATGGGAAGATTATTTGTGTGTCAACACACGCTTGTTTGTTCGACCCAATCTGTGTATTTATTACAGAGCTCAAGGTACATTGGCTGACTGCAAGCAAGGACGGCAGAGACATCAATACCCTCTCGGTGGGACTTGTTTGTTGTTAACACCAGTTGGTCTCCTCACTGGGAAAACATTAGAAGTACATCATAGTACCTCTGAGAAAAGAGAGAGAGAGAGAGAGAGAGAGAGAGAGACCATGCCATGTGGCTTTTCAGTCATATTGAAACTGGCCTACTACTATTACTTTTATTTATTATTATTCTCATTACCATTGTTGTTGTAGTTGCTGTTAATGTTAAAATCATTACCACTACTTCTATTGTCATTATTATTTTTACTTTATTACTGTTAGTCCGACCATTGTTATTATATGTGTACTTTGACAATGTAAGTAATTTAACTTGCCATGTCAATAGTCTATTGAATGAATTGAATGGAGAGAGAGAGAGGAATAGAGAGAACTAGAGAGCGAGAGAGAGAGAAAGAGAGAGAGAGAGATGTTGGATTCACATCTCCATCTCAACCAAGAATCAAAGTTAAAGAATAGGACTAAATCAAACTTTATTTACCCAGTCAACCCAACAGAGGTAGCATCATTGTATCTTAATTCCCATCAAAGCTTGTTTGATTACCAGCTTAGTGCAGCCTTGAGTGTTTATCACCACACACAGGCGGTTGGGCATTACAGCTGTACCAAAGATTACGTCTCCCCGTCTGCAGTCTTGCGAATGTGACTTATGGGAACATTTGTGACTTATGAGGACATACTTGAATTGTGGGGATGTTAGGGCTTTGAGGAAGGGATGGGAATTAAGATACAATGGTGCTACCTCTGTTGGGTTGACTGGGTGTGCGAGAGGCTAGCCATAGATGGAGGGAGACCAAAGCAGGTTGATGGACAGAGAATAAGAAAAGGAAAGCTGGCTTATGGTGCAGCTTTATGAATGTGTGGTATCACAATTGTTCTCTCTATTCATAGGGGCTTTTGTTTGTGGTACACAGACCATAACTAATTAATCTCAATTTGAAATAGTTACCTAACTGATGGTAGGATCAAGTGCTGAGACGTGTGGTTGGTTACTCTGTACTTTTTTATAGCATTGTTATGCAGTGAACAACAAAACTATTCAAAGCCCAGACTGTAAAGACTGCTGGCCAAAAAGTCTGAATGCTATCTGTAACTAGCATTAAAGGCAGACAAGGGCTGAATAACAATGTCACTGATTGTTGGGCCGCTGCTCAAAGAGCCCAAAGATGGCTCCTTGGGATGGGAATACAAAACAGTGCATTCAGAAAGTATTCAGACCCCTTTTTCCACATTTTCTTACGTTACAGCCTTATTCTGAAATGGAATAAAAATGTTTCCCCCTCATCAATCTACAATCAATACCCCATAATGACAAAGCAAAAACTGTTTTTTATCAATTTTGGCAAATTTATAAAATAAAAAAAACGGAAATATCACATTTACATAAGTATTCAGATCCTTTACTCAGTACTTTGTTGAAGCAGCTTTGGCAGCGATTACAGACTTGAGTATTCTTGGGTATGACGCTACAAGCCTGGCACACCTGTATTTGGGGGAATTTCTTTTCTGAAGATCCTCTCAAGCTCTGTCAGGTTGGATGTGGAGCGTTGCTGCACAGCTATTTCTCTCCAGAGATGTTCAATCGGTTCAAGTCTGGGCTCTGGCTGGCCACTCAAGGACATTCAGAGACTTGTCCCAAAGCCACTCCTGCGTTGTTTTGGCTGTGTGCTTAGGGTCGTTGTCCTATTGGAAGGTGAACCTTCACCCCAGTCTGAGGTCCTGAGCACTCTGGAGCAGGTTTTCATCAAGGATCTCTCCGTTCGTCTTTCCCTTGATCCTGACTAGTCTCCCAGTCCCTGCTGCTGAAAAACATCCCCACAGCATGATGCTTCATTGTAGGGATGGTGCCATGTTACCTCCACACGTGATGCTTGGCATTCAGGCCAAAGAGTTCAATCTTGGTTTCATCAGACCAGATAATCTTGTTTCTCATGGTCTGAGAGTCCTTTAGGTGCCTTTTGAAAAACTAGAAACGGGCTGTCATGTGCCTTTTACTGAAGAGTGGCTTCCGTCTGGCCACTCTACCATAAAGGCCTGATTGGTGGAGTGCTGCAGAGATGGTTGTCCTTCTGGAAGGTGCTCTGTCAGAGTGACCATTGGGCTCTTGGTCACCTCCCTGGCCAAGGCCCTTCTCCCCCGATTGCTCAGTTTGGCTGGGCGGCCAGCTGTAGGAAGAGTCTTGGTGGTTCCAAACTTCTTCCATTTAAGAATGATGGAGGCCAATGTGTTCTTGTGGACCTTCAATGCTGCAGACATTTTTTGGTACCCTTCCTCAGATCTGTGCCTCGACACAATCCTGTCTCAGAGCTCTACAGACAATTCCTTTAACCTCATGGCTTGGTTTTTGCTCTGACGTGCACTGTCAACTGTGGGATCTTATATAGACAGGTGTGTGCCTTTCCAAATCATGTTCAATCAATTGAATTTACCACAGGTGGACTCCAATCAAGATGTAGAAACATCTCAAGGATGATCAATGGAAACAGGATGCACCTGAGCTCAATTTTTCGCTTTGTCATTATGGGGTATTGTGTGCGTAGAGTGATGATGGAAATGTTTTATTTAATCCATTTTAGAATAAGGCTGTAATGTAACAAAATGTGGAAAAAGTCAAGGGGTCTGAATACTTTCTGAATGCACTGTACATATGTGTGTGTGATGTATGTGTGTCTGGTTATTGGGAATCACACAATTGTGATGAGGTAGCCTTGCCTGAGACTATTAAGCCCAAATGTTGCCCTTGGACTGGATTTCCTGGTTCCCGGTTATATTTGCGTGTCAGTCAGTGTGTGTGTGTGTGTGTGTGTGTGTGTGTGTGTGTGTGTGTGTGTGTGTGTGTGTGTGTGTGTGTGTGTGTGTGTGTGTGTTTGCGTGTGTGTGTGTGTTTGTGTTGTCTCTGGCCTGAGAGGCTGTTTCTGTTTTCTCTGCTCAGTATTCAGAAGCCGTAGCACCTCTGACTGAGATTGAAAGGCGCTCAGTTTATGTGCTCGGGCTGACGCTGGCTGGTTGGCAAGTTTCATGCATTCAATAATACTCACTAAGTCCAACTGTGTCATAGGGACAGAATATTATATATACACCATTACATGACAACATGCTCAGGCAACAGGCATGAGACAAAAGTTTTCAATAGAGTCATAAGAGTTCCATCTGTTATATTAGATCTTGCAAGGTTTCGACAGTGTGCTGAAGAGTTTGTGCTGCATGTCAAATGATATTGCCATGTTGTATTGGAGAATCAATACAATTCATACAATTGAATCATACAATCATACACGTCTTCACATTCAATTGAAGCAACATACCACTGTTATTATGATCATGTACAGTAGAGGTGATAATGACATGTGACATACAGTAGCTACTAGCTAGTAGTGTAATATCCTAATAGGGTCTGCCTCCAGGAGATACCTTCTAACTACACGGTGAGACATGCGAGATGAGACGATGTCGAATGGTGCCAGAGAGGATGGTGCGTTACCGCCACCAACAGCACGGTTGTGGAAATTACATATAGAAGAAATAGAAGGTACTAGTAGCGCTAACTAGTAGCACAGACAAAGGGGGTTAGTTATCAGTATCTTTGTTAGTAGTCCTAGCTAGCTAGCTAACGCTACTAGCTAGCCGCTAGCTAGCGTGACTTACTAGCTAGCCTCTAGTTAGCCACTAACTAGCTAGTGCTACTAGCTAGACGCTAACTTGCCACTAGGCTACTAGCTAGTGACAGCTAAAGCACAAGCAACAGTGGTTGTAATGATTTTTGACATTATTAACATTGTATCCAAAAATTATAAAAACGAATTTCATCCTGAACACATAGCTAGCTAGCTAACTCTCTCAACTTTGACCACTTTGATACTTACACACTAACATAACACCCTGGACCAGAGTTATTGCACCGACTTGTATGTGCGTGCACACTGACGCCCTGGAACACATTGAGAGTTCAGATTGCACATGCACATACCAACTGAGACGCAAAAATACCATTTGAGACTCACGCGCATGCGCTTCGCGTTTCACAGACCAGGAGGTGTCAGCACGTATAATCTGCAGCTGGTTGCTTCTCTCATATCCAGGGCTTGTATTCATAAAGCATCTCAGGGTAGGAGTGCTGATCTAGGATCAGGTTCCCCCGCTTATTCATCATGATTTAAAAGGCAAAACTGATCCCAGATCAGCACTCTTACTCTGAGATGCTTTCTGAATACGAGCCCAGGTCCTTAAATAATTAAACCTTTCCTGCAGTCAAATGACCTAGTGGCCTCATGGGTGAGCCGGAAATCCAGTGTTTCTAATTTATGTAAAACATTTTTGTAATATTTCAGTCTTCTGTGATGTACATAAAGTGTAATATTGGGATGCAAATACATTAATTGAATACATTACAACTCTATATCTGACATGGTACAGGTGTCTTCTTTTTTTAAGCCCATATACATGTTTGTGAGGTGTATACAAAGTAGATTTGTTTAAGACTACCAAGAAACACTCTGTGTGACCCTGATTTAGCCCACTGCAGTAAAAGGTTAACTAGATTTTGCAGTAGGACTGGATAGCTATATATTATACTGTGGCTAACTTATAAATCAAGCCCAGATATCCTTCATCAGTACATGTCAACGAATGCCATTGTAACAGCTAGAGGATTCCAATCATTATCAATCTTTGCTGGTGTCCCAGTCCCTATACTCCTAACTGGCTTCCTATGACCAGAGATAGGGCAGGAGTTGAGGAAAAGAAGCCCCCTAAATACTGGGAATTAGCTATTATATCACTCTTGGCTGTATTCCATAGTTTTTGTCTCGAAAATATGCAGATGGCTGCAAATTAAGCCTTATTTCATTACCTTGACTATCAAATTAGCACAAAGAGCATGCAGACAGCCTAAAAGCTGATCATGGGTAACAATGGGATGTGGACACCTAAGGATACATTGTGATTATAGCTTATACCCAAACATTCAGTAACAGGCCAAAAACAACACCTGCCCCATGTTGATAAGTGTCATGTATTATTGTAAGGCATAATTAATACACCATGGAGAGGTATGGAATGGAATTTCTTTTTTTTACAGATTTAGCTAAAACGGTTGATGGAAATCAAATAGTCAACTCTTCAGAGAATTATTATAAACATTAAGTCAATGTCAACTTGTCGTAACAGACTGTTAATGTAGCTATCTAGCTTTTCTGAGATCCAAGATTAATGTTAGATACAAAAAGGAATTGTTTACATATGAGCATTACCTTTTCCAAAGGTAAGTGTATTTCATTAAGGCGTGCTCTTTGCTTAACCCAATAAAAGGTCAGCTCTAGTTGAGGGGGAGCTGTCAGGGAGGTACGCTGTCTTCCAAGGCCTTTCAGATGGTTGAGCGATAGTGAAGAAAAGGCTGCATTGATGGAGTGTGGGGTACAAAAAACAAGTGGAAGAGGGTGGGATATTTAAAAAGGACAAGGTTGGCAGAGATGGATGTGAGGATGCAGGCAGAGTGAGGCACCAGTGTTAAGGACCCCTGCAGCTGTTACCAGCATAGACCAGCATAGAGTTACTGGGCTAGATTAGTTTGCTGGTTGTTTATTCAAATGTGATTTTCTGACTCAGTGAGCACACTTCACCCCCGAAGTCGATTGTAATGGGAAAAGTGGAGGGATGAAAAAATGTAATGGGCATCAGCACAGAGAGAGGTAAATAACAGGGGGTGGGGGGAGAAAAAGAAGAAGATGGCCATGTATTGTTATAATCTCCACCCGGCACAGCCAGAAGAGGACTGGCCACACCTCAGAGCCTGGTTCCTCTCTAGGTTTCTTCATAGGTTCCTTCCTTTCTAGGGAGTTTTTCCTAGCCACCGTGCTTCTACATCTACATTGCTTGCTGTTTGGAGTTTTAGGCTGGGTTTCTATATAAGCACTTTCTGACTTCTGCTGATGTAAAACGGGCTTTATAAATACATTTGATTGAAGAAGAAGAAGAAGATGTGTACCAAACACACTAAAAGTGGCAGTAATAAAGCCTCTCCTGAAGAAAAAAAAACGTCAGCTCCAGTCTTTTTTTAGACCCCATCATAATACTGAGACAGCACTCGTGAAGGTGATTTAGTGCCGCTTTTGACACCATCGATCAACACATTCTTTTGGAGAGATTGGAAACTCTAATTGGTCTACACAAACAAGTTATTGCCTGGTTTAGATCTTATCTGTCGGAAAGATATCAGTTCGTCTCTGTGGATGGTTTGTCCTCTGACAAATCAATGGTAAGTTTCGGTGTTCCTCAAGGTTACATTTAAGGACCACTATTGTTTTCACTATATATTCTACCTTTTGGTGATGTCATTCGGAAACACAATGTCAACTTTCAGTGCTATGCAAACAATACACAGCTGTACATTTAGATGAAACATGGTGAAGCCCCAAAATTGCCTACCCTGGAAGCCTGTGTTTCAGACATAAGGACATAAGATATACTTTTACACTCTGACTAAACAGAGATGACAATTCATCTTGATGGTTGTACAGTCGTCTAAAAAAAAAACAGTGTAGTACCTCAGCGTTACTCTGGACCCTGATCTCTCTTTTGACGAACATATCAAGAAAAGCTAATCCATGCTTTTGTCAAGTGAAATCTCCTATCATACCTTTCATCCCAAGCCAGCACTCTTACACGTTAACTTCCAGCACCATTACTGTTTGCTCTCTCTCATTTGACACGATCGTCACCCAAGTTTACACTTGTTATAAACAGCAAAGTACCAAATCTTGTTGACTTGTGGTGTTTCAGGAAACTTGCAGTCATGAATGAGAGGGGCACTCAATTGGTTGGCATGATTTATAATGTGATTAATGGTTGAAATCAAGATTCAGACGATGCATGTTCTGGTTTTTAGTACTCACTTTGACTTCCATCATTATTCTAACCATGTTTTAAGGCTATACAGTGTTTGGTTACAATTGCATTGTTTGGTCTTTTGGGGTTTTAAGCTGGGTTGCTGATGTAAAAAGAGCATTAAAAATAAATGTGATCGATTGATTGAGTGAGTAAAAAAAGCTTATATTTTGGGATCTGATGGGGAATGAGAGTTGAACTAAGGTCATTTATAAGGTACAGTTTATTATTTAAGTATCAATGGGTATACAGTATACAGTTGAAGTCTAAAGTTTACATACACTTAGGTTGGAGTCATTAAAACTAGTTTTTCAACCACTCCAGAAATTTCTTGTTAACAAACTATAGTTTTGGCAAGTCGGTTAGGACATCTACTTTGTGAAGTCGGTTAGGACATCTACTTTGTGCGTGACACAAGTAATTTTTCCAACAATTGTTTACAGACAGATTATTTCACTTATAATTCACTGTATCACAATTCCAGTGGGTCAGAAGTTTACATACACTAAGTTGACGGTGCCTTTAAACAGCTTGAAAAATTCCAGAAAATGATGTCATGGCTTTAGAAGCTTCTGATAGGCTAATTGACATCATTTGAGTCAATTGCAGGTGTACCTGTGGATGTATTTCAAGGCCTACCTTCAAACCCAGTGCCTCTTTGCTTGACATCATGGGAAAATCAAAAGAAATCAGCCAAGACCTCAGAAAACAAATTGTAGACCTCCACAAGTCTGGTTCATCCTTGGGAGCAATTTCCAAATGCCTGAAGGTACCACGTTCAACTGTACAAACAATAGTACGCAAGTATAAACACCATGGGACCACGCAGCCGTTATACCGCTCAGGAAGGAGACGTGTTCTGTCTCCTAGAGATGAACGTACTTTCGTTCGGAAGTGCAAATCAATCCCAGAACAACAGCAAAGGACCTTGTGAAGATGCTGGAGGAAACAGATACAAAAATATCTATATCCACAGTAAAACGAGTCCTATATCGACATAACCTGAAAGGCCGCTCAGCAAGGAAGAAGCCACTGCTCCAAAACCACCATAAAAAAGCCAGACTATGGTTTGCAACTGCACATGGGGACAAAGATTGTACTTTTTGGAGAAATGTCCTCTGGTCTGATGAAACAAAAATAGAACTGTTTGGCCATAATGACCATTGTTATGTTTGGAGGAAAAAGGGGGTTGTTTGCAAGCCGAAGAACACCATCCCAACTGTGAAGCACGGGGGTGGAAGCATCATGCTGTGGGGGTGCTTTGCTGCAGGAGGGACTGGTGCACTTCACAAAATAGATGGCATCATGAGGAAGGAAAATTATGTGGATATATTGAAGCAACATCTCAAGACATCTGTCAGGAAGTTAAAGCTTGGTCGCAAATGGGTCTTCCAAATGGACAATGACCCCAAGCATACTTCCGAAGTTGTGCCAAAATGGCTTAAAGACAACAAAGTCAAGGTATTGGAGTGGCCATCACAAAGCCCTGACCTCAATCCTATAGAACATTTGTGGGCAGAACTGAAAAAGTATGTGCGAGCAAGGAGGCCTACAAACCTGATTCAGTTACACCAGCTCTGTCAGGAGGAATGGGCCAAAATTCACCCAATTAATTGTCGGAAGCTTGTGGAAGGCTACACAAAACGTTTGACCCAAGTCAAACAATATAAAGGCAATGCTACCAAATACTAATTGAGTGTATGTAAACTTCTGACTCACTGGGAATGTGATGAAAGAAATAAAAGCTGAAATAAATCATTCTCTCTACTATTATTCTGACATTTCACATTCTTGAAATAAAGTGGTGATCCTAACTGACCTAAGACAGGGAATTTTTACTAGGATTAAATGTCAGGAATTGTGAAAAACGGAGTTTAAATGTATTTGGCTAAGGTGTATGTAAACTTCCGACTTCAACTGTATAATTAGTTTAAATGTCCAAAAATTGATGTAGAAATTGCAGATTGCCCCTTTAAACACCAATCCAGGTGCAGAGCAGTGTAGTGGTAACACTCCCCAGCACATCACACAATACAACTCCCCACTGGAGACCGCAGTTCAATTCCTGCATCCACCCTTTCCACTGTTTCTTCCACTTGCCTGTCTCCCCACCTCTAATGAAATACGTCCCCCCCCACCCCTATTATTTTATTTGTATTTTTTTTAAACAACACACCAATCCAGGTGTTCTGAGATCTGGCATGTGTCTGCAATGTAGTCAGCCTGGCACACAGCCACTATAATCTGGGATAAACATGACCAAAAGTATGTGGACACCTGCTTGTCGAACATCTCATTCCAAAATCATGGGCATTAATACGGAGTTGGTCACCCCTTTGCTGCTATAACAGCCTCCACTCTTCTGGGAAGGTTTACATTTTACATTTTAGTCATTTAGCAGACGCTCTTATCCAGAGCGACTTACAGTTAGTGAGTGCATACATTTTTCATACTGGCCCCCCGTGGGAAACGAACCCACAACCCTGGCGTTGCAAGCGCCATGCTCTACCAACTGAGCTACATGTTAGAACATTACCGCGGGGACTTGCTTCCATTCACCCACAAGAGCATTAGTGAGGTTGAGCTCTGATGTGGGGCAATTAGGCCTGGCTCACAGTCGGTGTTCCAATTCATCCCAAAGGTGTTCGATGGTGTTGAGGTCAGGGCTCTGTGCAGGCCAGTCAAGTTCTTCCACACCGATCTCAACAAACCATTTCTGTATGGACCTCGCTTTGTGCACGGGGGCATTGTCATGCTGAAACAGGAAAGGACCTTCCCCAAACTCCAAAGTTGGAAGCACAGAATTGTCTAGAATGTCATTGTATGCTGTAGCGTTAAGATTTCCCTTCACTGGAACTAACGGGCCTAGCCCGAACCATGAAAAATAGCCCCAGACCATTATTCCTCCTCCATCCAACTTTACAGTTGGAACTATCCATTGGGGCAGGTAGCGTTCTCCTCGCATCCGCCAAACCCAGATTTGTCCGTCAGACTGCCAGATGGTGAAGCGTGATTTATTACTCCAGAGAACGTGTTTCCACTGCTCCAGAGTCCAATGGCGGCGAGCTTTACACCACTCCAGCCGATGTTTGGCGTTGCGCATGGTGATCTTAGGCTTGTGTGCGGCTGCTCGGCCATGGAAACCCATTTCATGAAGCTCCCAACGAACAGTTATTGTGCTGACGTTGCTTCCAGAGGCAGTTTGGAACTCGGTATTGAGTGTTGCAACCGAGGACAGACAATCTTTACACACTATGCACTTTAGCACTCGGCGGTCCTGTTCTCTGAGCTTGTGTGGCCTACCACTTCGTGGCTGAACCGTTGTTGCTCCTAGACGTTTCCACTTCACAATAACGGCACTTACAGTTGACCGGGGCAGCTCTAGCAGGGCAGAAATTTGATGAATTTACATGTTGGAAAGGTGACATCCTATGACGGTGCCACATTGAAAGTCACTGAGCTCTTCAGTAAGGCCATTCTACTGCCAATGTTTGTCTATGGAGATTGCATAGCTGTGTGCTCAATTTTATAGAACTGTCAGCAATCTTCTCCTCTCCTCTCCTGTCACCCACTAATTTGAAGGGGTGTCTACATACTTTTTTATATATAGTGTATTTTCTGTGATCCTGCACACAGTTAATGATAGAAAAATTGTCATACGTGAGCCGTGGTTGCCAGGAGAGGAGAGGAGAAGATTAAATATGGTGACTGAGATGTAGTAATGAGAGCGTCAATAATGATAGTCTGTCTTAGAGTCAATATATATGTGTTGTGTGTTGAGAAACATGAAGGTTTAATAGATTACACAATAGGAAGTGGAAACACTAGGAGGTCAGCTATGCCCCAATGGTCTTAAAGCCCTCATGCAGTGTTTTTTTTATTAGTTTTTTTATCATCAATGTGTCTAATAAATCACTGTGTGTGTTTATTTCATGAAAATAACTCCAAATATATATTTTTCATTTATTTCCCAGAGCCTCCTTTTGCCATTGAAATGCTCAGTCTGATCTTGTGGGTGTGTCGATACAAATTAAAATATGTTTACATACACAGTCTTGATTGGTGGATAGGATTGTCTACTCTAGAGCATACCCCCCTTACCCCTTCAATTTAAAAAAAATGAAACGTATCAGTTTGGGCCCTTACCTGCTTGAGCGGAATGTTACATTTTTTACTGGATCATGACTTCTGTGTGCAATAATGAGCATAATTTGCTGGTGTCAAACCTTTATGAAAACATGATGCATATTTTGAAAGCCGAGACACCCTTTCAAATGATATGATATACAATAGCATTGCATCAATCAAATATTTTGTAATGATCAGAATAGAAATACCTTTTACTGTGAACGAGTTATAGCTGTTTTAGTGACTGATGGTAGTTTTCAAATATAGTATGACATGTTCTGTGATCAGCCACTTTATTATCCGGATAGTAAATTAAACACATACTGTATCTGCACATATTACAGAAAGAATTGAGTCTTACACA
Source organism: Coregonus clupeaformis (assembly GCF_020615455.1). Lineage (NCBI taxonomy): Eukaryota > Metazoa > Chordata > Actinopteri > Salmoniformes > Salmonidae > Coregonus > Coregonus clupeaformis. Next base: position 33,419,035 of record NC_059215.1, on the reverse strand, counting down.
TGGTAAGGAAAGACATACACAGGGGTTAACCCTTTACACTCGTGGGAATTGGCCTAAACGGATAGGGTTAAATTGATTTTTTTTTTACAGAAGATATATGAAAATGCATAGCCATGGTAGCAATTGAAAGAAACAGTTTGGAGATTATGGGAAAATTATTACACTAAAGGTGAGGACACAACAGTTCACCTGACACAAGACTGAATCCAAATATTACACCGTTGATTTTATGTACATTTTACATTTACTGTACTTTTCGCCGCATTTGTTGATAACAAAATCTGAAAATACTCTGGATACATTCAGTAACATGATACAAATATTCCTGGAAAATGTGGGGTAGGTGCAAGATAAGACAAACAAATTACAAGGCTTTGAGTGAGAGGACTAAATGGTGTCTCCAAATGGCCACACACCTCTTCAAAGTGTGCACAGTTCCTAAGTAATTTCAATGCACTTTTATGACTCAAAGAAGAGTCTTCAGCTATAAGGTGCTTTTTTGAGCTCTCCTAGCTGTGCTGTTAAGGAACTAGAGCAAGCACCATTGTAGTTGCTTTGTTTGGAACACAACCCTGCATCCCCACCATCACACAATTACTGTTGTTGTTTACGCAATCCAAAAACGGTCCATTATAAATCGCAATCTGGGTCAGGTGGGCATCATTTGAAAGCCTGTTCTATTGCCAACATGACTGGATAAGTTATAAAATATGATCTTACAGTGTTAGGCTTTCACAATGCAATTCAGAGAAATACAGTGCATTCAGAAAGTATTCAGACCCCTTCACCTTTTCCACATTTTGTTATGTTACAGCCTTATTCTAAAATTGATTAAATAAATTTTTCCCCTCATCAATCTACACACAATACCCCATAATGACGAAGCAAAAACAGGTTTTTAGATTTTTTTGCAGATACAAAATAAAGAAACACTGAAATACCTTATTTACATAAGTATTCAGACCCTTTGCTATGAGACTCGAAATTGAGCTCAGGTGCATCCTGTTTCCATGGATCATCGTTGAGATGTTTCTACAACTTGATTGGAGTCCACCTGTGGTAGTTTCAATTGATTGGACATGATTTGGAAAGGCACACATCTGTCTATATAAGGTCCCACAGTTGACAGTGCATGTCAGAGCAAAAACCAAGCCATGAGATCGAAGGAATTGTCCGTAGAGCTCCGAGACAGGATTGTGTCGAGGTACACTGTGTTCTTGAAGGTCCCCAAGAACACAGTGGCCTCCATCATTCTTAAATGGAAGAAGTTTGGAACTACCAAGACTCTTCCTAGAGCTGTCCGCCCAAACTGAGGGAAAGATTAACGGAGCAAAGTACAGAGAGATTATTGATGAAAACCTGCTCCAGAGCAGTCAGGACCTCAGACTGGGGCGAAGGTTCACCTTCCAACAGGACAACGACCCTAAGCACACAGCCAAGATAACGCAGGAATGGCTTCAGGACAAGTCTCTGAATGTCCTTGAGTGGAACCAGCCAGAGCCCGGACTTGAGCCTGATCGAACATCTCTGGAGAGACCTGAAAATAGCTGTGCAGCGACGCTCCCCATACAACCTGACAGAGCTTGAGAGGATCTGCAGAGAAGAATCCAGCCGAGGCTGCCTCGGCAGCAGCTAATTGGGGATCCTAATAAATACTACTAAATACTACTAAATACACAGTGTGAAACGGGAAGAGACCAGTGGTTCAATGTCTGTATAGCATGGGACAGCAGCATTTGATGTGTGTGTGTGTGTGAGTGTGTATGTGTATGTGTGAGTATGAGGTGTGTGGGTGTGATAGCTTTGTGTGTGTTTTGTGTGAGTGAGTTTGCATCACCTGGTAGACGAGTAGTGATGGTCTGGTAATAGAAGCTTTTTTTTTGTCTATCTGTCTTAGCTCTGATGCACCTGTACTGTCTCCGTCTGTCGGACAATAGCTGAGTGAACAGTCCGTAGCTAGGGTGGTTAAGGTCCTTAATGATCTTCTTGGCCATCTTTTGACACCGGGTGCTGTAGATGTCATGGAGGGCAGGCAGCGTGCCCCTGGTGATGTCTTGGGCTGCCCGCACCACCCTCTGGAGAGCAATCTGGTTGAGGGTGGAGCAGTTGCCGTATCAGGCAGTGATACAGCCCGAAAATAATGCTCTCAATGGTGCATCTGTAGAAGTTTGTGAGGGTGTTAGGGGCCATGACAAATGTCTTCAGGCGCCTGAGATTTTAGAGGTGCTGGTGCGCCTTCTTGACCCGATGTCGGTGTGGCGAGACCATTTCAGGTCCGTAGTGATGTGAACGGCGAGGAATTTGAAGCTGTCCAATGTGGCCCCGTCGATTAGGATGGGGGCTTGCTCTCTCTTCTGTCTCCTGTAGTCCATGATAAGCTCCTTCGTTTTGTTGATGTTGAGGGAGAGGTTATTTTCCTGGCACCACTCCACCAGGGCTCTAACCTCCTCCCTGCAGGCTGTCTCATCATTGTTGGTAATCAAGCCTACCACTGTCGTGTCATCAGAAAACTTTATGATTGAGTTGAAGTCGTGCATGGCCAAGCAGTCATGGCTTAACAAGGAGTACAGAAGTGGGCTGAGCACACGGATTTCGGGGAAAAGTTCTGAAACCGGCTTCCTCACCTCCACAGTCTTATTCAGCTCCTGCAGCAAATCGATATGATACATCTGCAGCATTGTTGCCACATTCAACGAGTGGGCCACCACACCCGACGCCCAATGGAAGTTGAACCCAGCTGGAGATAATGTTAACATAAACTGGTCCAAGCAAAAGCCTGCTGAGCGTGTTTCCACCCCAGGCAAACAGGACAGCACTCGTGAGTATCTTTAATTTTCATTGTGAAACCACATGCCCTAGGGCACGGTCGGAGGTTCATTCTCGGCTGGTTAGCCTTTTTTAACTTGCTGTTACCACTGGCCATCTTACTCAAGCAAGGAAGCACTGGCTACACAAGCAGAGCAGAAAGTTGTGGGTTTTTAGCAAACACAAATCCTTTTATTTAATTTTTTGGGATCCCCAATAGCCAACACCAATGGAGACAGCTAGTATTGCTGGGGTACGTCACATAACGAAAACGACATTCCAGACAAAATACTTTACAATTTATATATGTTTAAAAACATTAGCATGTAGCGTGCATGTATGTGCATCTATCAGTTACACATACATGTCAGTATGTACACACGAAGTAGGTCACATGGGGGAGAGGCGTTGTGCCGTGAGAATGTTGCTTTATTTGTTTTTTTAAACCAGGTTTGCTGTTCACTTGCGCTATATGAGATGGAAGGGAGTTCCATTCACTCATGGCTCTGTATAACACTGTACATTTCCTTGAATTTGTTCTGGACCTGGGGACTGTGAAAAGACCCCTGGTTTCATGTCTGGTGGGGTAAGTGTGTGTGTCAGTGCTGTGTGTAAGTTGACTATGCAAACAATTTGGAATTTCCAACACATTCATATTTCTTATAAAAACAAGAAGTGGTGCATTATGTATTTCCTCAACTCTTAGCCAAGAGAGACTGGCATGCATAGTATTAATATGAGTCCTCTGATTACAATGAACAGCAAGACGTGCCGCTCTGTTCTGGGCCAGCTGCAGCTTAACTTTCTTTGCAGAACTTGACCATATGACTGGAAAATAATCAAGATAAGATAAGATAACTAGAGCCTGCAGGACTTGCTTTGTGGAGTGTGGTGTTAAAAAAGCAGACCTCTCCCCATTTTTACAACCATTTAATCTATACGTTTTGACCATGACAGTTTACAATCTAAGGTAACACCAAGTAATTTAGTCTCCTCAACTTGTTCAACAGCCACACCATTCATTACCAGATTCAGTTGAGGTCTAGAACTTAGGGAATGATTTGTACCAAATACAATGCTCTTAGTTTTAGAGATGTTCAGGACCAGTTTATTACTGGCTTCCCATTCCAAAACTGACTGCAACCCTTTGTTAAGAGTTTCAGTGACTTAATTAGCTGTGGTTGCTGACGCGTATATGATTGAAACATCAGCATACACGGACACACATGCTTTGTTTAATGCCAGTGGCAGGTCATTGGTAAAAATAGAAAAGAGTAGAGGGCCTAGAAAGCTGCTCTGCGGTACACCACACTTTACATGGTTGACATTAGAGAAGCTTCCATAAAAAAAAAACATCTGAGTTCTATTAGCTAGATAGCTCTAAATCCACGATATGGCAGAGGTTGAAAAGCCATAACACGATAGGTCTGCTGTTAGAACCAGTAAAGGCCGCTTTACCACTCTTGGATAGAGGAATGACTTTGGCTTCCCTCCAGGCCTGAGGACAAACACATTCCTCTAGGCTCAGATAAAAGATATGACAGATAGGAGTGGCTATAGAGTCAGCTACCATCCTCAGTAGCTTTCCATCTAAGTTGTCAATGCCAGGAGGTTTGTCATTATTGATCGAAAACAATAATTTTGGCACCTCTCCCACACCAACTTCACAAAATTCAAACTTTGCCCACTTTGCCAATGAAGTAATCATTAAATAATTGGCAACATCAAATGGTTATGTGATTAATCTGATTCAATTAAAGATGTAGTTGAATTTGTCTTTCTGCCCATAATTACATTTATAGTACTCCAAAGTTTTGTTGCATCATTCTTTATATCATTGATCTTGGCTTTATAATATAGTTTCTTCTTATTTTTGTTGAGTTTAGTCACATAATTTCTCAATTTGCATTAAGTCAGCCTGTTAGACGTGCAGCCAGACTAATTAGCCACTCCTTTTGCCACATCTCTTTCAACAGTTTTTCAATTCCTCATCAATCCCTGGATCCTTAACAGTTCTAACAGTCAGTTTCTTAACAGGTGCATGTTTATCAATAATTGGAAGAAGTAATTCATCAAGTGTAGCGTCTGGATGCTCCTTATTAATCACATCAGAGCAACAAATATTTTTAACATAATCCACATAAGAGTCACAGCAAAATTTGTATGATCTCCATTGTATGATCTCTTATACACAGTTTTTTTTTAACTTTCCTGGATATAGCCACTATCCAATGGGTATGGATATAGCTTTAGAACAAAGTTCAACAGTATTAGTAAAAAATGTGATCAATACATGTGGATGTAAAATGTAAATCTAAAAAATTAGGATCTTGTTCCTGTAGTGTTTGTAAACACCCTGGTAGGTTGATTAATAACCTGGACCAGATTACAGGTGCTGGTTACAGTGAGGAGCTTCCTCTTGAGCGGACAGCTTGATGAAAACCAATCAATATTCAGGTCCCCAAGAAAGTAGACTCTCTGTTTACATCACATACACTATCAAGCATTCACACACATTATTTAGATACTGACTGTTAGCACTTGGTGGCCTATAGCAACACCCCAAAATAATAGTCTTTAGATGAGGCAGGTGAACATCCAACCACAACACTTAAATACAACTTGACATGAGATCTTCTTTAAGCATTACAGGGATATGGCTCTGAATATATACAGCAACCCCCATAAGCATTCCTGTCTCTTCTATATATATTATATCCTTGTATTGTTACTGCTGTATCATCAAATGAATGATCTAAGTCAGAAATGTCTAATATATTAATGTCATTTGATTTGAGCAAGTTATTGATTTCATGAACCTTATTTCTAAGGCTACATACAGTGCCTTCAGAAAGTATTCATACCCCTTGACTTATTCCACATTTTGTTGTGTTACATCCTGAATTCAAAATTGATTTTAAAAAAATCACTCATCTACACACAATACCCCATAATCATAAAGTGAAAACATGTTTTTAGAAATGTTAGCAAATTTATTGAATATGAAATACAAAAATATCTAATTTATATAAGTATCCACACCCCTGAGTCAATACTTTGTAGAAGCACATTTGGCAGCAATCACAGCTGTGAGTCTTTTGGGGTAAGTTTCTAAGAGCTTTGCACACCTATGTGCCCATTATTCTTTAAAAAATACTTCAAGCTCGGTTTAGTTGATTGTTGATCATTGCTGGACAGCCATTTTCAAGTCTTTCTAGCTGATTTAAGTCAAAACTGTAACTAAGCCACTCAGGAACATTCAATGTTGTCTTGGTAATCAACTCCAGTGTAGATTTGGCCTTGTGTTTTAGGTTATTATCCTGCTGAAAGGTGAATTCATCTCCCAGTGTCTGTTGGAAAGCAGACTGAACCAGGTTTTTTCTAGGATTTTGCCCGTGCTTATAGCTGTATTTCATTTATTTGTATACAAATAAACTCCCTAGTCTTTGCCAATGACAATCATATCCATAAGATGATGCAGCCACCACCATGCTTAAAATATGAAGAGTGGTACTCAGTGATGTGTTGCATTGGATTTTCCCCAAACATAACGCTTTGCATTCAGGACAAAAAGTGAATTTCTTTGCCACATTTTTTGTAGTATTACTTTAGTGCCTTGTTGCAAACAGGATGCATGTTTTGGAATATTAGTATTCTGTACAGGCTTCCTTCTTTTCACTCTGTCATTTAGATTGGTATTGTGGAGTAACTACAATGTTGTTGATCCATCCTCAGTTTTGTCATATCACAACCATTAAACTCTAACTTTTTTTAAATCACCATTGGCCTCGTGGTGAAACCCCTGAGCAGTTTCCTTCCTCTCCGGCAACTTAGCTAGGAAGGGCGCCTGCATATTTGTAGTGACTGGGTGTCATTGATACACCATCCTAAGTGTGATTACTAACTTCACCATGCTCAAAGGAATATTCAGTCTGCTTTTTTTCCTAGTAATTGGTGCCCTTCTTTGCGAGGCATTGAAAAACCTCCCTGGTCTTTGTGGTTGAATCTGTGCTTGTAATTCACTACTCGATTGAGGGACCTTACAGATGTGTGGGGTACAGAGATGGAGTAGTCATTCAAAAATCATGTTAACCACTATTATTGAACATGGAATGAGTCCATGCAGCTTTTTATGCAATTTTTTTTAAAGCACATTTTTACTCCTGAACTTATTTAGGCTTGTGATAACAAAGGGGTTGAATACTTGAATACTCAAGACATTTCAGAAATGAATTTCTAAAATGTTCTACAAACAAAATTCCACTTTGACATTATGGGGTATTGTGTGTAGATCAGTGACATAAAATCTTTAAATAAAAATCTGTCTGTAACACAACAAAATGTGGAAAAAGGGGGGTGAATACTTTCTGAAGGCACTGTATATTAATATGGGCTATTTTCAGCCCTTTCTTGGGTAGATTATCAGAGATAGACATAATATGGAAAAGAGCAAACAAAGAAAGAGAGAAAAAAAACATTCAGCAGTCCATTAATCAGTTGGTGTGTGTAAGTGTGTGTGAGCTGTGGGGTTGAAGCTACGAATCCATAGGCTTGGCTCTCTCATCCCTTCCAAGCTTTTGGGAAGGTGGACAATGAGCCTGTAATAGCGGATGTAAGCAATGTACGTTCCTCTCAAGTTCTTGACTCTTTCCAGAACAGCTACCTTGTCCTTGAACTAATCGGCTTGGGCCTGTCACCTGGGCCAGTGGTGGGTTTTCCAGTCCTGTGGGCGCGGCTCCACCTCAATATTCCTGTGGTCCATCTTCAGTTTCTCCGAGATCATTTCCCTCCCTTTGTCCTCAGACTCCATCCAGGTCTCATGTGGAGATTCTGCAATTCCATCCACAACAATGTTGTTCCGGCTTGATTTTCCCTCGACATAATTAGATTTCTCTGTCATTGTTATCATGGATTCACATAAAAAACTGATGTCCTCTCTCAATGACTTACAGATCACTGTCATCTTGCCGTTCTCCTGTTTAAACTCATCTAGCTGGCCCTGGGAGAACTGCAAACTGTTCTTCAGGTCCTGGACCTCTCTGGTCAGGTCGTCCATTCTTTTGTTAGTTGACTCCACCAGTATTTTGGTACAACACTTGAAGCTATTTTCTTGCTGTTGTAACAACTGCTTGTAGAATTATTTTTGTTCGTTTAAAAGATCCTTCACATGTGATAGAGATACACCACTGTCCTCAACGATACTCCCACCGGCTTTGGTCTTTGTTATGGTAGTAATGTAGGTTACGCTGTTACTCCTCGCAGTTCCAGACAGGGCAGGTCGCAGGGAAAATGGAAACAGCAACAAACAGCAGGGATCTAGACAGCCACAAGCCCGGGACAATCCATGGTCCCAGCCACAAGGGCTAACCTTGAGGGCTTGAACGCAGGCTGTGTTCAAGCCCTCAAGAAAACCCTGCTAGCTTGATAGGCAGCTAGCAGCTAGGCTAGCTGCTACGCCAAGCAGCTCCTTAGACCCTTGGTCGGCAGATCCCTGGACAGATAGCAGTGGTCCCAGCAACTGATGCCAACCACGTCACGGGATCCAAACTCAAAAGGTAGCTAGCTAGTAACCAAACTTTTTCAATAGAACACTTTTTCAGAGACTTTCAAAACTTTCCAAAACAACAAACTGAGCTCTGCCTCGTTCCCATTAACATACATTTAAGTCGGAGCCGAATCTCAGTCTTCGTGGGCTTGAAAAGTTTGTAAATTGCATGACACGTTCTTCCTTCAGGTGTGTTGAAGAGTGAAGAATTGAGGGAATGAATGTGAGCCCCAGTATTTTAGCCAGGAAGGTGGGACTTCCGAGGGAGGGCTCGGCATCCATTGGCCCAATGCGCGTGATTTCAGTTTTCTTCAAGTGAATATGATTAGTTGTTGACTCCCCATAGTATGTTATACTGAGTGATCGACTTAAAGGGAGCTAGCTAGCTAGCTGTTTAGCTTGCTAGGACACCCACAAACTTGTTTTTAGAAATATTAACCAGCTTGCTAGCACAATATCCTGTTCAACTGTTCAATTAGTAGCAAGCAAGCTACAAGTTATGCGAAATAGCACTCATGATGTCTTCTACAGTAGCACTTAAGTTGTGATGTGCAGAATGCAAACAGCGCCATGCTGAAAACTGACAACCAATTTTGGGGGTGATTTTCTCTGAACAGCTGATCAGGGAGACCTCCGTTATAACTAGCTCTACTAAGCTCAATTTGGAGAGCTGATAGCCAAGTTATACATTATTTTGTAGCTTATAATCTCCTCTTTTCAGAAATGTATAGACCTAAAAATGTATGTTGGGGTTAATGCGACTGATAATGATGGAGCAAGTCACATATAACACATTTTGACCACTTTCCAAGCACTTTAGACAAAAAACGTATAGGGTATGACATCTTCTTCTTCCTCTTCATTGGTCTACTTCTCTGCTATTCAAATCTGAAATCAGAACAGAATGATCTACCAATCAAGAAGTATAGCTGTTTTAGGAACATCACAAACTACTTTCACTAAGCTAACTTCCCACTATTGAATAAACTGCCACGGAACTTACAGAAGTGTCAAATTATAGCACCTTCTAATCATGAGACAATAAGTAAGCAATGTGACTTTTGACACAAATCAGCTACTTTAACCACTTTCCCAACAACTTAGACAAAAACATACAGCATATGAAATCTTAGTCTACTTCTCCGCTATTCAAATTTGAAATCAGAACAGAAATATATTCTACCAATCAAACATTACAACTGTTTTAATAACTGCATCAACTACATTTCACACTTTCCCACCAAGTTAGACAAAAACAGAGTGTATGAAATCTTAGTCTAATTCTCTGCTTTTCAAATCTCAAATCAGAACATTTCTTCTACTATCACATAAATACTTTTAAAGAGCTAAAGCAAGTCCCACAATTTTACTTTTTAATGTAAAATAACCTTTAGTTAAGTAGTGCACTTTATAACTATATCACAGGCATACAGTGGCAACATCAATATCCATTAATTACCACTGAGATACACTGCATGACCTGTGGGCACCTGCTCGTTGAACACCTCATTCCAAAATCATGGGCAATAATATGGAGTTGGTCCCCCCTTTGCTGCTATAACAGTCTCCACTCTTCTGGGAAGGCTTTCCACTATATGTTGCTTCCATTCAGCCACAAGAGCATTAGTGAGGTCGGGCACTGATGTGGGGCGATTAGGCCTGGCTCGCAGTCAGCGTTCCAATTCATCCCAAAGGTGTTCGATGGGGTTGAGGTCAGGGATCTGTGCAGACCAGTCAAGTTCTTCCACACCATTCTCAACAAACCATTTCTGTATGGACCTCGCTTTGTGCACGGGGGCATTGTCATGCTTAAACAGGAAAGGGCCTTCCCCAAACTGTTGCCACAAAGTTAGAAGCACAGAATTGTCTAGAATTTCATTGTATGCTGTAGCGTTAAGATTTCCCTTCATTGGAAAAGAAGGGGCCTAGCCCGAAACATGAAAAACAGTCCCAGACCATTATGCCTCCTCCACCAAACTTTACAGTTGGCAATAGGCATTTGGGCAGGTAGCATTCACCTGGCATCCGCCAAACCCTGATTCGTCCGTCAGACTGCCCGATGGTGACGTGTGATTAATCACTCCAGAGAACGCGTTTCCACTGCTCCAGCCGATGCTTGCCATTGCACATGGTGATCTTAGGCTTGTGTGCGGCGCTCGACCATGGAAACCCATTTCATGAAGCTCCCGACGAACAGTTATTGTGCTGACGTTGCTTCCAGAGGCAGTTTGAAACACGGTAGTGAGTGTTGGTCCAATTCTGTGAGCTTGTGTGGCCTACCACTTTGCGGCTGAGCGGTTGTTGCTCCTAGACGTTTCCACTTCACAATAACAGCACTTACAGTTGGCTATGTACTTATGGCAGTAAGCCTTATGGATTTCTTGTATTTCTCCATTTGTAGTTATTCATCTGAAAATAAAATGGGCCATAAAATGAGAAGAGACTAGAAAGTCTATATTTTCACCTAATGTCTCATCTTTGCCAGTCCGACAGCAATGAGGATAGTTAACAACCACATAAAACACCACTGCGAGAGATAAAATAATATTTGTCACAGAAAGACTGATTCTTCCATTAGGGAGTTGGTGGTTGGTGCGCCAGATAGCCTGACCTTCTGCAAAACAGCTCCACAGCATGCCATCCAGGGAGAGGAAATTGCATTTAAAACTGTGATCTTATTTTAACTTGGCAGAAGCCTGTCCTCAGACTGTAATTGTGAAATTCTGAAATCCCTTTCCTCAAAATCAATGCTATCATCAACTGTCTATCAGACAGAACTTAGTGTATCAATGTGGAGAGACAAAAATCTAGTTTCCTGGACATAACAAAATAAGTTCCACAAGGCTCCATTTTAGAACCTGTTTTGTTCACCATTACCAATATATTTTGGCAAAGTTGTGAAAAACTGTCAACTTCTACAGATGACACTGTTGTATATTCATGCTCACATATTTATCTTAATTTATTTGTTAGAAAAAGTATTTTATGAAGGTCTCTTCACAAACCCTTCATTTGAATGTACAGTACAGTGGGGTAAAAAAGTATTTAGTCAGCCACCAATTGTGCAAGTTCTCCCACTTAAAAAGATGAGAGAGGCCTGTAATTTTCATCATAGGTACACGTCAACTATGACAGACAAATTGAGGAAAAAAAATCCAGAAAATCACATTGTAGGATTTTTTATGAATTTATTTGCAAATTATGGTGGAAAATAAGTATTTGGTCACCTACAAACAAGCAAGATTTCTGGCTCTCACAGACCTGTAATTCTTCTTTAAGAGGCTCCTCTGTCCTCCACTCGTTACCTGTATTAATGGCACCTGTTTGAACTTGTTATCAGTATAAAAGACACCTGTCCACAACCTCAAACAGTCACACTCCAAACTCCACTATGGCCAAGACCAAAGAGCTGTCAAAGGACACCAGAAACAAAATTGTAGACCTGCACCAGGCTGGGAAGACTGAATCTGCAATAGGTAAGCAGCTTGGTTTGAAGAAATCAACTGTGGGAGCAATTATTAGGAAATGGAAGACATACAAGACCACTGATAATCTCCCTCGATGTCACGGTTTCGGCCGAGGCTGCTCCTCCTCCTGGTTCGGGCAGGCTTCGGCGTTCGCCGTCCCCGGAGTACTAGCTGCCACCGCTCTATGTTTCTGTGTTTGATTGCTTTTGTCTGTCTGTCACACCTGTGTCTGTTTGGGAGTTGATTACGTGTCTTATAAGTTCCGTGTTGTGATCTAGGGTAGTTGTGTGTTGTTATTCTGTTGCCACCGTGTTGATGATACGTGTTTGTTTTCCGTGTCATTTTTCCATGTTTAGTGTTTTACGCGTGTGCGTAATTTTCTCTCGCCACTTCGTGTTTTCGAGGTCTGGGTTTGTTCGCTTGTTTTGAGACTATTAAAAGTCTTGTTGGACTTAACCTCTGTTTCCTGCGCTTGACTCCTCCACCACATCCACGACGGAACAGTGACAGAACAACACACCATCATGGAGTCAGCAGGAACAGCGGCGGCACCCGAATCCCTGCTGGACCGGATCAACTTCCAGGATGCCATGATCCGGCAACTCGGGACCGCCATGGACGAGGTGTCCAACGCTCTGCGCCGATTGGTGAACTCTGAGGTGGCCAAGGACCCTTACAACATCGCATCACCAACGGCCAGTCCTCCTCTCTCAGTACCGGAACATAGTGGCATTCGGCTCTCACTCCCGAGGGCATATGACGGTTCTGCAGCCGGGTGTCAGGGATTCCTCCTGCAGGTAGAACTTTACCTTGCCACCATACACCCGGCGCCCTCGGGATACGAGAGCGTCTCCGCCCTCATCTCCTGTCTCTCCGGCAAGGCGTTGGAGTGGGCCAACGCCGAATGGAGGGAATAGACGCCCGCTACCATCACCTACGCGGAGTTCTCCCGCCGCTTCAGGGCTGTCTTCGATCATCCCCCTGAGGGGAAAGCGGCGGGAGAGCGTCTATTCCACCTCCGACAGGGGAAGAGGAGCGCACAGGAGTTCGCACTGGAGTTCCGGACACTAGCGGCGGATGTGGGGTGGAATGAGAGGGCCCTCATCGACCAGTACCGGTGTAGTCTACGAGAGGACGTTCGTAGGGAGCTGGCCTGCAGGGACACCAACCTGTCGTTTGACCAGTTGGTGGACATTTCCATCCGTCTGGATACCCTGCTGGCTACCCGCGGACGTCCCCGAGTGGGGGGTCGTCCCAGTTCACCCTCCAGCACCCCCGAGCCGATTCCCCATGGAGCTAGGGGGTGCTGGCGCTAGAGAGAGGAGGAGAGGGAACCCGAGGGGGCCATCCCCTGCACCACCTGCGGTCGTGGAGGACACACTGCGGCCAGGTGCTGGGGAGGGTCTCCTGGGAGAGGTGACAGCAGGCCACGCACTGGGGGAGTCATTTCAGGTGAGTAGGCGCCCCACTCACCCAGAGCTCTCTGTTGGTCACATGAGTATTCCTGTGAGGTTTCCACAGGTGGCACCTCATTCCCAGCATAAGGCGCTAGTAGATTCAGGCGCAGCTGGGAACTTTATTGATCGGGCATTTTGTAGTAGGTTAGGGATTCCCCTTCGGCCGGTAGACAATCCATTTCCTGTCCACGCATTAGACAGCCGGCCGTTGGGGTCGGGCCTGATCAGGGAGGTCACAGCACCACTGACGATGACGACGCAGGGGGGTCATGAGGAGATCATTCTGTTTTATCTGATTGACTCTCCTGCGTACCCCGTGGTGTTGGGCCTTCCCTGGTTAAGCGCCCATGATCCTACCATAGCGTGGCAACAGAGGGCTCTTATGGAGTGGTCTGCTCAGTGTGTAGGGAGATGTCTAGGTGTTTCCGTAGGGGCGACCTCGGTAGAGAGTCCGAACCAAGTGCCCGCACTGTGCATTCCCCCCGAGTATGAGGATTTAGCACTCGTGTTTAGCAAAGCGAGGGCAACACGGCTACCTCCTCATAGACAGGGGGACTGTGCGATAAATCTCCAAACAGGAGCGGCTCTTCCACGGAGTCATGTGTATCCCCTGTCTCAAGAGGAGACAGCGGCTATGGAGACATACATAGCCGAGTCCTTGGCACAGGGATACATACGGTCCTCTACTTCCCCAGTCTCCTCGAGTTTCTTCTTTGTGAAGAAGAAGGACGGGGATTGCGCCCGTGTATTGATTATCGTAGTCTCAATCAGATCACAGTTAAATACAGCTACCCACTTCCACTGATTGCGGCGATGACGGAGTCATTACGCGGGAGCGCAATTCTTCACAAAGTTGGATCTCAGGAGCGCGCGTACAATCTGGTGCGCATTAGGGAGGGGGATGAATGGAAGACAGCATTTAGCACCACCTCGGGTCATTACGAGTATCTCGTCATGCCATACGGGTTAATGAATGCTCCGTCAGTCTTCCAATCCTTTGTTGACGAGGATTTTCCGGGACATGCATGGGCAGGGGGTAGTAGTTTACATCGACTGACATCCTAGTGTACTCTGCTACTCGAGCCGAGCATGTAGCCCAGGTGCGCGAGTGTTGAGAAGACTGTTGGAGCATGACTTGTTGTCAAGGCAGAGAAATGCCTGTTCTTCCAGGAGTCCGTCTCCTTTTGGGTTATCGGTTGTCCGCGTCTGGTGTGGAGATAGAGGTAGACCGGGTATCGGCCGTGCGTAATTGGCAAACTCCAACCACTGTAAAAGAGGTGCAGCAGTTCTTGGGTTTTGCTAATTACTACCGGAGGTTTATTCGGGGTTTTGGACAGGTTGCAGCTCCCATTACGTCACTGTTAAAGGGGGTCCGGTTCGTTTGCGGTGGTCGGCTGAGGCGGACAGGGCATTTGTCAAACTTAAGAACCTGTTCACCTCGGCCCGGTGCTGGCGCATCCGGATCCCTCTTTACCATTCCAGGTTGAGGTAGACGCGTCCGAGACCGGTATTGGGGCAGTCCTGTCACAACGGTCCGAGGCGCCACCTAAACTCCGCCCCTGTGCTTTCTACTCGAAGAAGCTCAGCTCGGCGGAGCGCAACTATGATGTTGGGGACAGGGAGCTGTTAGCCGTAGTCCAAGCCCTAAAGGTGTGGAGGCATTGGCTTGAGGGGGCTCAACACCCTTTCCTCATTCTGACTGATCACCGTAACCTGGAGTACATCCGGGCAGCTAGGAGATTGAACCCTCGTCAGGCTAGGTGGAATATGTTCCTAACCCGGTTTGTTTTTAAGATCACATACATCCCAGGGTCCCAGAATGGTAAGGCAGACGCCCTGTCCCGGCGTATGACACGGAGGAGAGGTCCAACGAGCCTACTTCCATATTGCCGGAATCTTGTTTGGTGGCTCCGGTAGTATGGGAGGTCGATACGAAATAGAGCGGGCACTGCGTACCGACCCTACTCCCCCGAGTGTCCTGTGGGGCGGACGTACGTTCCGCTCGAGGTCCGTGATCGTCTTATTTATTGGGCTCATACATCACCCTCCTCTGGACATCCAGGTATTGGCCGGACCGTGCACTGTCTTAGCATGAAATACTGGTGGCCAACGTTAGCTAGGGATGTGAGGGTTTATGTCTCCTCCTGCTCGGTGTGTGCCCAGTGTAAGGCGCCTAGACATTTGCCCAGGGGTAGGCTACATCCCCTGCCCGTTCCACAACGACCATGGTCCCACCTATCGGTGGATTTCGTAACTGACCTACCCCCTCCCAGGGGAATACCACCATATTGGTCGTTGTGGATCGGTTTTCCAAGGCCTGTCGTCTCCTTCCCATGCCGGGTCTCCCCTACTGCCCTACAAACCGCTGAGGCCCTCTTTACCCATGTGTGTCCGGCACTATGGGGTCCTCGAGGATATTGTGTCTGACCGAGGTCCCCAGTTCACTTCCAGAGTTTGGGGAGCGTTCATGGAACGGTTGGGGGTCTCGGTAAGCCTTACCTCGGGGTACCACCCAGAGAGTAATGGGCAGGTGGAACGTGTCAACCAGGATGTGGGTAGGTTTTTGAGGTCCTATTGCCGGGACCGGCCGGAGGAGTGGTCGAGGTTCATCCCCTGGGCAGAGATGGCCCAGAACTCGCTCCGCCACTCCTCCACCAACTTAACACCTTTCCAGTGTGTTTTAGGTTATCAGCCGGTCCTGGCACCGTGGCACGAGAGCCAGATCGAGGCCCCTGCGGTGGACGAGTGGATTCGGCGCTCGGAAGAGACGTGGAACGCTGCCCATGTCCATCTGCAGCGTGCCATCCGTCAACAAAAGGCGAGCGCCGATCGCCACCGCAGTGAGGGACCGATGTATGCACCGGGAGATCGAGTCTGGCTCTCGACTCGAAACCTGCCCCTCCGCCTGCCCTGCCGGAAGCTGGGTCGGCGGTTTGTGGGGCCCTTCAAAGTCCTGAGAAGATTGAACGAGGTGTGTTACAGGTTACAACTGCCAATTGAGTATAAAAAATATTAACCCCCTGCGTTCCATGTGTCTCTTCTCAGGCCGGTGGTAGCTGGCCCACTCCAAGAAGATGAGATAGGAGAGACCCCTCCGCCCCCCTTTGGACATCGAGGGGTCCCGGCGTACAGGGTCCGGACCATCTTGGACTCGAGGCGCCGGAGGAGTGGTCTCCAGTATCTCGTGGAGTGGGAGGGGTACAGTCCGGAGGAACGGTGCTGGGTGCCCAGGAGGGACATACTCGATCTTTCCCTCCTGACTGAGTTTCACCATGGGCATCCCACGCGCCCGGGTCCGCGTCCTCCTGGCCGTCCCCGAGGCCGGGTCGCGCGGCTGGAGCCGCGCGTCAAGGGGGAGTACTGTCACGGTTTCGGCCGAGGCTGCTCCTCCTCCTGGTTCGGGGCAGGCTTCGGCGTTCGCCGTCCCAGTACTAGCTGCCACCGCTCTATGTTTCTGTGTTTGATTGCTTTTGTCTGTCTGTCACACCTGTGTCTGTTTGGGAGTTGATTACGTGTCTTATAAGTTCCGTGTTGTGATCTAGGGTAGTTGTGTGTTGTTATTCTGTTGCCACCGTGTTGATGATACGTGTTTGTTTTCCGTGTCATTTTTCCATGTTTAGTGTTTTACGCGTGTGCGTAATTTTCTCTCGCCACTTCGTGTTTTCGAGGTCGGGGTTTGTTCGCTTGTTTTGAGACTATTAAAAGTCTTGTTGGACTTAACCTCTGTTTCCTGCGCTTGACTCCTCCACCACATCCACGACGGAACAGTGACACTCGATCTGGGGCTCCACGCAAGATCTCACCCCGTGGGGTCAAAATGATCACAAGAACGGTGAGCAAAAATCCCAGAACCACACAGGGGGACCTAGTGAATGACCTGCAGAGAGCTGGGACCAAAGTAACAAAGCCTACCATCAGTAACACACTACGCCGCCAGGGACTCAAATCCTGCAGTGCTAGACGTGTCCCCCTGCTTAAGCCAGTACATGTCCAGGCCCGTCTGAAGTTTGCTAGAGTGCATTTGGATGATCCAGAAGAGGATTGGGAGAATGTCATATGGTCAGATGAAACCAAATAGAACTTTTTGGTAAAAACTCAACTCGTCGTGTTTGGAGGACAAAGAATGCTGAGTTGCATCCAAAGAACACCATACCTACTGTGAAGCATGGGGGTTGGAAACATCATGCTTTGGGGCTGTTTTTTCTGCAAAGGGACCAGGACGACTGATCCGTGTAAAGGAAAGAATGAATGGGGCCATGTATCGTGAGATTTTGAGTGAAAACCTCCTTCCATCAGCAAGGGCATTGAAGATGAAATGTGGCTGGGTCTTTCAGCATGACAATGATCCCAAACACACCGCCCGGGTAACGAAGGAGTGGCTTCGTAAGAAGCATTTCAAGGTCCTGGAGTGGCCTAGCCAGTCTCCAGATCTCAACCCCATAGAAAATCTTTGGAGGGAGTTGAAAGTCCGTGTTGCCCAGCGACAGCCCCAAAACATCACTGCTCTAGAGGAGATATGCATGGAGGAATGGGCCAAAATACCAGCAACAGTGTGTGAAAACCTTGTGAAGACTTACAGAAAAAGTTTGACCTGTGTCATTGCCAACAAAGCGTATATAACAAAGTATTGAGAAACTTTTGTTATTGACCAAATAATTATTTTCCACCATAATTTGCAAATAAATTCATTAAAAATCCTACAATGTGATTTTCTGGATTTTTTTTTCTAATTTTGTCTGTCATAGTTGACGTGTACCTATGATGAAAATTACAGGCCTCTCTCATCTTTTTAAGTGGGAGAACTTGCACAATTGGTGGCTGACTAAATACTTTTTTCCCCCACTGTATATTCATGATTTCCTGAATTACAGTAATTAACCTATTATTCAATAACAACTGGTGTTGTTATTGCAGCTTAACAGTCGAGGACAGAATCAGTGCCCTCAGCTAAATCACTCTGTCCTCACTAGGTGAGGTCTGGCTTCCTCCAGCTCATGCCAAGAGGACTAGATAAATTGTCGCACCAGGTGTCCTTTGCAAACCTCGCTCTCAGTGTGAACCTGTCATGCTTACTAAGTAGACACAGTCTTACATTCTTACATTCAGCAGCAGGACAAATAAAGAGACCCCTGGGGGGAAATCAACACCCCCTCACAACAACCCGCCTCTGCCAATCTAAGCCTGCAGTTTCCACACTGACTGGAGTAGCGGTGCGATCACTGACATTTTATGAGCTCAGAGGTTTGACAGAGCAAGTTAAGAGCACTGACATTATTGCTTGAGCAACTTGTGGAAATGCCATATTTTGGTCAATGGATGATAATGTCATGTAGAATGACATTATGATATACTGACACTGCATGTACTGTATATTCAAGATATTAAAAGGAAAATGATATAAACAATTATACTGAGTAAGCTGCCAATCAATGCATTATCACAGTAAACATAGTACATACAGTACATGTCCTGAACTAAGCAAATCAAATTGATTCAACATTTGTACAATTTGATCTGACTGTTTTAAGTATGCCATAAATCATAAATCATGCCTATACATTAATTCTCTGTAAAACCAAATATAGAATACTGTACTGTAATT
Source organism: Coregonus clupeaformis (assembly GCF_020615455.1). Classification (NCBI taxonomy): domain Eukaryota; kingdom Metazoa; phylum Chordata; class Actinopteri; order Salmoniformes; family Salmonidae; genus Coregonus; species Coregonus clupeaformis. The sequence continues at coordinate 33,400,159 of NC_059215.1, read as the reverse complement.
TACTGTAATTAGCAAATTAGCTTTACAGTGTCATGCCACACTCCAAGCACAGCCTGGATTTCTTATTGGCTAATCTACGCTCTCTTTGAGAAAGTGCAAGTAAGCCTGTACCTGGTTGATGCATTCTACTGCAGTGGTAGCCAGTGGCCTTAAGGCAATGATTAATTCCTTCTGCCCTCACTCCTAGAATTCTGTAGAGGCAACATGGAACCAATGAAATTGCATTTGCCACCTTGGCTATAGTACAAAGAGCTCTACTTTATGTCGTCAAGTGCCAATGCTGTATAGCAAACTCCAGGCATTTACATTTGTTGGATGACATGAAAATAGAGCTCTTTGGCCACGCATACTAGTGCTGAGTTTGGCATCGAAATGAGAATGCATGAGCAGAAAATAACCCCATAACTACTGTAAAATAGGGTGGAGGATCTTTAATTGTATGGGTCTATTTTGCTTCCACTGGTCCTGGGGCCCTTGTTAAGATCAACGGCATAATGAACTTTACCTAGTATCAGGATATTTTAGCCCAAAATCTGGTCGCCTCTGCCAGGAGGCTGAAATGTGGCCTCAAGTGAATCTTCCAGCAAGACAAGCACACATCAAATCCACAAAGAACTTGTTAATTGGCCACAAAATCAACATTTTGTAATGGCCATCTCAGTCTCTGAACTTGAAATCCATTAAAAACCTGTGGTTTAAGTTGAAGAGGGCAGTCCATAAGCGCAGATGGAGGATATCAAGGATCTGGAAGGAATGGTCTAAGATCCCTCCCAATGTGTTCTCCATCTCACAAAACATTTTAGAAAAAGGCACAGTGCCATTATCCTCGCAAGGTATTGAACGATATTCAAAACAAAGATTGTCAATAATTTTGCCCCCTACCTTTTTCAGATTCTTTTTTATTAATTGTTAAACAACATCTCTTTCTCTGAGCAATTGTATTAGTATAAAATAATATAATTTCCCCTTTTTTAGCATACAATATACAGTAGCTCAATATTTTAACTATGAGGTTAAAGGGTTGAAGGGCAGACTGTCAGCTTTAATTGGAGGTATTTTCATCCATATTGTGTGAACCGTTTAGAAATTACAGCACTTTTTGTATTGGAACAAATTCACTTATACAATGCCTTTGAAAAGTATTCAGACCCCTTGACTTTTTCCACATTTAGTTACGTTACAGCCTTATTCTAAAATGAATTACATAGTTTTTCCCCCCCCTCATTAATCTACACACAATACCCCATAATGACAAAGCAAAAACTGCTTTTTAGAAATTTTTGCAAATATTACATTTACATAAGTATTCAGACCTTTACTCAGTACTTTGTTGAAGCACCTTTGGCAGCGATTACAGACTTGAGTATTCTTGGGTATGACACCACAAGCTTGGCACACCTGTATTTGGGGAGTTTCTCTCATTCTTCTCTGCAGATCCTCTCTAGCTGTGTCAGGTTGGATGGGCAGCGTTGCTGCACAGCTAATTTCCGGTCTCTCCAGAGATGTTTGATCGGGTTCAAGTTCAGGATCTGGCTGGGCCACTCAAGGACATTCAGAGACTTGTCCCGAATGCACTCCTGCGTTGTCTTGGCTGTGTGCTTAGGGTCATTGTCCTGTTGGAAGGTGAACCTTTGCCCCAGTCTGAGGTCCTGAGTGCTCAAGAGCAAGTTTTCATCAAGGATCTCTCTGTACTTTGCTCTGTTCACCTTTGCCTCGATCCTGATTAGTCTCCCAGTCCCTCCCGCTGAAAAACATCCCCACAGCATGATGCTGCCACCACCATGCTTCACCGTAGGGATGGTGTCAGGTTTCCTCCAGACATGACGCTTGGCATTCAAGCCAAAGAGTTCAATCTTGGTTTCATTAGACCAGAGAATCTTGTTTCTCATGGTCTGAGAGTCTTTAGGTGCCTTTTGGCAAACTCCAAGTGGGCTGTCATGTGCCTTTTGCTGAGGAGTGGCTTCCGTCTGGCCATTCTACCATAAAGGCCTGATTGGTGGAGTGCTGCAGAGATGGTTGTCCTTCTGGAAGTTTCTTCCATCTCCACAGAGGAACTCTAGAGCTCTGTCAGAGTGACCATCGGGTTCTTGGTCACCTCCCTGACCAAGGCCCTTCTCCCCCGATTGCTCAGTTTGGCCGGGCGGCCAGCTCTAGGAAGAGCCTTGGTGGTTCCAAACTTCTTCCATTTAAGAATGATGGAGGCCACTGTGTTCTTGGGGACCTTCAATGCTGCAGATATTTTTGGGTACCCTTCCCCAGATCTGTGCCTCGACACAATCCTGTCGCAGAGCTCTACGGACAATACCTTTGACCTCATGGCTTGGTTTTTTCTCTGACAACTGTGGGACCTTATATAGACAGGTGTGTGCCTTTCCAAATCATGTCCAATCAATTTAATTTACCACAGGTGGACTCCAATCAAGTTATAGAAACATCTCAAGGATGATCAATGGAAACAGGATGCACCTGAGCTCAATTTCGAGTCTCATAGCAAAGGGTCTGAATACTTATGTAAATAAGGTATTTCTGTTTCTAAAAAACAGTTTTCACTTTTTCATTATGGGGTATTGTGTGTAGATTGCTGAGGATTTTTATTTATTTAATCCATTGTAGAATAAGGCTGTAACGCAACAAATTGTGGAAAAAGTCAAGGGGTCTGAATACTTTCCGAAGGCACTGTATGTATTCAAGTAGTCAAAAGGTTAGTATTTGGTCCCATATGAATGGCAAATAATGTACAGTATTGGGTCATTTTGGAGTCACTTTTATTGTAAATAAGAAACAAAATAGGTTTCTAAACACTTCTAAATGAATGTGGATGCTGCCATGATTATGGATAATCCTTATTGAATCGTAAATAATGAATCATGAGAAAGTTACTGACGCACAAATATCATACCACCAAGACACGCTACCCTCTCACCATTACAATAAGAGAGGAGGTTAGCATATTTTGGGGGTGGGGTATGATATTTGTGCGTCTGTAACTTTCTCACGATTCATTATTCACAATTCATTCAGGATTATCCGTAATCATGGTAGCATCCACATACATTTTGAAGTGTTTAGAAACATATTTTATTCTTTTTTACAATAAAAGTGACTCCAAAATGACACAATACATTATTTGCCGTTCATTTCTATTGGGCACAAAATAATCTGAAACACAACCAAAACAAACAGCAAATGTATACAACAAGTTTGTACAGTCACAAGCTTGATGTAAACATTGCGTGCTAAGAATATGGGATCAAATATTAACTTTTGACTACTTTCATACACGTAAGTACATTTTTCCCTATACTTTTGGTCCCCTAAAATGCGGGGACTATGTACAAAAAGTGCTGTAATTTCTAAACGGTTCACCCGAGTTGGATGAAAATACCTTCAAATTAAAGCTGACGATCTGTACTTTAATATCATAGTCATTGTATAATTTCAAATCCAAAGTGCTGGAGTACAGATCCAAAACAACAACATCCAAATGCACTGTCTGTCACGATCGTCTGAAGAAGCGGACCAATACGCAGCGCGTGGAGTGAACATGATGACTTTATTTAATAAAGCAACCACAAAAAACACCAAATGACGATAGTGAAGTCCTCTGTAACACTGACAGAAACATGGAACAAAAACCCACAACCCCAAGGTGAAAACACACAGTATAAATATGGCTCCCAATCAGAGATAACGAGCCGACAGCTGACACTCGTTACCTCCGATTGGGAGTCATCAACCAAACATAGAAAAAACAACCTAGACTAACCAACATAGAAATACACCCAAGTGAAATGAACAACCCTGGCTCAAAAATCAAAGTCCATAGAGCCAGAGTGTCACAGTACCCCCCCCTAAAGGTGCGAACTCCGGGCGCACCAGCATACAGTCTAGGGGAGGGTCTGGGTGGGCGTCTGTCTATGGTGGCGGCTCAGGCACTGGTCGTGGTCCCCACCCCACCATAGTCACTACCTGCTTACGTAGCCTCCTCCAAATGACCACCCTCCAATATAACCCCACTGGATTAAGGGGCAGCACCGGACTAAGAGGCAGCACCGGACTAAGGGGCAACACCGGACTAAGGGACAGCACCAGGAGAAGGGGCAGCACCAGGATAAGGGCAGCACCAGACTAAGGGGCAGCACCGGACTAAGGGGCAGCACCGGGATAAGGGGCAGCACCGGGATAAGGGGCAGCACCGGGATAAGGGGCAGCACCGGACTAAGGGGCAGCACCGGGCTAAGGGACAGTACCTGACTAAGGGGCAGCACCGGACTGAGGGGCAGCTCCGGACTGAATGGCGGATCCGGGCTGGACGGCTCTGACGGATCCTGGCTGGACGGCTCTGGCGGATCCTTGCTGGACGGCTCTGGCGGATCCTGGCTGGACGGCTCTGGCGGATCCTGGCTGGACGGCTCATGGCTGGCTGACGGATCTGGCTGCTCATGGCTGGCTAACGGATCTGGCTGCTCATGGCTGGCTGACGGATCTGGCTGATCCTGTCTGGCGGAAGGCTCTGGCTGATCCCGTCTGGCGGAAGGCTCTGGCTGATCCTGTCTGGTGGAAGGCTCTGGCTGATCCTGTCTGGCGGAAGGCTCTGGCTGATCCTGTCTGGCGGAAGGCTCTGGCTGATCCTGTCTGGCGGAAGGCTCTAGCGGCTCCTGTCTGGCGGAAGGCTCTAGCGGCTCCGGTCTGGCGGACGGCTCTGAAGGCTCATGGCAGACGGGCGGCTTTGCAGGTTCAGTACAGACGGGCGGCTTTAGCGCCGTTGGGCAGACGGGCAGTTCAAGCGCCCGTTGGGCAGACGGGCAGTTCAGGCGCCCGTTGGGCAGACGGGCAGTCCAGGCGCCCGTTGGGCAGACGGGCAGTTCAGGCGCCCGTTGGGCAGACGGGCAGTTCAGGCGCCGTTGGGCAGACGGGCAGTTCAGGCGCCGTTGGGCAGACGGGGCAGTTCAGGCGCCCGTTGGGCAGACGGCAGACTCTGGCCGTCTGAGGCGCACCTTAGGCCTGGCGCGTAGTGCCGGAACTGGAGGTACCGGGCTGAGGACACGCATCTCAGGGCTAGTGCGGGGAGAAGGAACAGGCCGGACCGGGCTGGCGACGCGCACCGTAGACTTGGTGCGGGTGGCAGGAACAGGCCGGACCGGGCTGGCGACGCGCACCGTCAGTTTGGTGCGAGTGGCAGGAACAGGCCGGGTCGGGCTGTCGACGCACACCGTATCCTTGGTGCGTGGAGCAGGAACAGGCCGGGCAGGGCTGTCGACGCACACCGTATCCATGGTGCGTGGAGCAGGAACAGGCCGGGCAGGGCTGTCGACGCACACCGTATCCTTGGTGCGTGGAGCAGGAACAGGCCGGGCTGGGCTGGCGACGCACACCGTAGGTTCTGTGCGTGGAGCAGGAACAGGCCGGGCTGGGCTGGCGACGCACACCGTGGGCTTGATGCGTGAGCAGGAACAGGCCGGGCTGGGCTGGCGACGCACACCGTAGGTTCTGTGCGTGGAGCAGGAACAGGCCGGGCTGGGCTGGCGACGCACACCGTGGGCTTGGTGCGTGGAGCAGGAACAGGCCGGGCAGGGCTGTCGACGCACACCGTATCCTTGGTGCGTGGAGCAGGAACAGGCCGGGCAGGGCTGTCGACGCACACCGTATCCTTGGTGCGTGGAGCAGGAACAGGCCGGGCAGGGCTGTCGACGCACACCGTATCCTTGGTGCGTGGAGCAGGAACAGGCCGGGCAGGGCTGTCGACGCACACCGTATCCTTGGTGCGTGGAGCAGGAACAGGCCGGGCAGGGCTGTCGACGCACACCGTATCCTTGGTGCGTGGAGCAGGAACAGGCCGGGCAGGGCTGTCGACGCACACCGTATCCTTGGTGCGTGGAGCAGGAACAGGCCGGGCAGGGCTGGCGACGCACACCGTATCCTTGGTGCGTGGAGCAGGAACAGGCCGGGCTGGGCTGGCGACGCACACCGTAGGTTCTGTGCGTGGAGCAGGAACAGGCCGGGCTGGGCTGGCGACGCACACCGTGGGCTTGATGCGTGGAGTAGGAACAGGCCGGTCCGTACTGGGAACACACACCACTGGCTTTAACTGGGGATCAGGAACGGGCCGGACCGGACTGGTAACACACATCAGTCTCTCACGCCGTGCCGCAACAACTTCCCTTCCTCTACTCGCCAATGGCTCCCGTAATCCGATAGCCTTCTCTCCACGTCTCCCTGTAGCAGCCTCCTGCTGCCCAGCCGCTCCCATGTGCCCCCCAAAAACTTTTTGGGGTTGCCTCTCGATCCTTCCAACGATGATGGCCCTGCTGACGCCGTTGCTCCTCTCTCGCCAGGGCCTTGATCTTCCCCCAAGGTCCCTTGCCCCCGAGCATGTCCTCCCAGGACCACGATTTGCCCACCTGGGCCATCGCCAGCCTCTCGAGCTCCTTACCAGGCGCTTCCTCCCATGTCCAGCTGTCTTGCTCCTGGACACGCTGTTGGTCCTTCTATGGTGGGTTTTTCTGTCACGATCGTCTGAAGAAGCGGACCAATACGCAGCGCGTGGAGTGAACATGATGACTTTATTTAATAAAGCAACCACAAAAAACAACAAATGACGATAGTGAAGTCCTCTGTAACACTGACAGAAACATGGAACAAAAACCCACAACCCCAAGGTGAAAACACACAGTATAAATATGGCTCCCAATCAGAGATAACGAGCCGACAGCTGACACTCGTTACCTCCGATTGGGAGTCATCAACCAAACATAGAAAAAACAACCTAGACTAACCAACATAGAAATACACCCAAGTGAAATGAACAACCCTGGCTCAAAAATCAAAGTCCATAGAGCCAGAGTGTCACACTGTCCCAATACTTTTGGAGCTCACTGTATAAGGATACTTTAGTTGTAATGGCAGCCTGGAATATCCCGGTCGGCCTTCAACTTGAGATACTCAATGAGAGGGCGCTGTACTGAGCTAGCCTGCAACGTCACTTCCTAGAGAAGCTCAAACTGCGCATGTTATGTTTCCATGAGATGCTATCTTAACCGATTTCCTTGGCTTCAAATGCGCTATTGAGTCTTCACATAGGAATGAATGGTGTCACGCGATCGATGGCTTTGTCCATTCATATACAGTCATTGGGGTAGCCTGACCAGGACACAAACCTGGGTCCATGTAACTGTCTGTTACACCAAACATCTGGGTCTGTAGGTGTTGAACTAAGGTCGCTATGATATCAGTTAATTTCAAAATGGTGATGGAATATGTGGGGAAATTAGAGGGAAAACAACTAAACCCATACAAGGCGATGACCTAGATTGTTGTGTACACCAAGCCAAGAGCTATCGATGTGGAGCTAGATATAAGCTAACTAGTTAACAAACTGGCTAGCTATTACATTTCCTAATTCACACATATTAGCCTACTCCTGAATAAACACACTGTTACAGGGAGAGCTTAAAACATCAATCAAACCCACCCACTACTTATGCCATCCAAATAATGTTACGCTAATAACGTTACACAGTGAAACAGGCTTATGAGATTACAACCTTCTCCGGAACCTTGGATCTGTCTCCGTGATAAAAACAAACTTTTTGTCCTTTTCAAAAAAAGGTCTGAGTCAAACATTTTATGAGTCACTCCACATAGAAACTATGTCAAGCTCGTATTCCGTTCTGCAGGTTATTGGTGGATAACATTGATTAATGCAGATAGGAAAAATGTGGTGCAGTTAGCTGTGACGCCACTCACGGAATGAGGAACAAATCTGAATAATGGCCAGTTATCCTAAAGAGACAGCTGGTTGGGTAATATTGATAATGCGAAGGGCATTCATTTAAAGAGTTCACAGGAAGCGGCTGGCTTCTTCCAGTCCCAATTACAGATAGCAGCAGTCCTTGTTTAGCTGACACTAAATGCCTCTGGGGGAGAGGACACAATTGCCTGCCGAGAAAGTGAGAGTCATTTATTATAATTTAATATTTATCTATTGGAGGAGGCTGAGTTATCAGAAGACGCTAAATCGAAAGACAGCCAAGCGAGTCAGCAGAAAAAAAGAAGCTCTGATTACCCTCGAAGAGATTGAACTGACGGAGAGATTGAACACATTTTGCATTTTGTAAAATGTTATGTAAGGACAGTCTGAATTTACTGAGTCAGAGAACATAATGCTTACTCCTTTATTGAAAAAGCCAAGACCCCTTAAGTCTAGAATGCTGATGGGCAAATTCTAATTAAAATCATGGCAAAAATGGCTTTGATATGCATGGTAGCGTCTGGGTCAAAGGGCTTATGCTTGTGCAGGAAATGTTTCTTTAAATGCGTTTAATGATTATGGCAACTAATGTTCTTCGGCAGGGTTATCAAATATTTTAACCTCCCAAATTACAACTATGGTGACTTGAAAAACGTGTGGGCTAATGCATTAGTGTCTTCGGGGGAGGGCATGGTCATTCTGCACTCTGATGCAGTCCTAATGGGCACTGCAACCAAATAGGCAGGGGGCTTTTACTGTTAAAGGGAGAATTCAACATATTGGCAATGAGGCCCTTTATCTACTTCCCCAGAGTCAGATGAACTCGTGGATACCATTTGTATGTCTCTGTGTCCAGTATGAACGAAGTTAGAGGTAGTTTCGCGAGCCAATGCTAACTAGCGTTAGCGCAGTGACTGAAAGTCTATAGGTATCTGCTAGCATGCACAAAGACATACAAATGGTATCCACGAGTTCATCTGACTCTGGGGAAGTAGATAAAGGGCCTCATTGCCAAAATCCCGAAGTATCCTTTAATGCAACTTATACGACTGAGGAAAATAGGGATACGTTAATGTGTTTCAAATGAAAAGTGAAAGGCACAAGTAAACTTGATTTTGTGAGTGGTTGGGGAAGTAAGATGCTGTAAATTGTGTGTGAGAGGTTATCCAAAACAGACTGGGGTAATAATGCTGGTGGAGAGAGAGAGAGAGGGGTTTGTAGGAAGAGTGGTTGTTGTCAATAGGCCTTGACATGGAGTACTGTACACACACTTTTATAAAAATCTTACCTCAAATTACCAATGTTAAAATCAGTGTGTATGTGCACATGCACCTGTGTGTGTTTGCGTGTGTGCACATCCGTGCATGCCTATGCATGCGTTCACATATCTGTGAATGATTATCTAGAACATTTTTCATTCTAAATCAACATCCAACATCTCTCATGTAAGAACTAACTATATTCCAGAAACCAGGGACAAGAAGCTGGGTTAGCTCTGGACATGAAAGAGTTGGATAATTATGTACAGGAGGAAAGGAAATGGCCACCATTAAGCTGAGCTGCCATCAGAGAGAAGGCTCACAGCTGGACCTGGCTGGGAAAAGAGGGTGAATACCCCTTTAACACATTTCTCCTCTCTACCAACCCTTCTACTAAAGCACGATTCACAGCTGTACATGTATTATACTGTATAATGCAGAGCCATGGATAGAGATTATATATGGCTCTAGTTTAATGTATGTCAAATGGTGGTGCTGGAAGTGTATATGATAATGACAGATGGCACATGTGACTATTCATACACGTGTGACAAAGAAAAAGTCACTGGTCATTGGCTAGCAATGTACATACAGTACAACATCACAAAGGACAAGCAATATAAAACAACAACTGCTTTTTATTCAACAGATAGTTCTGGTAGAACAAATCAAAATGACTTGAACCCTATCAAGATTTTACAGCAGTCCTCTTCAGTAACATTACACTTCTCCACAGTAGTGGCACTGCTATTGAGGACCATACACATGAGTAGGCCATCATCTTAGTAGCCACCGCTACGCTAAATCCTGAGTGCCTTAATCGGACTGATGGCTTCCCCTCATAAGTGTCTGCTTCACCTAATAAGTGGGCGCTCGACAGCTGTTTTGCACTGTTTTGCTTTGGCTTTATTCATCAAACTAGTAAGAAGGCTATGGCCCAGAAGGCTATGGCCCAGAAGGCTATGGACTTTGGCTTTCGCCTGGAATTGTTTATTTATGTCTGAGAAAAAATATAACTTTTCAACCCATATGATCTAGTACACAATAAAAGTATAATAAAACATATACAAATATGATGATATCATAGCAAATTCATGACGTGAATGAACAAGCCTTTTCATACTTTATAATATGTCTATATATAGTTACAATCAGTTTTAGGAATACCCAAAATATTTCACCTTCTTTATTACTTTACCCAACATATCATGACATTAGTGATAGTCAAAATTTGTGACATTTATGAACGTCTAAATCAACATTTTGGCTATTTAAACAGCGTATCTCCACCCTATCGACAAGGGGATGTGCACTTTTTAAAAGGGCGCTTTTTCTTGGTTCTACTGATGTGCTTTGTGTCTGTCTCCGACGTAGAAAAAAGTTTGGGACTTCCACACAAAATTACTTCTTTACATATTTTAGGTTTAAGGAAGTGTGTAGGTCTCATTCTTTATCGTACAGCTATGAAAGTTATATATTTAGAACTGCCTGTTCGCTCGGTAGGAATCCAGCGATGTCTGTGGCATGTCTGTGTTGTGAGCGAGTCGACCGAAAGAGCTGCTTTTCTAAGGACCACCCCTTTGACGTGACGTGGCAAAGAGCTGACAAAATGGATTGTAATGACGCAGCCGACCACTGTCTAGTTTTTTGTCTTCTGACTTAAAAAATGAATAAATTAAGTAATGTAAACATAAGATCAATAATAAATCTAGTGCCCGGAATCGGGCACTGTAGTCTTAAATCCTATGATGTTTAGTTTTTTACTTCTGACACCATTCACCAGTATAGTATAGTGTCTGACACCAACTCCAAGTAACTCTGACACACCTTCCATGGACATGTGACTGTCCAGACATGGTCACGTACAGAGTCAAATGTTGCAAATGTTAGTATAGGGAGGATGAAAAAGGAGGAATAAGGTAAGACCAGTTACATCAAAAACACTGCTCATCCAATTTAACTATTCAAGCCAATAATCATTCTTACCAACACATTTTGCTCAGCATCTAGATTTCTATAATATCTGTTTCTGGTGTAATGCTTCCGGCCTAAGTCTAAAGATAGTCCATGCACTAATTGTTTAACCCGGGGTCTCGGAAATCAATTTGAACTCTTGACAGAACGCCTCTAAGTTCAGCTCCTCCACCCAGGTATAAGCCATTTATAAGCCATTTCAAAAATAATTAGTGTGTGTATGGAATGGAATAAAATCTGATCTGCTCTTGGTTGATGAGGGTTGTGAAGGGAGCCAAAGCTACGTTATCTTTGAGCGTTTTGGCTGCTTCCTCCCCTGTGTGCCTTTTCTCACAGCGGGGGCTACATAGGCCTCACGTACGACCGGCACCCTAATCCCATTTACTCTGGTATTTAACCAGAAGGAGATCTAACCCTCGTCTCCTCCAACCATCAGTAATCAATGATGAAGATCAAAGATGAGTCTAATGTCACTCTACGTTAGGCATGACACTGGCAGAATGTCTCCCCACAACAAACAGGGAGGGAGAAAATAGGACCTAAAAATGAGCAAGTATAGGATCTTATTGAAAAAGACAGGATAAGGTATTTGTTAGGGTGTTTATTTATCTATTTTGATATTAAGAAATGGGCTTGACTGCCTGTGTAGCATTGTAGCCATGAATGTCATTGTGCATTTCAGGCTAAGCAACTCAGTAGAATTAGCTCTCTGCCTCACCAGTCAACCTGAAAAAACTTGCCCCAAATCGAGTAAGATGGACAACATCATCAATGGCATATACTCCTTATAGGAGCGAAGGGCTTAAGTCTGGTAAATCAAGTCTTAGCAGTGCTCCACACTCTCATGCTCTGAGTGCATTCTCCAAGGATGTTCTCTTAAGTACTTTCTTGTGAGGACGAGAGTGTGGAAAACGCATGAAACATTACATTTGACAAGCACTCGCACTCCCTCTACTGTATTACTTCCCGCTTCACCTCCCCATTCACTGAACCTTCTTCCAGCCAGGACAGTGGCAATAGAGATTAAACAAGATATACTCAAAGCAAACGTTTTACTTCATAACTATCAGCTAGCTATATGTAAATCATAATAATGTAGCTAACCAGATAGTTTAACAGGCTAAAATGACCTAAAACTAATGTTATGCAAGGTATATGTCAATTCTTCATGGGTAGCTAGCTAGCTAACAATTCTCTAACAATAGTAGCTAGCCCTATTGACTTACTATGGGCTTGCGATCTACGCACACTACAGTGGGTTAACACAGCATGTATTTATTAACGTATCAAGATAAAATATTGTAGTCAGGCAACATATGAGATGTGAATAGGCAACATTTCATTCCGAAGTCAGAGTGTATTTTCTCTCGCTTCAGCTCAAATAATGAAATAATGATTTCAAGAAATTGTGCTTAATCTTTTACGTGGTTGTGTCATATTTCTGTGCATACTTTCCGTTGAAGCTTGCATCGATGCATGCTTCAAAATATGTACAAACAGAGTACGCATTCAAGAAGTGTCCTCCGTGCTCCGTTTCGCATACTTTGATTTGGACTCATACTCCGACCATCCCATACTCCAATTTGCATGCTCGGAACACAGTATTTTGAGAAACACCCAATGACTTCCAAACTTTAGGATCTAGCAGATTTCTAGTGATAACTGTCTGTACTGGCTGTAACCCCCTGACATAAAACCTTCATAAAAACACCATAACATGTAATTAAAGTGTCTTACAACCAACCATACGTGTGTGTGTTTGTGTGTATGTGCCCTAGTGTGCATGTGCGTGTGTGCAAAGATTAAAACTTGCTTATGACACAACCGATTAGGCAGCAAAACAGGGCGAGGGTTCCCTAAGCGGAATGGACCTCAGTGTGTTGTAGTAGCTTTTCTAGTCGATGATTCAATGAATCAAGGAAAATAACCACACATGATTCAATTAACTTCACCAATCATCTGTAGTGTATTCTCCAAGACTTAGTCAACTCAAAATGCTCGGAGTGTGCAGAAATGCTGCTAACACAGGGGTTTGAAGGCACACAGTGTCCCCCAAGTTGGATTATACCTCAATAAAGGCAGTTGTGAATGGATTTAGAGAATGCTTTTGATGCCTGGAAATAAAAGGAACACATTCCATAAATATGTACTGTACTGATCCTTCAAATAGACAATTGTTTATTTATAGTGAACACTGATATGGAAATATCTGGCATAAGAACATCAAATGTGACTCAGAGAACAGTATATTATACCCCTATTTTTCAGCTGTAAGAATATAAAAACCTCAACCACATCATCGAAAATATTAAAACCACTATACATGGGATAATTAAAAGTAATATAATACATAATAATCTAACAACAAAAGCCAACGACTACTAGATGTTCATTCTCTTATCTCAGGCCTTTTACAATACACCATTAGCATTTTCACAATGGCAGAGGATGGATAAACCTCTGACAACTCTCCAAATCAAGTGGTGGCCCCAATTCTCATTTAGCCAAAATGCTAATGATTCTTAAGATAATTCAAGTTCTAATTATAATTTTTTCATTAAAAGCCCAGGCTTGGTAATTAAAGGACTGTGAACTTCTCGTCGGTCCTATTGATTATTTTTAACCTCATTTTGGAGAGAAATCCAAAGTAAGGCTGTGAGAGAAGCCCTGTAGCCAGTCAAAGAATGGATCAGACGAGGGGTCATGTTATTTGCAGTTTCCCGCCGTACTGTCTAGGCCTGTTGATAAAGATGGCACGTGTCGAGAGCAAGTGCCCTCCCCTCGTTCAATCGCCCTGTTACAAACACAGTCAAATTAAAATTGTATCAACATTTGATCAGCAGAAAGTCCAAAGCAATCCTCTGCGTTATTATTCCCCCTCCGTGAAGCAAGCTGCCTATGAAATGAGCAGCTGCCGGCTAAACAGGGTCTATTATGATTTTGTGAAAGTGGTTAGTCTTTGCTAGAACATCAGATAAGTGGAAAAAGTCATTTTGCCTCTGCACCATTACTGAAACTCAAAACCAAGTGATGAGTTCAGAAGGGGGAAATTAGAAAAACATGGAAATTCCAAATCATATAACTTCCCTCCTCCAGCCAGAATCTGTCACTGCCGAAACTCACGGTGGTTCACACACTCCCCTGGAGGAAGAGGACTTGTCTTGACCACCTGTGGTGTTGTGACGCCCACTGTGCAGACACTTAGGGAACACAGCTCGGAGGCAGAGAACACTGGAGAAACGCATCCTTCCTAGTCTGACCTCCACTAAGTTATCACATATCTAAATGGGTTGGATTGGTGAAAGTAATAGGGTGGTAACCTTGCTTTCAATTATCTAATCACTTACAGATCTGTGATAATCTCAATGAAATAAGGAAGGGAGGATTCATGTATTCTGTATTCGTACAGGACCCATGGTTGCATCCCAGTAATATTTCCTTTCTCATGAAGTCCTTTCTACATCCCACAGATCTAAAATAATTGGATTGGTGGAGGCATGGGCTAGTGGCTAGTGGAAGTTTCCACCATATATATTTTTTACACCAGTCCTTTTCTTTTAAATCAGTGAAGGGAAGTGCACACTTTGGGACAAATGAGAGATAATTGGAACAATTGGAACATACAGTATATCTGCTATACTACACCTCACTCATATACACATAATAATTTACAGTTCTTTTCCACAAACCTTTTTTCAAGTGGACATGTCATCCAATGTATCTAAAATTATGAAAATCATAAATATATACAAAATAAGTGGCGACAGGGAGCAGGAATGCTGCTGGTTTGACAGTAAAAAAAATGGCTTGCCTCCGACTGGCAAGTAAAAGGTGCTATCTAGAACCTAAAAGGGTTCTTCGGCTGTCCCCATAGAATAACCCTTTGAAGAACCCTTTTTGGTTCCAGGTAGATCGCTTTTGGTTCCAGGTAGAACTCTTTTGGGTTCCATGTAGAACCCTTTCCACAGAGGGATCTACATGGAACCAAAAAGGGTTCTACCTGGAACCCAAAAGAGTTCTACCTGGAACCAACAAGATTATCCTATGGGGACAGCGGAAGAAGCCTTTTGCAACCCACTTTTCTAAGAGTGTAGTGTCGCCTGTCGGGAGAAGGGTGGATGGGCTGTGTTTGGGAAACGACACGTCAGCTTCAGGAGCACGGTTGCCCAATGACTCAAGCGGCCTATCACGAGTTGGAGTCGTAGACACCCCCCTCTCACATCTTTGACACCTGTCCCAAAATTGAGAGCAGAACCTTTGATCTGAAGAGATAACTGGCTCAGCCAGGTAATATGGAGAGAAATCAAAGCCAAATTGAGAGGAGAGAGAAAGTAAACAGAAATGTAGATGAGAGTAGAATAGGAGTCCTGCGGCTATCACCATACTGTGTGTGTACATATGTACTGTCTCTACACAGTGCTCTGTTTCCATAGTAACACACACACGGACACACACACGGGGACACACACCACACACACACACAACGCCCCAAGGCGTCCGTCTCCCTCGACTGATGTTTTTCACTTGGACCGTATCAATAGATAAACATGTGAGATTATGAAGCCATTTCATCTGACTGATCTGTGATCAGGCAATGCTGTGAGTGGCTACATCAGCAGCTACACACCAGGGTTGGGGTTCATTCCCACAAATGTAATTCTAATTAAATTCCCTCTCCCTGTAAATTCCAATTAATTCAATTCAAATTCCAGGTCAGTCTTTGAATTCAGAGATAATTCAATTATTCTCAATTCCAATGTTAGGTCAATTCCAATAATGAAATTCCCAATTCAATATTATCCCCAACAATTCCACAAATTCCAATTCCAATTCAATTCCCTCAGGCTTTCAGGCTGATCATGTTACTGTCAGATAACCTAGCTATACTGGAAATATATCAATATAAGTTTAAATGATTTAAAACAAATACTGCAGTCCATTTTTTATACTAAGTGATTTAATTCCATTAATTGGGAAATGTACAAATATTGAATTCCAATACAATTCCAAATATATCTTTTTTAGAATTGCAATTCAATTCAAACAGTCAAATTCCATAACTTGGAGATTGTTGAAATTTGAATTGAACTCAACGTACATTTTCCACTTCATGACTGAATTCACAAATTTAATTGGAATTTCAAATTAAATTGGAATTGACCCCAACCCTGCCACACACTATCCCTCCCTGCATCAGGAGATCTCTTAGCCGCTGTAACTGTCTCCAGGAGAACTCTATCATCCAGCAATCAGAGCATTGCCTCTGATCTCAAGCATTACTTGGACTGTGATCCAAGGCCAAGAACCCAAGAAGACACACAGCCAACAGGTGAACCAGCATGAGGGCCTATGAACTGGGATTGGTACACTCTTAAAAATAAAGGTGCAAATTGGAATCAAATAGGGTTCTTGAAAGCGATGCCATAGGGGAACCATTTTAGGGTCTCTAAAGAACCATAAATATGATGGTTCTTTGAAGAACTATACAAAAATCCAAAACCAGAACTGTTTTGGCCTTCCAGGACCTGAATTGAATAGCCCTGCTGTAGGGTTTTAAGCCTTATTTGCATATTTCCCAGGGTGCCTTTCGAGTGAGTTACCAGTAAAACCCATGACTGTGTTTGCTAGTGACAGAGACATGGTTGTTGCATTCATTTTCAGTCCTGTGGCCTTCAATTATTGAAGACAATACAATACATACTTCATAAGGCCTTTTGACGGCCTAGTTTTACCCTCGTACAGTGGCCTGAAACTCATAGTTTACAGGCGACATCAGGCCTGCAACTCACATTATGCTGGCTTGCAAAGTGATGTGTAATTCCTATTGGAATCCAGCCAGAGTGGGAATATCCAACATTTGGAATTTGTTGGATATCCCCAGTATTTAGTTTTAGTATTTCATAAGGATCCCCATTACTACCTGCATTCAGAATACTATTATGTATTATATATAAATATTAGAATAATATATTTGAGTAGCATAAGATTAATTAATCAATCAATGTACATAACAAAACTCGGAAATAGGAAAATCGGAAAAGTCCATCTTGCTAATTGGTTGTAGTTATACACATGCTGTGTTCAACCAGTTAGCAAGTCAAAAATGTAATAGATCTCCAAGGAACCTTAACAGTTGAGGAAGAACCATTTAAGAACCTACTGCATTCACTACACACAGTAGTTTGGAGCAAATGTATAATCTTACTGCAGATAGTGTTATTTCTTACTGTTTGAGGCAGATCCAAGGATAGAGATAGTGAAGTGTGTTTTGACAAAATCAAAGTATGGGATGAGGGGATGTTGCGACTACAGAATTGACACTAACTTATCTCAAATAGAATCAACTGCAAATCTATCTGTACTGCTATATAGTACAGTACTTGCTGAGAAAAGTGCTTTACAGTACTCTATGTCTACAACTCTGTTGGGAGCTGTAGGAAGATTTCACTCAAAGAGGCTGCATTTACACAGGCAGCCCAAATCTGATCTTTTGTCCAATTATTGGCAATTAGAGCAAAAGGTCAGAATTGGGCTGCCTGTGTAAACGCAGCCGTAGAGTCACGATATCTCTTATTTAACCAATGGAGGGCCACACAATCCAGGTAAACTGAAAAACACTGATTCCGTCACACACACAAACCTTTGGTGTATGTGACGGGCCTGTCAGAGGATGGTTGCCTAGCAATGCTTATCTCCAATGCCCTCAGTGAGGTCAGCCTCTTCTTAACTGAGTGTTCCATCCTGATCGTCATTGGGAGTCTGAGAACCCTCACCCTGTGTGTATGTGCGCGCGCGTGTGTGTGTATACAGTATGTGTGCAATACTGTATGATACCTTTTTTTTATCAACTAGCACAGGTGAATCACAGATACTGTACCACCATGTACAGTCCTTAAACATTTTATTGCAGTCAAGGACATTCTGAAAAGCTTTTCATTGGCATAGTTGTTGTGTGGGTTCATGGCTCCACAGGATTTAGCCTGCATAGAAGGTCATTAACAAACCATAGATCCAATGGTCCCAATGGATAAACAAAATCGGGTAATTAGCTTATTCATTATAATCCCTTTTCATCTAAAATATCTTAGTTAAGTCCCAACTCAGAACCTGGCTTTCATTCCGACTGATAACAGAAATCTCCTATTTGATACCAGCCAGATCCAGGTCAGTCATCCCTCTCACAACGCACAGCCAAATCAAACAGGACTGATTCAGAGATCAAACCTAATCAAACCAAATGCTCCTAAGGGGAGCCAACCTGTTTTCAGGTCAGAGAAACCTACTGATCTAGAATCAGGAACTATTTGTCCCCTGATTAAATGGCTTTACTCCTGTGATCGCTGGAAATTGACCTCAGTCCAGGGTTTCACCTTGAAGGGTACACATTTATCTTGGCCGCCCCCTGGGGGAACAGAAGGGGGCGTTTATATGTTACCGCTGCTCTGGGATCAGTGTGGGGCTAGTGGTCACAGGGTCCCTTAGGCACTATCGCTCTCCCACTGTGGATCAATGGTGACACTATTAACAGCTAGTGTTGAGGCCACATTAGCTGGATCCACGTCTCACAGCCAGCTGCAGCCTGCAGACCTTGACCCCAGTAAGGGAGCGTTAAAAAGGGGTGGGGGCATGGGAGTGGATGTTGATGTTGATGTGCAAGGCTTGCACAATCACTTACCCCCACAAATCTCCCCCATCTCCCTGCCCCCGCCCCCTTTCCAATCAATAGCCCAATCATTTTCAGTTTTCCTAGCAAAGCGCTAGTTGGAGATGCGTTGTCAGTTATTCCTTGTGGCGATGGCCCTTTGGATAGGGGGAGTGTTAGGCTGTTCTAGGTCCCCTGTATTTCCGCTGTACAGGCTGGGAGTGCTTATTGATCCAGCACGACCAGAGATATTTACTGCCGTTGATGAGCCACACATTAACCTCTTATACACACACACGGACTCACACACACGCACACAAACATACACACGGATGCAGGCACGCACACATGCCCAATCACACACATGCACACACACACATACATGCATGCACACACAAACACACACAGACACACAAACACATATATTGCCCCCGCACTGCCCCAATGGATACATACTGTATGTATCCACACATAATGCACAAGACTATGAACAGCCATTGAAAACACATAATTCATGCACATCATAAAACAGATAGCTACAGTAGGACTAGGATGATTAATCAGTGTGCTAAAGACAAATGGGTCAATCAATGCTGCAGCAGAGAGACAACAGAGGAAACATGGGGAGATTGTTTGGGGAGCATGCGCTCATTTGGATCATAAAAAAGATAGTATCATTTTATATCTGTTAGAAAATAGTAGTGGCTTGAATTATAGCACTTAAAACAATGAAATTAAGCAACAATGGACGCTAAACTCTTATCCTTTTCCATATTTACAATGTGATGAGGATGAAATCATACCTTTAGTTTTTTTATAAAATCTCTATACTAAAATTAGCAGTAGGCTTACATAATGAGGTAAATAATTATTATTTCTTACAAACTATGGAATCATAATATCCATCCTTATATTTTTTATTTTGCATGTGTGTCTAAAATGAAATAGAGCATTACAGTTTGTCAGCACGTCAACAGTCTATTTCCCGCCAGAACACAACAATTTCCATAGCATTATTGTGTCTCAATTTGTCGTGGCAGGGGAACTGAGCTTTTCCAAAAGCTGCTCTTTTCTCAGCAGGCAGGATCCAGCCCCACTGTATCCAACTAATGAAATGGTTTTCAATGTATTCCTTACAAGATATGCCGCTATCTTCAATCTTCCCAACAGACAAGTCCGACAGCTCCTAGAAATAATATAATGTACAGTATTTCGGGGGACAACTCAAATTGTGTGTGACCCAAAAAATTCATGGAAACAGCAGAAAAAGAGTAGGAATGATTTTAAATTCTGTATGAAAACTATACACTCAATGCATAGGCTATCCTGGGGGCGATTTATTATTAACTAGTGACCTCAGCTGTATAACTAAAGACGAGGTATGACCTTGGTACTAAAAGTTAAGGGACTCACGGATGTGCTTACTAGGAGCTAAATCTACAATGAGTTAGATACCATTTGATAGACAGAAGTAGATTGTGAGAGAAGCTCTCTATCATATGTGCTGAAGGAGTCAAGGAGATGAGAGGAATACATACACAAAAGTATGTGGACACCCCTTCAAATGAGTGGATTCGGCTATTTCAGCCACACTCGTTGCTGACGGGTGTAAAATCGAGCACACAGCCATGCAATCTCAATAGACAAACATTGGCAGTAGAAGGGCCTTACTGAAGAGCTCAGTGACTTTCAACGTGGCACCGTCATAGGATGCCACCTTTCCAACAAGTCAGTTCGTCAAATTTCTGCTCTGCTAGAGCTGCCCCAGTCAACTGTAAGTGCTGTTATTGTGAAGTGGAAACATCAAGGAGCAACAACAGCTCAGCAGCGAAGTGGTAGGCCACACAAGCTCACAGAACGAGACCGCCGAGTGCTGAAGCGAATAGCGCATAACAATCGTCTGTCCTCGGTTGCAACACTCACTACCGAGTTCCAAACTGCCACTGGAAGCAACATCAGCACAAGAAATGTTAGTCGAAGAGCCGGGAGCTAAATGAAATGGGTTTCCATGGCCGAGCAGCCGCACACAAGCCTAAGATCACTATGCGCAATGCTGGAGTGGACTCTGGAGCAGTGGAAACACGTTCTCTGGAGTGATGGATCACGCTTCACCATCTGGCAGTCTGACAGTCGAATCTGGGTCTGGCGGATGCCAGGAGAATGCTACCTGTCCGCAGCATACAATGACATTCTAGACGATTCTGTGCTTCCAACTTTGTGGCAACAGTTTGGGGAAGGCCCTTTCCTGTTTCAGCATGACAATGCCCCCGTGCACAAAGCGAGGTCCATACAGAAATGGTTTGTCGAGATCGGTGTAGAAGAACTTGACTGGCCTGCACAGAACCCTGACCTCAACCCCATCGAACACCTTTGGGATGAATTGGAACACCGACTGCAAGCCAGGCCTAATCGCCCAACATCAGTGCCCGACCTCACTAATGCTCTTGTGGCTAAATGGAAGCAAGTCCCTGCAATAATGTTCCAAAATCTGGTGGAAAGCCTTCCCAGAAGAGTAGAGGCTGTTATAGTAGCAAAGTGGGGACCAACTCCATATTAATGCCCATGATTTTGGAATGAGATGTTTGACGAGCAGGTGTCCAAATACTTTTGGTCATGTAATGTATGAGCCCAGCAACTGACAGAGACGCATGTACGGTGTCCATTTTAGGACATCCTCAGCCACTGGCATGATCAGAAGACATTGGCTCACGTCCACCATCACCTAACAGGAGCAAGCGTTTTCAAACAGAAACTATACTCCAAAACCAATAACTCAAGGTAAACCAACTTATATGTTTTGGAAACATTCACAAATATTTGGTCTAGAGAGCCTGCCCCAGCAAACATCCAATTCCCTGAGAAAATTAACACAACTCTCTTCTCAGAGCCAAACTGGCACATTTTTCCCTATTCGACCCCTATTAGTACTGTGCCAGGTTTGAGATGGGCTGTGATAGGCCATAGGGGGGAGGAGGTGGCAGCAGGGGCAGATGGGACCAGGTTGATGTATTATGCATGGGTGACAAGAGACCTCAGGAGGGCCAGCTGAGGAGAGGGAGAGGGGGACAGATTGATCCAAGGACACCCTGGGGCACCCCGCCACCACACCAGCCCTCCCTCAGGCCTCAGGGGCCCTGGACGGGCCTCGCTGGCTCTGTGACATTGGGCATGGTTCCAAATGACCTAATATATATGGGGGAGTCAGTCTATCTATTGTACTGAAATATTAATTGGAGTACTCAGGATGGGCATTTGCAGGTAATTTTTCAGGAGTAAGTCCTCAAAACAGTACCAGCAGACAGAGTTTGGAACTCACAACAAATACTGCATTTGACTCATCATCAAACACACCTTCGAAGTGTTTATTTATGTTATTGTAGCTATATTTTACACACTAGTACTATTACACTAAAATTTTGTTTTTGTTTTAAAAAAAGTGTTGTTTCCACCGACCATCTGAGATTAGAACATTTGCCCCAAACCCGATGAATATGAAGGAACTGTGGACCTACTGTATAGCCTTTAACATTACGTACCCTTTTCAGCCCCTGCACAACATATCGGATCATCTAGACTATACAGGAAGCGGAGTTCTATTGATCCATTAGGGGTGTATTCAGTGATGTGAAACGTTCTGAACATTACAGATAGAAATAGAATAAATAGAGCATACACCATTGCCTATTCTATTAAACACACAGTCATATCTGTTCTACATAACACATTTCTATCTGAACGTTCTGTAATGTTACATGCTCTTGAACATGCCCTTGTTGTCTTTTCAACACTGTCATTATCAGCTCCACTGTTTATTGCTTCGCGTGCAGACTGACAATGATTAGATACTGTATTGTTATAATGCCTTCCAGGGTTTTCAATTTAGGATAGGATCATTTTGAAGAAAGAAGTTCAACAACAGGTTGAAACTCAGTGGAAAACATGGTTGTTGTGGATGTTGTTTCAAAGCCTAACACAACTAAATGGACAGCACTCTAAGATTATGATTAATTCAAAACACCCATAAGCATATTAGAGTTTATGCATATGCATAGGCCTATGAGCCCAAGCCCCCCCCCCAAAAAAAAAAAAACATAATTAAAATAATGATTGTGAACTGGTTCTCCGGTACATTAGTAAGAATGTCTCATCCCTTGTTCAAAAAGGGCCTTCTTCCCTTTATCCAGATTACAACCTCTCACTTTTATTTAATTGAAAGTTGAACCTTTTTCAAAATATCGGCCTTTCTAAAACAAGCCATAAAAAGCTGGTTGCAATTCCAGTTTCATCCTCCAGAAAAGACAGAACAAATATTACAAAAAATTAAATGGTTAAATTAAAATATACTAATTGATAAAAACAAATTTTATGGACATTTTTTTTTCAAGGAATTATCTTTGTAACTGATATTATGAATACGAAAGGTGGAGTTATTTCACATGTGCAGTTAACAAACATATATGGGAATGTTTGCTCTATCCAAATTTA
Organism: Coregonus clupeaformis; assembly: GCF_020615455.1. Taxonomy (NCBI): domain Eukaryota; kingdom Metazoa; phylum Chordata; class Actinopteri; order Salmoniformes; family Salmonidae; genus Coregonus; species Coregonus clupeaformis. Next base: position 33,377,049 of record NC_059215.1, on the reverse strand, counting down.
CAACCAACTGATTGCAGCATTACGGCAAAAATGGAGGAGGCAAGTGGAAGGGGGAGAAGGTAGGGAACTTGTTTGTTTGCCCTTTATTAAAGACCAAAATGTAAGAAAAAAATTGTCATAAATAAATAAAAATATCAGTTTTACTTGAGGACCAAAATGTTGACCGCGGCGCCATACAGGTTGTAAAATAGCTGGGAAGAGATTTTCGATGTGCCGATTCCCTGGCACATGGTTTACGAACTGATACGCAAAACAACGCTTGATTCAAAACTTACAGTTTTTCAATTTAAATTATTATACAAAATTCTTGCCACAAACATGGTACCTATATGGGGCATACAACCATCTCAGCTCTGCAGATTTTGCTACAAAGAGACAGAATCATTCGATAACTTATTTTGGTATTGCCCCTATGTAGCTTGTTTCTGGTCACAGGTTCAGGAATGGCTGAAAAATCACAACATTTATCAAAAATTAACCCTACAAATAGCACTGTTGGGAGATTTGGAAAACCAGGTTCAGACAGGTTCAGAATTTATGTGAAACATCACAGCACTATTGAAAAATGTGTGTAGAATGTACATGTATCAACAACAACAAAAAGCTGTAAAAACAAGGTTTATTTTTGTCCTCCGAAGAGGGGTGGTGGTGGATGGGACAAAAAAAATTCAAATAACAATAATAATAATTAAGATTGTGCCATTATACAATATATAGCCTACCGCACATTATACATGGCAGAAAAACATTTAAAAAAAACTGGATTTAAGATGTCTTTGGTACATAAATGGTCTAGCCTATACTCCAAAATTAAACAAATTCTAGTAATCGCCTTTGAGTGTAGATGTCACGCCCTGGCTCTGGGGACAATGTTATGTTGAGCCAGGGTGTGAAATTCTATGTTTGATTTTTCTATGTTGGTCTGAGTGACTCCCAATCAGAGGCAACGAGTGTCAGCTGGGTGTCTCTGATTGGGAGCCATATTTAACTATCTGTCTTTCACGTTGTGTTTGTGGTTTCTTGTTCGTGTTGGTTTGTGTTGTAACCATAGACGTCACGCATTCGTTGTTTATTGTTTTGATCGTGTGATCATTTAATAAATATAATATGTTCACCCGCAACGCTGCGCCTTGGTCTCTCCATGACGATCGTGACAGAAGAAACCACCTAAACCAGACCAAGCAGCGTGTCCAGGAGCCATCGCTGGCAGATCTCCGTGGCAGCCTCGACTGGGTCAAGCCTAGTGAGGAGCAGAGAGGGTGGACTTGGGACCAGTTGAGGAGGAGCTTCGACTGGGTCAAGCCCATTGAGGAGCTGAATGGCGAGAGTTGGAGACAGAGGAGCGAGAGTTGGGCGAGAACGATGGAGGCCTGGCCCACGGGGAGGAGAGACCCCCAGAAAATTTTTAGGGGGGGGCTCACGACGTCGGGGCAGCAGGAGGCCGCGATAGAGCGGTCCAGCGGGTTGGCAGAGGAGGCCGCCAGGTTACGGGAGTCACTGGTCACCAGGGGGAAGGAGGTTGTAGAGGCACGGCGAGAGGTACTGGCGTGTGTTGCCAGTCCGGTCCGGCCTGTTCCTGATCCCCAAGTAGGGCCAGTGGTGTGTGTTCCCAGTACGGTCCGGCCTGTTCCTGCTACTCCCACCAAGTCAGTGGTGCGTTTCGTCAGCCCGGCGCGGCCCGTTCCTGCTCCCCGCCCCAAGTCAGTGGTGCGCGTCGTCAGCCCGGTCCGGCCCATTCCTGCTCCCCGCACCATGTCAGTGGTGCGCGTCGTCAGCCCGGTCCGGCCCATTCCTGCTCCCCGCACCAAGTCAGGGGGTGCGCTTCGTCAGCCCGGTCCGGCCCATTCCTGCTCCCCGCACCAAGGCAGGGGTGCGCTTCGTCAGCCCGGCTCGGCCCGTTCCTGCTCCCCGCACCAAGTCAGTGGTGTGCTTTGTCAGCCCAGTCCGGCCTGTCCCGGCTCCACGCACCAAGCCTACGGTGTGCGTCGTCAGCCTGGTAAGGCCCGTTCCTCCTCCACGCACCAAGCCAGGGGTGCGCGTCGTCAGTCCAGCACAACCCGTGCCTGGGTCATGTCCGAGCCGGATCCGCCGCCTAGGCGGAGTGCCCACCCGGTCCCTCCCCTGTGGGATTTAGTTGGCGCGGTCGGAGTCCGCGCCTTTAGGGGGGGGTACTGTCACGCCCTGGCTCTGGGGACAATGTTATGTTGAGCCAGGGTGTGAAATTCTATGTTTGATTTTTCTATGTTGGTCTGAGTGACTCCCAATCAGAGGCAACGAGTGTCAGCTGGGTGTCTCTGATTGGGAGCCATATTTAACTATCTGTCTTTCACATTGTGTTTGTGGTTTCTTGTTCGTGTTGGTTTGTGTTGTAACCATAGACGTCACGCATTCGTTGTTTATTGTTTTGATCGTGTGATCATTTAATAAATATAATATGTTCACCCGCAACGCTGCGCCTTGGTCTCTCCATGACGATCGTGACAGTAGACTGTATTATTATGCATACTGGATGGACTAGTTAACTTATACTGCACTCCAAATTTTGTATTCATGAGTCTGGCCTAGGCGATGCTGTTGGTTCATTGATTGTGCAGGACAGCTAAGCCTACAATTATAGTGAATTGTATTTGATTTTGAATGGCCTAGTAATAGGGCTTTTTTTCCCATAATGAATAGGCTGAAACATTACCTTTAGCTACAGAATATCTCACCACCATGCGTTTCCATCTCCTCCTCTCTGTCCTTCATTCTTTCCTCCAGCGCTCAGAGAAAGGGGCTGTCAACTGTTTAATGAAATATGTTTAATTGTGAAAACATGTTACTATGGATGTCCCCGCACAGATTGCACTAAGTTTCCCAAATTAAGCAGTGGGTAATGCAGGAACAGGTTGGAGAGCCCATGGCATACAGAGTTTGGGCGGAATGTCACCTGTCGCGCAGAAAGAGGATGCATGCTCCTCAAACAGTGGTTGATGCGTGGAGTGAAATAACCGGAGTAGCCCAAAAAAACGAACCAGCTTGAAAGCGGCCTCCATTCACATTTCGAGTGCATATGGATGACATGTCTTTTTTCCCCTGTCCCTGCCAATTTGATAATGGGCCACTCTAAATCTAAACAAATTTTACACATTAGTAAAGACAAGATTACATTTAGAATAGTGAAACTATGATCACTTGATGAGAAAACAGTGTGTGCAGCCTGGGGCCAGGAAGAAAGAGCAAGCTTTTTTTTGCTACTTTCTCAAATCATCAATAGCCTGTACACTTTTAGAAAAAAGGGTTCCAAAAGGGTTCTTCGGCTGTCCCCAAAGGAGAACCCTTTTTGGTTCCAGGTAGAACCCTTTTTGGTTCCAGGTAGAACTCTTTTGGGTTCCATGTAGAACCATCTGTGTAAAGGGAGTCTACATGGAACTCAAAAGCCAAAAATGTTTCTTCAAAGGGTTCTCCTATGAGGACAGCCAAATAACCCTTTTTGGTTCTAGATAGCACCTTTTTTTTCTAAGAGTGTAGTCGCATCATGCAGCCCATATATGTTTTGATTTCTAAGACATTCTAAGGTTTGTATCATTCACAACTAAAGTTGCCAAATAACTCTAAATCTAACACATAGGACCTGTTTCAAATGATCACTTTTAGGCTCAACATAGTCCCTTCATATGCACACTCGCTCCGGAATGGGACAAATATCCTTTCTATTTCATTCAGCTAAGTTTAATTATATTCTTCTTAGTATAGAATCGTATAATATAAAATAATGGCACAGGACTTATAAGCATATCTTGTCTGCTAAATGAAGCCAACAGCCTATGGCATGGCATGTAGCCAGATAACATACAGTAGGCCAACTCATATTCTGTTCTTCTGAAATAAATGTTCTTATTTCATAATTTCTTTAGACCTGCCTAAAATAAATAATGCATTTATTGTGATGATGTATATTAAATTGATTTATTCTAAATGTAGATGTCCCATCAGTGGCTTGTATGCATGGAGACCTGGATATGCTAAACGTGTTTATGTTAATTTGCGGTCAATTACTGTGAGACCGGCAGTCTTTTGCATGACAGTCTGGTTTGGCAATTTATCGGCTGACAACATTTCATGACTGCAACAGCCCTATAGCCACATACGTAATACTTTGCACATTCCCTTTTTCTGTAAGTAGCGTACTAACACAGCTCAGCTTTAATTATTGCTGTTTAGGTATTTGATGGACATGGGAATGAAGGAGTGCTTATACCTGTTCAGCTTACACGTAGGGACCCTGTAGCGTGGAGGAGGGACCCTATAGCGTTTGCTTGAGGGGAGGAGGGACCCTATAGCATTTGCCTGAGGAGAGGAGTTGATACTCAGAGTGAAGTACATTGGAGGGCTCTGCAGCGAGGGATGCTGCCTCACAACCATGACCTTCATGGCAGTTTGTATCAGGCGGGCAATTTGAGATTTCTGTGGGATTGATAAATTGCCAAACCAGACTGTGATGCCATATCTCAGGATACTCTATAACTGCATGGTAGAACAGGAGCATTATTTTCTGGTCAACTCCAAAAACCCTGAGTCTATGTAGGAAATAGAGGCATTGGTGGACTCTGGAGCCCTCTCTCCTTTGGTGTGATATTTCACATTGGTTGGAATAAATGATTGCTGTTCACTCTCGAGATGGGAAACTTGTAAAGTATGAAGATGTAAAATGTATAGCCCTTTATAGTTTAACACAATTGATTGTATGTTAGAGTGTGTGTGTGTGTGTGTGTGCCTAGTCCTCTGTGGTGGCGTGTCTGCCGTTGCTCTGATGATTAAAGCAGAGTGGAGGTCAGAGCAATGGACAGCCTCCTTCATCAGTGTCTCCCTCCTGTGTGTATCAAAGTCACCCTCACTCCCGCTCTCCCCACACCCTATGAATCCCTTGCTCCCTTCTCTCCCTATCCCCCTCTCTTTCTCCTCCCTATCTTCCCCCTACACCTCACTCCCTCCCTCTCTTCATCTCTCTTCACCTCTCCCTATCCCTCTCTCCCCACCTCCACCGTCCCTCCCCCTCTCGCTGAGTGACAGCTCAGCTAATGCAGTCACAGTCAGTCATGGAAAAGGGATGGGGGAGGGGATGTAAGGGAGGTGGCGAAGACTCAACTTCCCATCTCTTTCCAGCTTGACGGGAGGATGCTCGCCAGATGGACCTTTGGAAGAACAGGATCGGATCAGGGGGAAGCAGGCTCTAGTTTGCCTGACTACCCAGATTTATTGCTCCAGCCAAACGCTAGGCCAAGCCAACGGACGTTAGTTTCTTCTCCGCAATGAGTCTGGATCTGAGTACCTCCCTGACCCTTCACCGAATGCGAACACATTCGGGGCCATCTGACCAATGGGTTGGGCCAAAGCCATTTCACACGTGGGTAAAGCGGCGGTTTGAAAATGTGTCATTGGCTTTGATACTCTGATTGGTTAGAGACGATCCGATCGCTGATTACTTTGTTTTGGACAATGCCTCTCGTGCCCCTCATCACCACAAACGACTTCAATGATGGCAGTCTCAGACTAACGTATGTAGCGAACGACAAAGCAGCGGAATAATTTAGTGTGAGTCGTCAGGCTTTAGTCACTAATGTGATGCTTTTTCATGCTAGTGGCATTAGAAGTTGGTGCAGGTACAGTGGGGAAAAAAAGTATTCAGTCAGCCACCAATTGTGCAAGTTCTCCCACTTAAAAAGATGAGAGAGGCCTGTAATTTTCATCATAGGTACACGTCAACTATGACAGACAAAATGAGAAAAAAAATCCAGAAAATCACATTGTAGGATTTTTAATGAATTTATTTGCAAATTATGGTGAAAATAAGTATTTGGTCAATAACAAAAGTTTCTCAATACTTTGTTATATAGCCTTTGTTGGCAATGACACAAATCAAACGTTTTCTGTAAGTCTTCACAAGGTTTTCACACACTGTTGCTGGTATTTTGGCCCATTCCTCCATGCAGATCTCCTCTAGAGCAGTGATGTTTTGGGGCTGTCGCTGGGCAACACGGACTTTCAACTCCCTCCAAAGATTTTCTATGGGGTTGAGATCTGGAGACTGGCTAGGACACTCCAGGACCTTGAAATGCTTCTTACGAAGCCACTCCTTCGTTGCCCGGGCGGTGTGTTTGGGATCATTGTCATGCTGAAAGACCCAGCCACGTTTCATCTTCAATGCCCTTGCTGATGGAAGGAGGTTTTCACTCAAAATCTCACGATACATGGCCCCATTCATTCTTTCCTTTACACGGATCAGTCGTCCTGGTCCCTTTGCAGAAAAACAGCCCCAAAGCATGATGTTTCCACCCCCATGCTTCACAGTAGGTATGGTGTTCTTTGGATGCAACTCAGCATTCTTTGTCCTCCAAACACGACGAGTTGAGTTTTTACCAAGAAGTTATATTTTGGTTTCATCTGACCATATGACATTCTCCCAATCCTCTTCTGGATCATCCAAATGCACTCTAGCAAACTTCAGACGGGCCTGGACATGTACTGGCTTAAGCAGGGGGACACGTCTAGCACTGCAGGATTTGAGTCCCTGGCGGCGTAGTGTGTTACTGATGGTAGGCTTTGTTACTTTGGTCCCAGCTCTCTGCAGGTCATTCACTAGGTCCCCCGTGTGGTTCTGGGATTTTTGCTCACCGTTCTTGTGATCATTTTGACCCCACGGGGTGAGATCTTGCGTGGAGCCCCAGATCGAGGGAGATTATCAGTGGTCTTGTATGTCTTCCATTTCCTAATAATTGCTCTCACAGTTGATTTCTTCAAACCAAGCTGCTTACCTATTGCAGATTCAGTCTTCCCAGCCTGGTGCAGGTCTACAATTTTGTTTCTGGTGTCCTTTGACAGCTCTTTGGTCTTGGCCATAGTGGAGTTTGGAGTGTGACTGTTTGAGGTTGTGGACAGGTGTCTTTTATACTGATAACAAGTTCAAACAGGTGCCATTAATACAGGTAACGAGTGGAGGACAGAGGAGCCTCTTAAAGAAGAAGTTACAGGTCTGTGAGAGCCAGAAATCTTGCTTGTTTGTAGGTGACCAAATACTTATTTTCCACCATAATTTGCAAATAAATTCATTAAAAATCCTACAATGTGATTTTCTGGATTTTTTTTCCTCAATTTGTCTGTCATAGTTGACGTGTACCTATGATGAAAATTACAGGCTTCTCTCATCTTTTTAAGTGGGAGAATTTGCACAATTGGTGGCTGACTAAATTCTTTTTTTCCCCACTGTATGTTAGCAAGTGAGATGTAGAAAATAAAAATGGTATACAAGACCAAATGATAAGACTACATACTAGTTGATTAAGATACATTAGCAGTATCAAAGTGAAATTAAATTGTTTTCTTTAAGCTAAAGGTATGATTGAAGGTAATTATACTTAATGATCAGGCAAACAATACCCACAGTGGGTTTCATAAGTATTCACCCCCCTTGGATTTTTGCATTACAAAGTGGGATTTAAATTAATGTAATTGTGATTTCTTTTGTCATTGATCTACACAATATAGTCCGTAATGTCAAAGAGGAAGAAAAAATCTATTATGTTTTATTATTAATGAAAAATAATATACCTTGATTGGATAAATATTCACCCCCCTGAGTCAATACATGTTAGAAACACCTTTGGCAGTGATTACAGCTGTGAGTCTTCTTGGGTAAGTGTTAATGGAGGGGGTCGCAGTTCCAGAGCAACCCACCAGGTGTCATCCTCCGACAACCTTTGGCACCTCCTCACTCACAGTCTGGACTAATCATCATCCTATTGGTGTCACCTGTGTCTACCTGTTCACCTGTGTATTTATGCCCTCACTTCCCTGTGTTCCCTTGCTCAGTTTTCTCTGCTAGTTTCTCTATGTCCAGCAGTACTACTCAGTATCTGATCGGAGACCTACATACAGGTACTTGAGAAGTGTTCTCCCTGTTTCGTTATTTGTTTCAGTCGCATTTTGGCTGTCAGACGGTTTTTGGAGACTTATTTGCTCTGCCTTTCTTTTATCTTGATAAGTCCGATATTTTGTATTTTGGCTTCGGGACCACCAGTAAAGATCCTTGTTTCACCATCTCTGCCTACTCCGTGGAGTTCCGGACCCAGGCTCGAGAGGCAGGATGGGAGGAGGCTGCCATGGTCATCCTTTACGCCCAGGGGCTATCGGAGGGGATGAAAGATGAACTCTCCTTCAGTGAGCTGCCTGAGCGACTGGACGGCCTCATCGAACTCTCAGTGCAGGTAGACAATCAGCGTCGTGAGAGGGCGACAGACTCCGTCACCGGCCCAGACCTAGCAGGCGTTCCCCGGGAGTATTGGGATCTAGGGGAGGTGTTTAGTAAGAGGCATGCCAAGGGTCTACCTCCTCACAGGCCATACGACTGCACTATCGATCTCCTGCCGGGCACCATGCCCACATGAGGGCGATTGATTTCCTTGTCCCGCTGCCCATGAGGGAGTATATCGACGAGGCACTCATCGAGGGTCACATCCGTCCCTCTACCTCACCCGCGGGCGCAGGCTTCTTCTTCGTGGGGAAAAAGGATGGTGGGCAGCGGCCGGGCGCCGTGGGCGCTCAACAACATCACGGTTAAGAACCGCTACCCACTCCCCCTGATGACGACGGCATTCGAGTCGTTGCAGCCTGGGTCTTCACCAAGCTGGACTTACGTAATGTCTACAACCTGGTGAGAATTGGAGAGGGGGACAAGTGGAAGACGGCTTTTAACACACCCAGTGGGCATTACGAGTACCAAGTCATGCGTTCGGTCTAGCCAACGTGCCTGCGGTGTTCCAGGCGTTTGTCAATGACGTGCTCCAGGACCTCCTTGACTACGGCGTCTTCATGTATTTGGATGACATCCTAATATTTTCGAAGGACACGAGTGAACACCAGCAGCACGTTCGGCAGGTCATCCAACGACTTCTCCGTCACGAGCTCTATGTCAAGGCGGAGAAGTGTGTGTTCCACACAGAGACAGTCTCCTTCCTGGGGTTCATTGTCACCCAGGGGGACCTACGGATGGACCCAGCCAAGGTCAGCGCGGTACTGGATTGGCCCCAGCCCTCATCCCTCAAGCAACTACAACAGTTTTTAGGGTTAGCTAATTTTTATAGGCGATTTATTTGCAATTTTAGCTCCCTAGCCGCTCCCCTGACAGTCCTCCTTGAACATAAGGAGTCAGTTACTCAGTGATATGTTGTGTGGGATTTGCCCCAAGCATACTTGACTGAGGGACCTTACAGATGTTGTATGTATGGGGTACAGAGGAAGGGGTAGTCAACCCTTGTTTCACACAGAGTGAGTCCAAGTAAATTATTGTGATTTGTTAAGCCACATTTTACTCCTGAACTAATTTAGGCTTGTCTGAACAAAATGGGTGAATTCTTTTGCAACAACTATATTTTAGTTATTTCATTTTTTTAAATGTGTTAACATTTGTAGAATTTTCTTTTCACTGACATTATGAAGTATTTTGTGTAGATCAATGACAAAAAAATCACAATTAAATTCATTTAAATCCCACTTTGTCAATCAACAAAATGTGAAAAAATACAAGGGGGGGGGGGGAATACTTATGATACCCACTGTATACCTGAGGCATCTACAGTATTGAAACCAAACACTACAGTATCAACAGTACAGTAACTATTTTGTTTACATTTTTCTGTAAACATTTTGCCAAAGGCGTAATTTCCATCTGTCCCTGGGCAGGTAATTTAAAACATAAATGGAATTGTATCCACACAAAAATCACTATAGAAGTTTAGTTGTAGAAGCAATCGATAACCGATTCAGTTGAACCTCAGCCATGACCAAATACCAGGAGACGGTGGGATAAAAATAAGGACAAAAAAGAGGGAATGAAGGGCCCTTATGGCTGACACGGAATGAAAGAAGCCAGAGCCAGGGTGGGGTCCCTGGGAGAGAAATGAGCACCTGTCTCAGTCGTGCGAGACAGATGAGAGAGAGAGAGGGAAAGAGAGAGAGAGAAAGAGACGAGAAAGAGAGCGCTTTCAGCATCAGCCAGCAGCCACTCAATAGTCACCCCACGTCTCCACTGGCGTGTAAGTGGATTGTCTCCTGGCTTTGAACATTAAATACGCTTTTTCGCCTCAGAGAGAGAGAGACGGGAGGAGAGAGAGAGAGAGATGGGGGGAGCAAGGAAGAGGTTAAAGCAGATGCTCTCACTTAGAGTTTTGGTGACCTGTTGCAAATGACGTGCTTTCATACTGTTGGGGTTGGCTTGTCTTGACATGTCTATACTCCCAGGGGGGTGAGGAGAAGGTGAAAAGAGGCCCATGGGCTGGGGCAAGTGTGGTGTGGCACGGTATGGTCTGCTATATGCTGCAACGCTATGCTATGTAGGAGCTCATACTATCAAATAAGGTTCTCAATGGCAAACAACAACTAAAACAGCTTGTATTTAGACCTAAATGGGGTTATCCAAAACACATACACACACGTAGTTACTTACGACATTACCCCTATACGGCATGGTCAAATGCTGATAATATCAGTCACTCCACCTATCCCTCATTTTAAATGGGAGGACATGGCATGACTGAAAACGTCAAATCGCTCTCGCAGGTAGAGACGGTTTCATTAATGGTGAGAGTTCAATTGTACATGTAGCTCCATCAGCCTCCTGACATCACCGCTTCACTTCAGCTCATCTAACCCCTGTTTCTCATCTCGACCTCCTTCTCCTGTTCCTCCATCTCCTCTACCTCCTTCTCATCTCACCCATCTGTCATCTGCTCCTCCTCCTTCTCATCTCACCAGTCACTCATCAGTAAGATCTCCTCCTCCTACGCCTCCTCTTCCTCCTCCTCTCTCTTTTATCTCCTCCTCTCACTCCTCCTCTCATCTGAATGACAGTGTCCTCAAGGTGACAGCAAATTATGTGCATGAGAGAGAGAGAGAGTGTCAGTCAGTTAGTACGGGAGAGGGGCGATAACGGCGCTCACCTCTCATGTCTCCATCTTCTTTATCTGACACGCCCGTTAAGGTGGTGTAAATGTGTTTGGGAAAATTCATTTGATTATTAACAAAGCTGCCGTGCTGGCAGTCGACAAACCTCAATTACCGGCCCCCAAACACAGTCTCACAGTCATATTTCTCCCTTCCTTCCCTGGAGTGATTGATGCCCGGCAAAATAATTTGGCCATGACACCTCAGCCAATCTCAGATAATACTCATTGGAGGCGTCGGAAGAGGATTCATGTCGTCGGAGAAGGCCAGGGAGGAGAGAGAGAGAAATACTAACGCTACGAGCCAACCAGTCTTATAATGACCTTTGAACCCCCAAATGATCCTGTAAATAACAAGCGAGATCCATCTTAGCCTCGCAAGCTGTGAGCTATGATGACAGTCAATACACATTGACGACACACTGACGGAGGAAATGTAACCTTGTCCTCGTGCCTGTACAGTTTACCATCCCATCAATATTTACAATTCCCCTGAAGCGCATATTAAGGCCACTCGGCAACGGCAATCTATGTTCTCTTAACAATTTGCACGGGTGCAGGACGAAGTGTGATTGAAACCAATGATTGCTTTGATTTCCATTAAGAGTTCTGGTTGGTAAACATGTGTAGCTTAAGGCCCTCTTGAAGTATGAAGGTGCATATGTCAATGCAAAAACATGACAAGGCAGGTTGTTTGTTTACAAAGAAGGAGTGTGTCTGAATTCCTCCTAAATCTTAGTGAATCTATAGTTAACCCTAAAGTCTCTACCCACTGGACACAAACTAGCCTGGGAACCAGTCTCTTTAGCTAACATTCCTCTCCTTGCCACTCCTTGTCATTGCCAAATAGACTGGCCTTTCATCAATCTTTAAATATGAACATTCTATCATTATTGAGCTCGAGAAGATCAGAGAATTTGATCCTGATTCAATAACTCTCACAGCTATCATTCAATCACAATGTTTATGCAAATTAACTGATAGGAAAACGTTCTAACTTAATTCATGAATTTGATTAGGAACATTCTAACATTGGGCATTCTGACATAATACATTTCATTGTAAACATAAACATTGGGCGCAGGGAGAACAGAGGATTCACGTTTATTGCATTTTTACCATCAGCCAATGTGATCACATCACAACAGAGAAGCTCTCGCCAGTCAAACTTCTCCGCCAGTTCACTGTGAACGCTGTAGCCTATTTTATATCCAGCAAGCAAAAGCAAGGTACATCTTTCCTCAAATCTGAATAAAAATATAAACGCAACAATGTCTAAGATTTTACTGAGTTACAATTCATATAAGGAAATCAGTCAATTGAAATGAATTCATTAGGCCCTAATCTATGGATTTCACATGACTGAGAATACAGATATGCATCTGTTGGTCACAGATACCTTTAAAAAAAGGTAGGGACGTGGATCAGAAAAACCAGTCAGAATCTGGTGAGACCACAATTTGCCTGATACATCTCCTTCGCATAGAGTTGATCAGGCTGTTGATTGTGGCCTGTGGAATGTTGTCCCACTCCTATTGGCGGGAATTGGTACACGTCGATCCAGAGCATACCAAACATGGTCAATGGGTGACATGTCTGGTGAGTATGCAGGCCATGAAAGAACTGGGAAATGTTTTGTTTCCAGGAATTGTGTACAGATCCTTGTGACATGGGGCCGAGCATTTTCATCTTGAAACATGAGGTGATGGTGGCGAATGAATGAAACGACAATGGGCCTCAGGATTTCGTCACGCTATCTCTGTGCATTCAAATTGCCATAGATAAAATGCAATTGTGTTCGTTATCCGTAGCTTATGCCTGCCCATACCATAAACCCAACGCCACCATGGGGCACTCTGTTCATAACGTTGACATTAGAAAACCGCTCGCCCACACAACACCTTACACATGGTCTGTGGTTGTAATGCCGGTTGGACGTACTGCCAAACACTCTAAACCGATTTTGGAGGTGGCTTAGGGTAGAGAAGTTAACATTTAATTATCTGGCAACAGCTCTGGTGGACATTCCTGCAGTCAGCATGTCAATTACACACTCCATCAAAACTTGAGACATCAGTGGCATTGTGTTGTGGATGCCACCTAACCAACAAGTCAGTTCGTCAAATTTCTGCCCTGCTAGAGCTGTCCCGGTCAACTGTAAGTGCTGTTATTGTGAAGTGGAAACATCTAGGAGCAACAACTGCTCAAAGGCGAAGTGGTAGGCCACACAAGCTCACAGAACGGGACCGCCGAGTGCTGAAGCGGGTAGCGTGTATAAATTGTCTGTCCTCGGTTGCAACACTCACTACAGAGTTCCAAACTGCCTCTGGAAGCAACGTCAGCACAAGAAATGTTAGTCGAAGCTTCATGAAATGGGTTTCCATGGCCGAGCAGCCGCACACAAGCCTAAGATCGCCATGCGCAATGCCAGGCGTCGGCTGGAGTGGTGTAAAGCTCGCTGCCATTGGACCATGGAGCAGTGTGTCACGGTTTCGGCCGAGGCTGCTCCTCCTCCTTGTTCGGGCAGGTTTCGGCGGTCGTCGTCCCCGGAGTACTAGCTGCCACCGATCTATGTTTCATGTTCGTTTGGTTTTGTCTTGATGTTGTACACATGTGTCTAGTTAGTCCTCATTAGTGCCCTATTTAGTTCTCGTTGTGTGTGTATGGTGTTGTGTGTGATTGCTCTTCTGTTTGGTGTTCTGAGCTACGTACTTCCCTCCGTTGTTTGGAGAGGTTTTCGCACATGTTAGTGCGCCTTTTGTTTGACGCCTGTGTGCGCCTTTATTTCGCCTCCGGGCTTATTGTGCTCGTGTACTACGTGAATAATTCACTAAAGTCTTTTGGACTTAGCTTCTGCGTCCTGTGCTTGATTCCTGCACCACACCCACCTTCAGCACCCATGACACAATCACACACCTTTAAGAATGGAATCAGCAGGAGCAACAGTCACGCCTGATTCGCTGGAGGAGCATGTCCGTGGCCAGGATGACCAGATCAGACAACTGGGGACCGCTCTACAGGACGTCATCAACACCCTGCACCGATGGGAGTCCAGAGGGGTACCCACACCTCTACCTACCCTGCCACCCCCATCGGCCGGTCCACCAGTCCCAGGTCCAGAACCCAGTGGGATTCGGCTCTCGCTCCCGAGGGCGTATGATGGAACAGCTGCCGGGTGTCAGGGGTTCCTCCTGCAGGTGGAGCTCTACCTGGCCACTGTACACCCGGTGCCCTCGGGACATGAGAGCGTTTCCGCCCTCATCTCCTGTCTCACGGGCAAGGCGTTGGAATGGGCCAACGCCGAGTGGAGGAGGATGGACGCCACCACCATCTCCTACGCCGAGTTCTCCCGTCGCTTCAAGGCCGTGTTCGACCATCCACCTGAGGGCAAAGCGGCGGGGGAGCGTCTATTCCACCTGAGACAGGGGAGGAGGAGCGCACAGGCGTTCGCGCTGGAGTTCCGGACTCTAGCGGCAGACGCAGGGTGTAATGAACGGGCCCTCATCGACCATTTTCGATGTAGCCTACGGGAGGACGTTCAACGTGAGTTGGCCTGCAGGAACACCAATTTCACCTTCGACCAGTTGGTCGATATGTCCATCCATCTGGACACCCTGCTGGCCACCCGTGGACGTCCCGAGTGGGGTCCGTCCATTCCACCCTCCAGCACCTCCGAGCCGAGCCCTATGAGCTCGGGGGTGCTGGCGCTAGAGAAAGGAGGAGGAGGAGCCCGAGGGGGCCTGTCCCCTGCACCAAGTGCGGTCGTGGAGGGCACACTGCGGCCAGGTGCTGGGGAGGGTTCCCCGAGGGAGGAGACAACAGGCCACGCACTGGGGAGCCTTCCCAGGTGAGTAGACGCCCCACTTACCCAGAGCTCTCTGTTGCGCACTTTTGTATACCTGTTTGTTTTCCACAGGTTGCACCTCATTCCCAGCATAAGGCGCTAGTAGATTCAGGCGCAGCTGGGAATTTTGTTGATCTGAAGTTTTGTTTAGATTTAGGGATCCCTCTCCTGCCTGTTGACAAGCCTTTTCCCGTTCATGCTTTAGATAGCCACCCGTTGGGGTCGGGGTTGATTAGGGAAGTCACAGCGCCACTTAGGATGTGTGCGCAGGGGGGTCATGAGGAAACTATACAGTTGTATCTGATCTGGGAATTCCCTGGTTAAGCACCCATAACCCTGCTATTTCGTGGCAACAGAGGGCTCTCAATGGGTGGTCTGCTCAGTGTGAGGGGCGATGTCTGGGTGTTTCCGTAGGGGCGACTTCGGTGGAAAGTCCAAACCAAGTGCCCGCACTGCACATTCCGCCTGAATATGGGGATTTAGCTCTCGTGTTTAGTAAAGCTAGGGCGACGCAGTTGCCTCCTCATAGACAGGGGGATTGTGCGATTGATCTCCAGGCAGGAGCAGTGCTCCCACGGAGCCACGTGTATCCTTTGTCTCAAGAGGAGAGAAAAGCTATGGAAACTTACATAGCCGAATCTTTGAGACAGGGATACATACGGCCCTCCACTTCTCCCGCCTCCTCGAGCTTCTTTTTTGTGAAGAAAAAAGATGGAGGGTTGCGCCCGTGCATTGATTACCGTGGTCTCAATCAGATTACTGTGAAATACAGTTATCCACTCCCTCTGATTGCGACCATGACGGAGTCATTGCATGGAGCGCGGTTTTTCACAAAACTGGATCTCAGTAGCGCGTATAACTTGGTGCGCATTAGGGAGGGCGACGAATGGAAAACAGCGTTTAGTACCACGTCAGGTCATTTCGAGTATCTCGTCATGCCATATGGGTTGATGAATGCTCCATCAGTCTTCCAATCCTTCGTAGATGAGATTTTCCGGGATATGCAGGGGCAAGGGGTGGTTGTGTACATTGATGACATTCTAGTGTACTCGTCTGCCCGAGCCGAGCATATAGCCCTGGTGCGTCGTGTATTGAGGAGGCTGTTGGAGCAGGACCTATATGTCAAGGCAGAGAAATGTTTGTTTTTCCAGGAGTCGGTCTCCTTTTTGGGTTATCGGTTGTCCGCGTCAGGGGTGAGAATGGAGGTGGATCGTGTGTCAGCTGTGCGTAATTGGCAAATCCCAACCACTGTCAAAGAGGTGCAGCAGTTCTTGGGCTTTGCGAATTACTACGGAGGTTTATCCGGGGTTTTGGACAGGTGGCAGCTCCCATCACATCCCTTCTGAAAGGGGGCCCGGTGCAACCTGCAGTGGTCAGCTGATGCGGACAGGGCCTTTAGGAGACTGAAGGACCTGTTTACGTCGGCTCCGGTGCTGGCGCATCCGGACCCCGCATTACCCTTTCAGGTCGAGGTAGACGCGTCTGAGGCCGGTATAGGGGCCGTACTCTCTCAACGGTCCGGCACGCCACCTAAACTCCGCCCCTGTGCTTTTTACTCTAAAAAGCTCAGCCCGGCGGAGCAAAATTATGACGTCGGGGACAGGGAGCTGTTAGCTGTAGTTCAGGCCCTTAAGGTGTGGAGGCATTGGCTTGAGGGGGCTCAACACCCTTTCCTCATTTTGACTGACCATCGGAACCTGGAGTACATCCGGGCAGCGAGGAGACTGAACCCTCGCCAGGCTCAATGGAGTATGTTTCTCGCCAGGTTCGTATTTAAAATCACGTACATCCCTGGGTCCCAGAATGGTAAGGCAGATGCGCTGTCCCGGCGGTATGACACGGAGGAGAGGTCCGTTGAGCCTACTCCCATACTACCGGAGTCTTGTCTTGTGGCACCGGTGGTGTGGGAGATCGATGCTGAAATCGAGCGAGCGTTTGCATCGACCCCCAGCCCTCCACAGTGTCCTGTGGGTCGGAAGTACGTTCCGCTCGAGATTCGGGATCGATTCATTTACTGGGCTCACACGTCACCCTCCTCTGGACATCCGGGTATTGGCCAGACAGTGCATTGTCTTAGCACTAAATACTGGTGGCCCACGTTAGCCAGGGATGTGAGGGTTTATGTCTCCTACTGCTCGGTGTGCGCCCATGTGTAAGGCGCCCAGACACCTGCCCAGGGGTAAGTTACAACCCCTGCCCATTCCACAACGATCATGGTCCCACCTCTCGGTGGATTTTGTGACAGACCTTCCCCTCTCTCAGGGGAATACCACCATCCTGGTCGTTGTGGACCGGTTCTCTAAGGCCTGTCGTCTTCTCCCTATGTCGGGTCTTCCTACTGTCCTACAAACCGCAGAGGCACTATTTACCCACATCTTCTGGCATTACGGGGTACCCGAGGATATAGTGTCTGATCGAGGCCCCCAGTTTACCTCCCGAGTATGGAGAGCGTTCATGGAGCGTTTGGGGGTCTCGGTGAGCCTTACCTCAGGGTACCACCCGGAGAGTAACGGGCAGGTAGAACGAGTCAACCAGGATGTGGGTAGGTTTCTGAGGTCGTATTGCCAGGACCGGCCTGAGGAGTGGGCTCGGTACATTCCCTGGGCCGAGATGGCCCAGAACTCTCTCCGCCACTCCTCTACCAACCTAACCCCCTTCCAATGTGTGTTAGGTTACCAGCCGGTTCTGGCACCTTGGCAGCAGAGCCAGATCGAGGCCCCTGCGGTGGATGATTGGATGAGGCGCTCGGAGGAGACGTGGAACGCTACACACGTCCACCTGCAGCGGGCCATCCGTCGTCACAAGGCGAGCGCCGATCTCCACCGCAGTGAGGGGCCGGTGTACGCACCCGGAGATCGAGTCTGGCTCTCTACCAGAAACCTACCCCTCCGCCTGCCCTGCCGGAAGCTGGGTCGGCGGTTTGTGGGGCCTTTTAAAGTCCTGAGAAGATTGAACGAGGTGTGTTATAGGTTACATCTGCCTGTTGAATATAAGAATATTAACCCCTCGTTCCATGTGTCTCTTCTCAGGCCGGTGGTAGCTGGTCCACTCCAGGAAAGTGAGATAGGAGAGACTCCTCCGCCCCCTCTGGACATCGAGGGGGCTCCGGCGTACACCGTTCGGTCCATCTTGGACTCAAGACGCCGGATGGGGGGTCTCCAGTATCTCGTGGAGTGGGAGGGGTACGGCCCGGAGGAGCGGTGCTGGGTGCCGCGGAGGGACATCCTAGACCCATCTCTCCTGTCGGAGTTCCACCGGGACCATCCCGCGCGCACTGCTCCGCGCCCTCCTGGTCGTCCCCGAGGCCGGGGTCGGCGCACGGCTGGAGCCGCGCGTCAAGGGGGGGGGGTACTGTCACGGTTTCGGCCGAGGCTGCTCCTCCTCCTTGTTCGGGCAGGTTTCGGCGGTCGTCGTCCCCGGAGTACTAGCTGCCACCGATCTATGTTTCATGTTCGTTTGGTTTTGTCTTGATGTTGTACACCTGTGTCTAGTTAGTCCTCATTAGTGTCCTATTTAGTTCTCGTTGTGTGTGTATGGTGTTGTGTGTGATTGCTCTTCTGTTTGGTGTTCTGAGCTTCGTACTTCCCTCCGTTGTTTGGAGAGGTTTTCGCACATGTTAGTGCGCCTTTTGTTTGACGCCTGTGTGCGCCTTTATTTCGCCTCCGGGCTTATTGTGCTCGTGTACTACGTGAATAATTCACTAAAGTCTTTTGGACTTAGCTTCTGCGTCCTGCGCTTGATTCCTGCACCACACCCACCTTCAGCACCCCTGATACAGTGGAAACACGTTCTCTGGAGTGATGAATCATGCTTCACCATCTGGGTTTGGCAGATGTTTTTCATGGGCTAGGCCCCTTAGTTCCAGTGAAAGGAAATCTTAACGCTACAGCATACAATGACATTCTTGACGACTCTTTGCTTCCAACTTTGTGGATGGAAGAAAGGATGGAAGAGAGAGAGGCCAGTGGAGATGCCAGCGGAGATGTTCCATTCTTGCGAAATAATGGAATAGTGAAGACAAAGATGTGTAAATTCGAAGTAAATTCATAGGCTGGACTATTAATCCACCATTCATATGCTAGCCTATATATTAGGCCTAACCTACTACAGTGAATTTAAGTGACATTTTGTGCCAATTAATCGAAGTTAAACATCGCCAAATGCGTCAGTTTAATTAAATGTGCTATAAAAAAGTATAGTGCCTAGGCCTATTTAATGAAACCCTGGCTGTTGACGTAGGCAACAGATCAGATTGCAAAGAAGTGAATCCCCATTCCCCACTGAGCTAATTTTTGGAAATGGCAAGGTCACTTTCTCATACATAAACGCATATCAAGTGCAAGTGCGCTGTCCAGCAGCTCACATCAGCAGGATGGGGGGCCTTTTCATTAGGAGGGACGTCTAATGTAGATTGCTAAAATAATGATTATGATCATTCCCTCAATTTAAATATTAGACCTATGGGGACACCATACATTTGGCAGCCAAGCACAAGTGATCACTGTAGCCTTTTATCATCTAGACATGATGTTGAAATACCTTCACTAAACCAACAGGATTCCGTCATTGACTCAATTGAATGTTTTTTTTACAAATAATTACAGGGGGCAGTTTGGAAAAACGAATCCCATGCAAATCTTCCTCTGGAATAAGGCACATGCTGGGATAATAATGACATAACCAACGTCTCTAGTAGCCTAATACTATAGCTGTCTCTCTCTCCCACTTCAAAATGTCCTTGTCAATTAATTTGATAAGCAATATCATTTTAGCATTAGGCTATGCTATAATGTAGCCTAGGCCTACTTTCTGATGGACTACAGCCAAGATTTGAAGGTGAGCCTAGGTTTTGAATTAGGATAAGGGTAAGGGGATGGTGTTTAGGGTTAGGAGTTAGGTGTAGGTTTAGAGGTTTGGGTTAGGGTTAGGGTTACAGGTTAAGGTTAGGTGTAGGTTTGGGTTTGGGTTACAGGTTAAGGTTAGGGAAAATAGGATTTTGAATGGAAATCAATTTTAGGTCCCCACAAGGATAGAAGAACAACACTTGAGTGTGTGTGTGTGTGTGTGTGTACATGAGTTCCTATTGTACCTGGGCGTCCATGAGCAGGTGTTTCATCAGGGCCATGGAGGTTTGCAGAGTCTCCCTCTCGCTGGGCAGAAAGGCACGGTCTTCCTCCACCAACGCCTTGGGCCCGTTCACCATGAAGTGGGCGATCTGGTCATTCAGAATGTTCAGAGATTGCACCGCTGCAAGAGGACACACACACACCTTGTCATGAAGAGTCTGACTTGATCAAAAACTAGATGGATTGTTAGCATGTTGTAGGCATACATAGTACATGGTTGCTGGGACTCCATTTATTGGTGTTTCTAGATGCTATGACGTAGCATTATGTGTTTTGTCTGTGGAATGGTAATGAACCTGCCAAACTACCTGCCAAAGTGCAAATTTACTCTCAGCTTTTTCAGAAACTTGGATGAAAAATGTGTTCTGTTAGAAACACCCAACGGGGTTGTTTCTTGGAGAGTAGGTCTAGACTACATGACGGAGCCATTGCGTGCATATTTGCTGACAGGCAAAGAGGCATTTTGCCTATGAAAATAATATGTATTGAAGGCAGCCAAAAATTATTTTACTCAAATCAAAGTTATTGAAAGAAACTAGACACAGCCACTGGCCAACATGAGGATAATTCATCATCATGTGTCATAATCATATGTTCACAACGCTTTGAGGCAAGCAACACTGAAGCATGCATGAGAGCACCAGCTGTTCCGGATGACTATGTGATCACGCTCTCCGTAGCCGATGTGAGTAAGACTTTTAAGCAGGTCAACATTCACAAGGCCGCAGGGCCAGACGGATTACCAGGACGTGTACTCCGAGCATGTGCTGACCAACTGGCAAGTGTCTTCACTGACATTTTCAACATGTCCCTGACTGAGTCTGTAATACCAACATGTTTCAAGCAGACCACCAGAGTCCCCGTGCCCAAGGACTCTAAGATAACCTGCCTAAATGACTACCGACCCGTAGCACTGACGTCTGTAGCCATGAAGTGCTTTGAAAGGCTGGTCATGGCTCACATCAACACCATTATCCCAGAAACCCTAGACCCACTCCAATTTGCATACCGCCCCAACAGATCCACAGATGATGCAATCTCTATTGCACTCCACACTGCCCTTTCCCACCTGGACAAGAGGAACACCTACGTGAGAATGCTATTCATTGACTACAGCTCAGCATTCAACACCATAGTGCCCTCAAAGCTCATCACTAAGCTAAGGATCCTGGGACTAAACACCTCCCTCTGCAACTGGATCCTGGACTTCCTGACGGGCCACCCCCATGTGGTAAGGGTAGGTAACAACACATCTGCCACACTGATCCTCAACACGGGGACCCCTCAGGGGTGGGTGCTCAGTCCCCTCCTGTACTCCCTGTTCACCCATGACTGCATGGCCAGGCACGACTCCAACACCATCATTAAGTTTGCCGACGACACAACAGTGGTAGGCCTGCAGTCATGGGTGAACAGGGAGTACAGGAGGGGACTGAGCACCCACCCCTGAGGGGCCCCCGTGTTGAGGATCAGTGTGGCAGACCGCCTATAGGGAGGAGACCGCCTATAGGGAGGAGGTCAGAGACCTGGCCGTGTGGTGCCAGGATAACAACCTCTCCCTCAACGTGACCAAGACAAAGGAGATGATTGTGGACTACAGGAAAAAAAAGAGGACTGAGCACGCCCCCATTCTCATCGACGGGGGTGTAGTGGAACAGGTTGAGAGCTTCAAGTTCCTTGGTGTCCACATCACCAATGAACTATCATAGTCCAAACACACCAAGACAGTCGTGAAGAGGGCATGACAAAGCCTATTCCCCCTCAGGAGACTGAAAAGATTTGGCATGGGTCCTCAGATCCTCAAAAAATTATACAGCTGCACCATCGAGAGCATCCTGACTGGTTGCATCACCGCCTGGTATGGCAACTGCTTGGCCTCCGACCACAAGGCACTACAGAGGGTAGTGCGTACGGCCCAGTACATCACTGGGGCCAAGCTTCCTGCCATCCAGGACCTCTATACCAGGCGGTGTCAGAGGAAGGCCCTCAAAATTGTCAAAGACTCCAGCCACCCTAGTCATAGACTGTTCTCTCTGCTACCGCACGGCAAGCGATACCGGAGTGCCAAGTCTAGGTCCAAAAGACTTCTCAACAGCTTCTACCCCCAAGCCATAAGACTCCTGAACAGCTAATCATGGCTACCCGGACTATTTGCACTGCCCCCCCACCCCATCTATTTACGCTGCTGCTACTCTGTTAATTATTTATGCATAGTCACTTTAACTCTACCTACATGTACATATTACTTCAACTACCTCAACTAGCCGGTGCCCCCACACATTGACTCTGCACCGGTACCCCCTGTATATATAGCCTCCCTACTGTTATTTTATTTTACTTCTGCTCTTTTTTTTCTCAACACTTTTTTGTTGTTTTATTCTACTTTTTTATTAAAAATAAATGCACTGTTGGTTAAGGGCTGTAAGTAAGCATTTCACTGTAATGTCTGCACCTGTTGTATTCGGCGCATGTGGCCAATACAATTTGATTTGATTTGATTTGATATAGTATATTAGAATGGATATGTACATTTGGGTATAATGAAAATGCCTGTCATTGAGTTGATTCCATTTTTTTGATTAATTTAACCATGATTAATGCTATGCTCCATAGGGAGGGGTCATTCATATTAAGGTACCTGTTTTTCAGGTGTGCTTCAGTTCTGTTCTAGCTCAGTTAGGCGAGCTGTGGGGAGACTGTCACCAGCCTATACCCCAACCGTCTATAATTGGTTTGGCGCGTACGAAGATGGCGGCCTTGCGACTAGCTCTTACGAAACTTAGCGGTATTTAGTTTTTTTTATGTATTATTGTTTACATTATTAGGTCAGAAAGTGGTTTGTATCATTACATACAGCCGGGAAAAAATATTGGATATCAGAGCGGCGGTAACTCACCAGCATTACGACCAGGAATACGACTTTCCCGAAGCAGATCCTTTGTTTGCTTTCCCCAGGGCAATTGAACTGATTCCAGCGGCTGACCCAAAACATCGCCTGCGGAGGAGAGGCACTCGGAGAGCCTGCTGGTTCGACTTAGGAGGCATGCACACCAACCACCGCTTCCAAGTTTATTACTCGCTAATGTTCAGTTTTTGGATAACAAGGTCGACGAGC
The DNA here is from genome assembly GCF_020615455.1 of Coregonus clupeaformis. NCBI lineage: Eukaryota > Metazoa > Chordata > Actinopteri > Salmoniformes > Salmonidae > Coregonus > Coregonus clupeaformis. The sequence continues at coordinate 33,353,988 of NC_059215.1, read as the reverse complement.
TCAGGGCAAGGATTTCTTTCCAGAGAGACATCAAGGCCTGTAACATACTTTGTTTCACGGAAACATGGCTCTATGGGGATATTCTGTCGAAATCGGTCCAGCCAGATGGGTTCTCAGTTCATCGCACAGAAATAAATAAATATCTCTCCGGGAAGCAGAAGGGCGGAGGTGTGTGTTTCATGATTAACGACTCATGGTGTAATTGTAGAAACATACAGGAACTCAAGTCCTTTTGTTAACCCGACCTAGAATACCTCACAATCAAATGCCGACCATATTATCTCCCAAGATAATTTTCTTTGGTTATAGTCACGGCCGTGTATATCCCCCCACAAGCCGATACCACGACGGCCCTCAAAGAACTTCACTGGACTTTATGCAAACTGGAAAACACATATCCTGAGGCTGCCTTTATTGTAGCCGGGGATTTTAACAAAGCAAATTTGAGGACTAGGCTGCCGAAGTTCGATCAACATATCGACTGTTGTACTCGGGCTGCTAAAATCCTCGACCATTGCTATTCGAACTTCCGGGGTCGATACAAGGCCCTCCCCCGCCCTCCTTTCGGCAAATCTAACCACGACTCCATTTTGCTCCTCCCTTCCTATAGGCAGAAACTCAAACAGGAAGTACCCGTGCTAAGGACTATTCAAGGCTGGTCTGACCAATCAGAATCCACGCTTCAAGATTGTTTTGATCACGCGGACTGGGATATGTTCCGGGTTGCTTGCGAAAATAATTTAGACGAATACACTGAAACGGTGACTGAGTTTATCAGGAAGTGTATAGGAGATGTTGTGCCCACTGTGACTATTAAAACCTACCCTAACCAGAAACCATGGATAGATGGCAGCATCCAACTCAATCATCAAGTTTGCAGACGACACAACAGTAGTAGGCTTGATTACCAACAATGATGAGAGAGGAGGTGATGGCTCTGGGAGTGTGGTGCCAGGAAAATAACCTCTCACTCAACGTCAACAAAAGGAGATGATCATGGACTTCAGGAAACAGCAGAGGGTGCACTCCCGTATCCACATCGACGGGACCACAGTGGAGAAGGTGGAAAGCTTCAAGTTCCTTGGCGTACACATCACTGACAAACTGAAATGGTCCACCCACGCAGACAGTGTGGTGAAGAAGGCGCAACAGAGCCTCTTCAACCTCAGGAGGCTGAAGAAATTTGGCTTGGCACCTAAAACCCTCACAAAATTTACAGATGCACAATTGAGAGCATCCTGTCGGGCTGTATCACCGCCTGGTACGACAACTGCACCGCCTGCAACCGCAGGGCTCTCCAGAGGGTGGAGCGGTCTGCAGAACACATTACCGGTGGCAAACTACCCGCTCTCCAGGACACCTACAGCACCCGATGTCACAGGAAGGCCAAAAAGATCATCAAGGACATCAACCACCCGAGCCACTGCCTGTTCACCCCGTTATCATCCAGAAGGCAAGATCAGTACAGGTGATTCAAAGCTGGGACCGAGAGAATGAAAAACAGCTTCTATCTCAAGGCCATCAGACTGTTAAATAGCCATCACTAGCACATTAGAGGCTGCTGCATTCTATTGAAATCACTTGCCACTTTAAGAAGTGGAACACTAGTCACTTTAATAATGTTTACATATCTTGCATTACTCATCTCATATGTATGTACTGTATTCTATAATATTCTACTGTATTTTAGTCCATGCCGCTCTGTCATTGCTTGTCCATATATGTATATATTCTTAAATTCCATTC